>NC_090879.1:36914794-36929794 GCF_036669935.1 Montipora foliosa
CTATTCATTTGCATAAACAAAAAAAACAATAGCGGTGATTTAAATGGCTGTTTCCAGGACTGTTGTTATGACAAGAATATAAACTTCCTATCACAGCTGTTTAATTACAACCAATAAACAACAATCGGTATTTAAAGACAATGTTGTCAAGTATCTTTCCCGTACTTATTCGGTTGTAAGGCCCACTCGGTTATAAGACGCACCCCAAACTTAGCAATTTAATCAAGCTAAGTTCTCAAACTGGAAATTACGTGAAAATACTCAAAAAATTGAGAGTTATCAAAAGGATGTGATGAATTTGAGAACAACTACCCTTAAGCCCTGGTCAAACGGACTCACAAGTAGACGTAAGTCCACAACTTGCGTGTACTTGCGACTCCGTTTGGCCAGGCCCGCGTGCACTTGCATTGACTTGCGCTCACTTTGGTCGACACAAGTTTTTCACCGTTTGGCCACCCAACGCAAGTCAACGCAAGTCAACACAAATTGGTTGACCAATCAGACTAAAAGAAAAAAATAGTTTTTTTTTTGCGACCTGCGTGTACTCGCAAGGGAACTTGTGAGTCCATTTGGCCACCCAACGCAAGTCTCTACGCAAGTTAAACTTGTGGCTACTTGCGACTACTTGCGAGTCCGTTTGACCAGGGCTTTACACAATTGATATGCAAACTCTTTTTGTTAACGTAAACAAAGTGAAAAAGTCACGCATTTAATGATATATGTAAAAACAAAGGCTAAAAGTTGACACCTGAAATGATAAACATACAACGTATACACTTTTATTTGAACCTTCCGACTTCATAAATAGTCAGAGTTCAGAGTTCAGACTTCAAGCGAAAGCGAACAGCAAAAAACTCCCACCGAAAGTCATATTCAAAGATGTTCGACAGCTGAATATCAACACGCCACCGAGGATGCAAATTTCAGTACACAAGAAAGGCTGGATGAACGAACAATGTATGTTTTATCTCCACAATGTATGTTCAGAGAAGAAACTTTTCATGCGAGTGACAAACACGATTCTCGGAATTTGAAACAAGGTTCGAACGATTGTATTGTTGTCATGGGTATCACATTACTGAGCACGTGCTTTTTAAGCATGTATGCAAATTTCCGTTTGTTTGCTTTTCTCTTGAAGTCGTTTAGTGTTCTAAAGGTCTTTAAAAGCACTATTATTATTTTTTAATTGACAACTAGTGTTCTTTTCTTGTGTTGTTTAAACTGCAAGTTCTTCTCAAATTGTGATCTTCAGATTTTGATGCGTGAAAATACTTGGCTATAAGACGCACCCCAATTTTAGCACTAACTTGCCAACAAAGACAGATTTTTCTTGAAAAAACCGTGCGCCTTATAACTGAATAACTACGGTATTTCAATCACTGTTAACTTACATGATCGATTATGGTGACAAAGCGACAAAGTTATACGACATCAGAGAAGTTAAAGATTATACAGTTTGCAGAAGAACACGGAAATCGAGCAGCCCAGAGAGTTTGGAATTGCAGAAAGTAATGTTCGTTTGTGGCGCACGTCCAAAGAAAAGCTTCAGAAAATGCAGACTTCAATATGCCGATCGTGGAAGAAAAGCAGCTTGGCCTTGACTCGAACAAGATCTGAGGGCTTGGATTACGGAGAAACGAAACAATGGACTAGGGATACTACCGGCCATGGTTAGGCTCAAGGCATTTGAAATTTCCAAAGATCCAAAGTACAAGAGTCCTGCTGGTCAGTTTAAGGCCTCCAACCACTGGTCTCAACAGTTTATGAAGAGAAACGGCTTGTGTTTGAGGCAGAAAACAATGTTGGCCCAGCATCTTCCCCCGATTACGAAGAGAAAATCGTGAAGTTTCAGCGGTTCATTATCAAGCAGCAAGGAGCCCACAGCTATCCACTTCATCTTGTGGCAAACATGGACGAAAGTCCCACTCAATTTGACATGCCCTCAAATCGAACTGTCAGTAAAACTGGCAAGAAAACTGAGAAGATTTGGACAACTGGAAACGAAAAGAATCACCTGATGGTTGTCTAGACGTGCACGGGAGCCGGTTCCAAGCTGAAACCGCTGGTTATTTTCAAACCAAGACCATGCCCAAAATTGCAGACAAACATGGCGTTGTTGTTACCGTGCAGGAGAAGGGATGGAAGGATGAAAATATCATGAAAATTTGGATTGAGAAAGTATGGCGATCATGAATTGGAGGACTTGGAAGACTAAGGAGTCTTCTTGTGCTTGATTCTTTCGAAACCCACAAGACCGAGCAAGTCAAGCGTTCATTCAAAAGCGACAACACAGATTTAGCAGTTATTCCTGGGGGGTTAACTTCAGTGTTGCAGCCTTTAGATGTTTGTTTGAACAAGCCGTTCAAAGACAGAGTGAGGCAAAAGTGGATGGCATGGATTGCTCATGAACTTACAGTGGGTGGATGCCAGAAAAAACCATACGAAGAGCTGATGTGTCAGTGGAACGGTGAAGCGTGGCGTGACATTCCAAGAGAAATGGTTGCAAAGTCGTTTCTAAAGTGCAGAATTACAAATTCCTGCCTTGGCTTCGAAGAAGATTTTATATCTGATAGCTCCTCTGATGATGAATAGATCATGGCAGATGACTCACTCTTGACAGAACTTTTTAATTACTCCGAGTCCGAGTCAGAGTCAGACTTCCAAGGATTTTAAAGTATCAGTATTTTTGTAAATAGGCCACTAGGATATCATGATTGCTCTGTAACAAAGATTGTAAAAAAGTCTAGATTATTTCTGTAAACTTGAAGATTTCTTGTAATAAAAATGAAGGATATTTTGTTGTATTTGACGCTGAAAATGTTTCAGCGTCTAATACAACAAAATACAACAATTTTTTTTCTAGAAAGTGTCTTGAAAATTAGGGTGCGAATTATACAGGGGTAAATACGGTATCAAGTTGTGTGTTGAACAATGGGTTTTGCACGCCTTACTTTGAATTACAAAGAGGGGTAAGACAAGGGGACGTGCTGTTGCCATACTCATTCATTATCGCAGCTGAGATCCTAGCAATGGCTATTCACAATAGATCCGATATTCGAGGTATAAAAATAGGCCAATATGATTTTAAATTAGTTCAATATGCCGATGATCTCACTGTATTTGTGCCTGATACAGAGTCTGCTAAACGCGTTTTTGAACTGCTTGATCTTTTTGAAACCTGTTCTGGGTCAAGGGTCAACTTTTCCAAAACTGAGGCTACAGTACAGCCCAAAAATAATGCACGCACAAGAACTTCTTTTTGAGTCAGGAAGCCAGCAACTTCTTGCAGCTTCATGCGGCTCCTTGCGCCACAATCCTACCAGCTGCAAGAACTTCTTTGCGGTAACATCTCAGAAAGAAGGTGATATACAAAACTCGCAACAAGACAAAATTTTTCAGCGCAATGCACAGTTGAATCTCGGGAGTTATACATATCATATGTGACCGTCCACGGGAAAACCAACAAAAAGGTGATGACACGGGCACGCTATTTTAGCACGCTAGACAAAAGAAATTTTCTTTAACACGGGAGTGCCGTGTCGTAATGCACGCCTCATTAAAATTTTCTTGTGTCTGATACTACAAGTTGTAAACAATAGAGCGTGTCAGCAAAACTAAAATCGAGCACCGCATAAAAAGACACGGAGTGAGTGAAATTGCACGACAGCTGCGCCAAAACGCTCGCTAAAAAATCAAGTATATAAACACGCTACTCCCAAAGCCGAGTGAGGGCCGACTTACCTGCGGAAATAGCGGAAAAATCCCGCAGAATACAGTATTATGCAAAAGTAATGCAAACGTATTTCGCCGAAATTCGCGGCTTTTCCTGGCTTTTCGACGAAAAAATATCGAATTTTGGATGGAAGCGAATTTTCAACGAAAAGACATGATAATTCTCAAGGCCTATTGTTTCCAACTACGCGAATTTTCGAACGAAAATTCCCTCGGAACGAAAATTGACTTCGAATTTTCGTGCGAAAAGTCGCTCTGTTCGATAAATGACCTCAAAAAATTGAGCGAAATTTCGCTCTTTATTTGCTGTTCTCGAACATTCCCACGTATTTTCTGGACAAAAATTTGCCAAGTTCGAATTTGCCGCGACTTCTGCCGTCAACAAAGGACGAATTTCGACGAATTTCGTTTGCATTACTTTTTCAATTTTACGGTGCCCGTTTTGGCACGCATCTGACACGCAACACGCCACGCTAAACAAAAGGTTTGGAGTGTCTCAGTGTGCACAACAAAAGCCACCGTGACATCTATTGTGCTACTCATTAAATATGCGCATATGGCGTGTTGTATGTCACGCTCAGCGTGCCGTGTCATGCACGCGTGCCCGTTTCATCACCTTTTTGTTGGTTTTCCCGTGGATGGTCACATATGTAAAATAACGTCACAATGACGGTGATTTTTTACTACGTTTGCACAAAGACTAGTCGCGTGATAGCAATCAGAATAAATATCAGACGAAACCCTTTTGCTACCCAAAAATGACTTTTTCCACACAAACCGTTTGTATGACTGTCGCCGCGAATGTAGAGGAATTCATTGTAGTGAAATTCACATAAATGCCAAGCTAGAATTGATTCCTGTCGCAATTTTTGAAATTTCCTCTGCAGTCCTGTTTAAATAGCTCAAGCAGACCCACAAGACTCAATTTTTCAAGCTCGCCATTTTGATTTGTTGTCTTCTCCTGAGCACGTGGCTTTATTCACGATTGTCACCTTGGTAACCCGAACAACAGAAATCACAGATCTCATCTTATCTGTTTCGTCAGAGCAACCATGTACAGTGAATATGTAAAAAATCGGAAAAGGAACAAAGAGAGCAACGGCAAGACCGCCATGGACGACCATCAAAAGCAAGCTCAACCATAAAGAAGGCAATGGATCTGAACTAAAGAACATTTTAGAAAATGAGCTTCCTGGTTTGAAAATTGGAGTCAGCACCGCAAAGTGGGCTAGGAAGATGGCAGGTTGGATCTGTACGAGGACTCGTTATTGCTGAATGGTCAGAGAAGCCAACAAGATAAAGCGTTTAGAATTTTGCCAGAACGTTATAGCAACAAATGATGATTTTGGCAACATTATCTTCACCGATGAGTCAACCGTCGAAATCAAGTCAGTAACAATGATTCGGTTTCACAAGGAAGGAGAAATGTATAAACCAGCTCCGAAACCGAAACATCCCCTTAAAGTACATGTCTGGGGTGGAATTAGCAAGCACGAGCCGACAGAATCTGTTATTTTTGAAGGTATTATGGACACTGTACTGTATTGTGAGATACTGGAAACATCGATCCTTCCTTTCATCAGACACCCTTCCCAATCAAAGATTCCAGCAAGATAATGATCCCAAACATACCTCTCGGTACACCAAGCAGTTTTATAATGATAACAACATAAATTGGTTGAAAACACAACCACAGAGTCCTGACTTGAACCCCATAGAGCTACTGTGGCACGAGTTGAAATGGTATATTCGAAAACATGTAAAACCAAAGACAAAAGAAGAGCTTGTGGCAGGGATCCGCGAGTTCTGGGCAACAAGAGTCACAAAGGGGAAGTGCCAACCCTACATTGAGCATGCCCGTACTAAGGTTCTCCCAAGAGTTGTAGAACTTCAAGGCCAAGAACCTGGAATATAGCACAGCTCTTTCTAGGAGCTTCAAACTGCATTGCACTTCGCAGGGAAAAATCCTGTATATCAATCTTTCGACATTGCGCTTTATAGGTAATTAACACAAACAACGGCTCCTTTAGGAGTCAACAAATCTAATAAAAGTCGTGACCAATAATCCAAAGTCAGGTTACACGGGGAAAGAAGAACAGGGTATATTTGAACTTTGTTTCTGGACATTCAGACACACACATGCACACACACTTATTTACGAAAAATCATAAAGATGTATGCACGCGGCATTCTCTTCAAGACTTGCGCTTCAGAAAAAAAAGGCACACGTTTTTCACAGTAAAAACCTGTGGCAAATGAGATTTTGGAATACGAAACCTGTATAGCGCATGCACTTTTTTTCTCTTCATGGTAATAAATGATGGGGTCGACTGCTTGTGTTTACTCGAAACACACTAAGATGAGAAAAAGTTGAAAGTTATCCTTAAGTGAAAATTTGTGAAATCATTTCTCAATAACCAAGATGAAAACGTGATCAGAAAAACAAACATTTAGTTTCGTCGGTTTTTCCGTACTCCTCAAAGAAGGTGAGATGTTCCCAAAGGAGTTTAATGCATTCATGATATGTATTTCATATAAAGAGAAGACAATGAGCGGCATTGTAACAATGAGGTGAGACTTTCATAAGTTTGATCAATATTTCACAAAGATATAACTGAACTGACTCGGTAAAAAGTAAATTTGCTTTGCTTTGGATTTTGTAGTACTTACTGCCAAAAGTGGATGTAATTCTTTTTTCGTATCAATCCACGCAGGGGTCTAAAACGCAAAAGTGCTCCTCACTCACATAACGAGGAAATGAACCAACTCGATGCCACTAAATTATGTGTAACGCTCAAATAAACAAATCTGACAGAAATGGGGATCAAAGGAATCTGTATCTGTTTTGCCATTAAAATGTTTGTCTAAGGTACTTCGCCAATTGCTTAGTATTTGTTTATTGGCTACTGTGAATGCATATTTGATAGCGACTTTGACTAATTACCTCCTCAGTGAGCATTTGCATTTTCCACCATATGTGACCGTCCACGGGAAAACCAACAAAAAGGTGATGACACAGGCACGCTATTTTAGCACGCTAGACAAAAGAAATTTTCTTTAACACGGGAGTGCCGTGTCGTAATGCACGCCTCATTAAAATTTCTTGTGTCTGATACGACAAGTTGTAAACAATAGAGCGTGTTATACCAAACAAAAGAGCGTGTCAGCAAAAGTAAAATCGAGCACCACGCAAAAAGACACGGAGTGAGTGAAATTGCACAACAGCTGTGCCAAAACGCTCGCTAAAAAACCAAGTATATAAACACGCTACTCCCAAAGCCGAGTGAGGGCCGACTTACCTGCGGAAATAGCTGAAAATCCCGCAGAATACAGTATTGTGCAAAAGTAATGCAAACGTATTTCGCCGAAATTCGCGGCTTTTCCTGGCTTTTCGACGAAAAAATATCGAATTTTCGATGGAAGCGAATTTTCAACGAAATGTGTAAGCTCTACAACAAACTCTTGTTCGTGAAGCAATCGCAGTTTTTGTTGTGTGAGGCAATCTTTTTTTTTTCGTTGGAAATAGCCGATTAAACTATCGGATCACTAAATCTATTTTCGATACGACTTTATTTACGCTAACCTTAACGCGTTTATTTACGCGTACATATGCTTGTTCAGCGATGTTGTTGATGGCGGCCGCCGATTCATGTCACAAAAATTCGCTGCTTCAAATTTTGTTATCTCGAATTTTCGTTTGGTTACCTCGAAAATTCGCTACTTCGAATTTTCGAGAAAGATCGTGAATTTTTGGCTTCAAACCCTACGAAAAATCGTTCGAAAATTCGATGACTTTTCGTGGAAAATTCGCGAGAACAAAGGACGAATTTCGACGAATTTCGTTTGCATTACTTTTGCAATTTTACGGTGCCTGTTTTGGCACACATCTGACACGCAACACGCCACGCTAAACAAAAGGTTTGGAGTGTCTCAGTGTGCACAACAAAAGCCACCGTGACATCTATTGTGCTACTCATTAAATATGCGCATATGGCGTGTTGTATGTCACGCTCAGCGTGCCGTGTCATGCACGCGTGCCCGTGTCATCACCTTTTTGTTGGTTTTCCCGTGGATGGTCACATATAGTAGTTAAAGATTGATTTCTTTTTGAAGAGAGAGAAGCAAAAAGTAAAATCTCGGTTCATTTCAATGTGGCGATCTGACTGAAAAGGAGAAAGAATGCTGAAAATTGAAAATTGAATTGATCCTTATAAAAAGGAACTGAAGAAACATCTTGCTACAAGTTCGATATTCGAGTACTTGAAAGTGTTTTGGTCGTAAATATATATTATCCCGTCAATTCGTTCAACCGTGGCTTCCCAAGCAATCACAAGACGCTATTGATGCGCAGCCCTTTCCTTCCCCAGAGACAGAACTTTTGGCGTTATGGACACTGCCAAGATCATGGCAACCCCAGCTGACATTGTAAATGGAAACACCGTTAAAGTAATGTGGGGTGTTATGAGTGTAATTGAAGCGACGATTCTGTTTTTACATGGTAAGTACCAATTTAACAAAAGCCATGATCTTGTGAAACTAGGTTGTAAATAGGTTTGTGGTTAAATGAATTATGGTCAACTACCTTATTGGTACTTAATTTCGCGGGTCTTTAATTTCACGTTTTTCGCGATTGTAAAAAAATCGCAAAATTAAAGACCCGCGAAAAAAAATTCTCGCGAAATTTAATACCCATACAAAAACTTCAAACTAGAAAAAAATGATTTATTCGTAATGGCAACAAAATTTACAGGATATTTATCAACAAAACGCAAAATATGAACTGGTTTCTACTCGTAAATTCCATTTTTGAATTTGTGAAATTGTTAAATGTATTGCATGGAGAAGTTAATCTACGCTACTGGTGTCATCTTCATCTGAATTGCTAGATTCGTACAAATCCCTTAGGATGTCTTTCGTACAGTCGTCAAAATTGCCATTAATTGGCTCCTTGTAGTTCTCACTCACAAGTTTCTTGTAGCGTTCCAACACTAACATATTTTTGGAGGTGGAGTCGAGTTCGATGCAAACAGTGACAGGGATTTCAAGGCCACCCTGTACGAGTGGTGATCGTCGATGCTTGGAATCTATTACCGTCACTTTGACGTTCCCGCCTCGTGAAATGAGAAAACAAGTGCATCTCGAAATCTCTCTTGGTAAATGACCCACAATTGAATCAGCTAACCGTCCTGGAAGTCGCTTGGTTGCTGCTATCGCATAACGATCATGAATATTGTTTCTTTCATGGATGCAATGCAAGGTTTCTCCAATTACTGGTTTCCAGATATCTTGGTAGACGTGAAATCCTCGCAAACCACACCGGAAGGAGGTTCTTAAAGAATCACTCATCCTGCTCATGTTGACAGTGTAGAAAATACCGGAATATTTTGGCAAGTACCTCGTACAACACTGACTGAACGATGAAAACGCGTGCAAAGATAAAGTTCTGACTGACGCAAGCATCAAACCTGTCAATCTGTCAAATGTAATTGACCTTTGTACATCAGTTGTTGTAGCCTCGCTAATCTTGAGAGTCGCTTGAGTATTTATCATGTCTTTTTTTCAGTTTGGGTTTACTGTTAAAGAAACAGTAAATTCCCAAAACTCTGCTGCACACTCTCAACCTGCAAATGCTGGTGCATGTGCCTTTTTACCGGAGCAGGAGGCTACTAATCTTGGAAGCGAGGAATACAATGAAGTTGTATTGTCGGTGGGAGACGCTGTAGATCCTAACAAGAACTTGTCATCGAAAAGAAAGCGAGGAAATTACAACCATTACTCTCCCAAATTGCCTGCACAAATCGGTAAATATGCTAGCGAAAACGGAAATCTAAGAGCCCTGAATCACTTTAAAGCACAGCTACCAAGCCTTAAAGAGAGTACGGTGAGAACCTTCAAACAAGCATATCAGAAGAAACTGAAGGAAATGAAGAGACAAGGAATACAAGAAAGCGTGACTTCTATTCCACACGACACCCGAGGCCGCCCGCCGCTCCTTCTTGATCTTGAGCAGAAACTGATATTACTTTTGAAGAGCATACGAAACAGAGGTGGTGTTGTTAATTTCAATGTTGTCAAAGCCTCAGCCTTGGCATTAATAAAGAGCAATCCCGCGAAAGACTTCAGGGGATTTGAGCCAACCTCGACCTGGGTGAGATCAATTTATCGACGGTGTAACTTCTCCAGGCGAGCTGGAACCACAACGAGACCCCCCGTTCCTTTAGGGATCTATGAAGAGCGCAAATTAACATTTTTAACTGACATCAAGAGTTGCATTGCAGTGCACAGTGTTCCTCTGCAGCTTGTTCTTAATGCCGATCAGACACCTTCATCGTACGTCTGCGTTGGAAAAACGACAATGGCAGCCCGCAATCCTCTTCTGTGCCAATCAAAGGTCTTACAGGCAAAAGAAACATTACTCTCACATTTGTTATCTCTTTAAACGGCGACTTCCTGTCTGTGCAAATAATTTATCAAGGGAAGACCAAAGCAAGTCAACCGAGAGGCTTTGACTTTCCACGTGGGTTCGTAGTAACGCAGAATCCCAAACACTACTCGAACAAACTGGAAACTCTCAATCTACTCGACAACATCATTCAACCATACGTTGTCCTAAAGCGAAAAGAACTGAATTTGCCAGCCACACAGAAGGCATTGTTGATTTGGGACGTATTTAAAGGCCAGAAGACAGGCAAGGTTTTATCTAAACTGGCAGCAATGAACATTGAAGTGGTTAGTGTGCCAGCAAATATGACCCATTTCTTCCAACCCCTTGATTTGACTGTCAACAGAGAAGCAAAGAAGTTCATGAAAGACCAATTTACGGCTTGGTACTTGGCACAAATGGCACAAATTCACACTCAACTGGATTCAGGGGTGCCTCTCGACGATGTTGATGTTGACATGCGCCTCTCGGGTTTAAAACCAATTCACGCAACATGGCTTGTGAGCATGTTTAATCATCTCTCTTCCTCTGAAGGCAGGATATCAATTGCCAAAGGATGGAAGAAGGTGGGCATCAGTGAAGTCATTGATGGGAAGGAACTTCCACTGGAAGATCCCTTTGAAGATTTGTAATGAACACCATCAGATGAAACATTTATTTAGTATCACATAGGCAAAATACCCAAAAGCATTAGATATATACAAAAGCCATCGTAACGAATAATATTTAATGCATGCATTGTTATCGTTAAACTCGTATTAAACTCTAATAATAAATTTTTCTTCAAGTACGAACAGCATTTCGCTTAGTGCCTTAAGTGCACGATATTTTTTTGGCCAAAAAACTTCCGTCACCTTATGAACGTTGCCGCGAACCACTGAAACAATGCGTTTTCACGTTGTAATACATTTATTTTTAACGTTAATTTTCAAATATGTGTTTTGTTGTGTTCCAGTTATCTAGAAACTTTAAACAGTTCAGACCTTTGGAAAAATAAAATGAAGTTGAGAACGCTTTAATTGCGAAATTTAATGCCCTTTTTTCATATTTGCGTATTGAAATCCCGAAAATAAAACCCCGCGAAATATTGCCTCGCCAAAATCGCGAAATTAAGTACCAATAAGGTAGTACCCCCACTTGATTCGTACCCACGTAACACCTTGCATGTGTACTACATATCAGAAATCTAAGCCTCCAGTGTTCAGCTCGACGTCTCACCTTTTAAATCAAACATAAAGAAATTCTCCAAGCATATCGTCGAACAATTTTACGAGACCTCTTGACAGCCGAGTGATGCAAAGTAGATAGCTTAACCCATTGACATCTGGGGTTGCCGCGTGTGACGGTTATTGATTATATGGCGTGACGTATGTTAATTACGGTGATACATGAGCGCTAAAAATAAACCATATGCTCAGTAAATGTACACAAGAGATTGAGTTTTAGAATTAAGTTCAACGGGAGAAGAAACAGTGAACTTCCACATGATCTAAAAATAGTTCAAAAAAGTGATGGAAAACACGTCCTGAGGATCAAATGAAAATGTAGAGGTAGACTTTTCGAAGCTGCGTGATGTTTATCATTAACTAACAAAGCACTTGAAAAAATGTACATTACAACTCAAAATATGCCTTGTGCAGTTTACAGTTGAGTCCAATCACTCAATGGATAAAAATTGTTTCAAGTTTATGCCAATCGCCTTGTTTTCTTGCAGGTATAAGCGCAAAAATTATACACCAAATGCCGCTGCTGAAACAGAATTTCACTACGAGTTTTCTGCTTTTCACAATACACAAAACCGCAAAATTAATTAAGTTAATCGATAACTACCATGTTTCGTGAGAGAACAAACGAGGTCAACGACATCACAAGAAAAACAACAGAGAAAATCGCTGGAGGTATTCACATATTTGTGGGATATAAAGGCACAATCGATTTGACATAACTTGTTGAAGATACTGATCTTCCAAGGTATGTTGAAGGCGAAAGTTGCTTTAAATTATGAAATCAGGACAAAAAAAATTTTTATTCACAGTAAAAAATTCATCGGTTGACCAATATAAAGCTTAATTCTGGAGCTTATCAATGCCCATGATTATGTTAATACCTGTCAAGGCCTTTAATTTTGCACTGCTTACTTCATGAAAACGGGCAATGCGCTTGGGGGTATTAAAGAGCTTTTGACGGGCATACCAACGTTTAGATCATCTCCTATGAAAACTAAGAAAAATATCTAATTTCTTATGATTATCTAAAACAAAATAAATGCAGGTGGCTGTCATGAAATTTGGAACTTGAATATTATTGAGCTGGTCATTTTCAGCGAGCTTCTTCAGCATCGGTGTCATCATTTGCACCTCGGTTGCCACTGTCTTCTTCATCACTTTTAATGCCATCTGAATAAAAACTGCTATCACTAGTATCCCCTCTTCTTACAGGAAAACCATAAAAGCTTCCTTTATCCTCCGAATCCTTAAAAAGAGTAGCGATATCCCCATCATTCAATGCGTTACCTAACGCATCAGCTGTTGTTTAAGCGCAATCTGATTGCGCGATCGAAGGACAAAAACGCAAACCTTGTTGAGTCTCTCATAAGCTGTCAAAATATGCTCACAAAACGACAAATAATTGGTTAATTATCCTACTAAATCTCAATAACAACAAAACATAGATTTTCTAAGGGGGAATGGGTAGAGGCCTTAGATCAAGCCGCCATGTTTACGGCCGGTTACGGCCAGTTTGGGTAATTCAGGGGTCGCTGCGCATGGGTTGGATGCCAATGGGTTAAAGTGTTACTCTTGAACAATCTACAAGTTAAATGTCGTCACGACTCGTTCTTTCACCCACTGCCAAGTTAAACAACCCAGTACTTTTTAAGGCACTGTATTGTGTGATTGATCAGTTGGTTTTTCTTTAACATGACCCATCACAGTGCAACAATTTTTTGGCCCTGTGGAGTCAGAAACCAGAAAATCAGCATTGGATCGCCAATGAAGAAGAGGAAGAAAATGATCCCCAAAACGGACAGCAAGTGAAAGCAGTTGAATTACCGAAAGACCATGTAAGTGGCTGTGGTTGGCTCTTTCCTCTTGCTCGGTGAAAGCAAACATTTGAAGTAGTTCTACTGAGAATCCTGTCATTAATTTCAGCCCTTGTAAAAATTAGAAATTACAGTGTGACGTGCCTTACCATGACCACCTAATAACGTTTTTTACAAATTATCTGCCAATAAGGGTGTGCAAATTTCATTGACAGTTACGCCTCCTTGGAAAGTTCGTACAATTGTAATTTCAACACCATTGCATGGGTTGTTGAGTTGACGTATTTACCTGTAGGTTGTTAAATGTGAAAGTTTGTTGGGTGGCCACGGTAACACGCGTTGCACTGTGATGTGGCACATGTGAAACTCATTGATTTCTTAAGCAGTTTTTCATTGCTAAATCAAATTAAGAACATGTGAAATGCCACTTTAACCTACATGTACTGTACGCCTTTTAATTACTGTTGTTCTGCGTTGGCAGGCAGGCAGGCAAGTGAAACAGTTAATTGATATCAGCCTGAAAATGCCATATCAACTCAGTAATGAAACAAGTTCATGGAGCTTTACAAACTCAGCACTTTCCTCACCATGTGCGATTATACCTTTCCTTAAATACCTTTACATTTGAATCAACTTCCTGACAAGTTCATAAGTATACAGAAAAAGCTTCATTTAATTTTCTTGAATTTTCGTTTTGGTTGGTTTTTCATGTTTGAATGGTTGATGCTGTGTCAATGTTCAATGTTCAGTCTCCGAGCTGTGATAACCACATTACCAGAAGAGAGTTTACAAGACTAGTGAATAACATGAACCTTTATACAATCATTTTTCTTATAAAGTGTTTCTATTCTGTCCTGAGAACACTGTTGATATTTCTTTCAAACTAGTGTCGATTTTAAGTACACCTGTTGCATTACAAGGACTCTCGTTAATAACTTCGATGTCAACCATAGCTGTATGATTATTTGGGCGATTACCCTGCGCATTTACACTGATAAGGTGAACTTATGACGAGCTTCGGTATGAAGTGCTTACTCTTCAGAGATTCTTAGTTTGTGAGGTTATAGTTTTCAAATGAATCAGATTCTAACCTTTGCTGCTGACTAGATCTTTATGTCCCTTTCATTAAAGAGTGTTGGTATACCCGTGAGACGAATGATATTACACCTACCTTTTTCCATTTCATACCAGTTCAAAAACTCGGGTGAAAGTACAAAACTATATGTAAACTGATTTAAGGTTTCTTTGTAGCTTCCTCTTTTTTTTTTCATTCTCTGAAACTATTATTTTAATGTATCGAATAAACTGAATTGTGAAGTTAATGTTATTGTTTTTTAATCGCAGGTTAGTTTGGTTGAAGGCCTGGAGAAATCGGTGCAGATAATTCGCGAAAAAGTCGATAGGAAGTCAAGGGACATTTAAGAGATAAAGCTGGCGTTGAATCATTTGAAGGGGTCTAACAGGAGCATTTCAGAGACACCAATTACAACACCAACACCGCCCCCGCCACCAGCAATAGATTCGCCGTTTTCTAGCCCAACAAGTGTTTCGGCATCCCCATTCCTAGAGCAAGGCTCTGACAGAGGTGATTATTGTGATTATTTGTTTACCTTTATTGTAATGCACATAAATCTACTCCAATTAATATCTACAAGTCTATCACGATTACGTTGCTTTACCGTATTTACCACCACTGTCTGTGTGTTATTTTCAATCGAGCTGCGATGGCCAAAGAACGAGATTTAATATATACTTGAAACAAAGTATTTCTTTGCTAAAATGCGTT
>NC_090879.1:36939794-36954794 GCF_036669935.1 Montipora foliosa
TAACAAAATTATTTTTAAACATTTACCTGTTGAAATAAACAATTGTTTCATGGTGTCTTGCCTCCTTGGTTCTACTATTTATATTTTACTCTGGAGATGAACCTTCAGTTTGCTTAATCGCCGTGAATATTTATTTAGACGCTAGAAAACTTATTACGCAATGCGCAGCTCCTACCTTTTGAGAAATTCCGCTGACCGATGTAGAGTGTTGTCCAGGCTGATCGATCGTGTTTGGTCCCGTGCGTGGGTGGAGAAAGTTATGTTTTAATATGAATAAGAGAAAAGAGCCCTCGTCAAAACAGCCTGGGATCGACAGATTTTTTTCTAAATCCGATGCGGAGCGATGGAAATGAGGAATCTCATAAAACAGCCGGTCGTGGTGGTCGACAAATACCAGTGATCACAGCTTCAAGTTCTTCAGCCGCACGTGGGCAGCCTGTAGAACTGAGTATTATGCTACAAAGAGTGGAGGAAAAATTTCCTGAGTCTGGAAATGGTAAAGCATTTCATTCTTATTACCACTGTAACAGAAAGAGATGTTCAATGCCTGATCCAGCTTATTTGAGCTCCCGTCTTATGCATTTGAGTATAATAACGAATTATATATTATGACTGTTAGCAAACATCAAACCACAATCAAAACAAAAAGCGAATGGAGAGTTAACCATGGAATTAACAGAAATACTGTGTCTTGGTATTCAGAAACATCTAAACAGATCTACTGGTTCCAGCATCAATGGTTGTTTAAACAAAATGAAAATCAGAACGTGTTTGATGGATCGACAGGCATCTGGTGACTTGTGTATGTAGAAAACGTCGGAATGTTTTGTTTCCTGTGCCGTTGTCATGACACCGCAAGTCCAACAAATGGTGACAGTACTTGTAACTCCAAACCATGTGTTCGTAACATTATGCAAGCCATCAAACTTCACGCAAACAGTGCTATGCATGAGGCGGCCATCAATAAAGAACACCTACAGAAAACATTGCCATTCCACAAGGAAGTGCAAGAAAGGGAAATGGTGAAGAATACAGTGCTGTTAAAGGTATTCACTACACTTTACTGGATAGCCAAGGAAGAGATCGCAAACACGAAAGCAACATCGTTAATTACATTGTTGGAGAGGCTTGGGTTACACGAGATAAAACACTTTCAGCACAGATCACAAGGTTCTAGTATTCCTCTTCCTGGGAAAAGCTATCAAAGATAAAGTCATTACGGCTGTTGCATCCTCAGAAGTATTTGGCTGCCTTGCAGATGAGGTTACAGACATATCAGTACTCCAACAATTTGTTGTCTTTGTGAAGTATGTCAACGCAAGTGGAATGCCCCAGACAGACTTTGTGCACACAGAGCATATGACTGATGCTGCCACTGGACAAGAGTTGGCCATGTGTCTCAAGAAAATAGTTGAGGATTGCCAGCTGGAACTGAAGAAGATGAAAAGTTGTGTTACAGATGGAGCAGGAGCAATGATTGGCAGGCACAATGGAATGGCAGCAATCATAAAAAGAGAAGTTCCAGATCTAATTAACATCCACTGTGTGTGCCACAGACTCGCACTTGCGTGTGCAGATGCTTCTAAAGAGCTGAATTATATCAAGAAAGTTGAAGGTCTTCTGCTACAAGTATGGAAGTTCTATGAGTATTCCCCCAAGAAAACAGCAAAGTTTGCTGCTGTGTAGTCAGGGCTACTCAATCTTCTGCCAAAAGATCAGCTTTGCCAAGCAAAGAAGCACATGAAGAAGGCAAAGAAAGCAGTTGCAAGCCGCTGGCTTTCCTTGGACGAGTCTGTAAGGGCAATGGTTCAAGAGTTTATTGCACACCTGCAAACTTTTGAGTACTTTAAGGAGAGTGATGCTACTGCTTCACATCTACTGACGCAAACCAGAAGTCACAAATTTATTGGTACACTCTACATTCTTAAAGAAATCCTCACACACTTAGCAGTTCTCAGCAAAACTCTTCAGCATGGAGAACTGTGCTTTGCTGGCCTACCATCAGCTGTTTCTTACTGTCTTGCTAAGCTTGATGATGTTCTGAAAAGAAAAGATGAAATTCTTAGAACACTGAGTGTGGATCTAACCGAGAATGGAAAACTTGCCCTGGCTGGAATCGAAGTAACTCCAGCAAGTACCCTGTTCTTAAATGATTTGATTACATCCTATGTGGCTAAGTTAAAAGAGAACATAGCGGCAAGATTCCCCTATCTAACACTTGTACAAGACTTTTCAATCTTCGACTTGCAAGCTCTCCCTGTAAAGGACGCCCCAGATTTCAAGATCTACGGGATGAACCACATAGCCACTCTCTCGGATCACTTAGGCATCACAGAGTATGTGGAAGGCGAAGCCCTTAAGTCTGAATGGGAACATTTCAAGTTTATTGTACAAGATTTGAAGTCAGAATGTCCCATGACCGAAGCACAACAACCAACACTTCAACTGAGTGGTTGCTGACCAAGCTATGCAGTATTTCATCATTCAAAGTTATGCTCCCAAACTTGGTGAAGCTGGCTGCTGTTGCTCAGAGTCTGCCAGTAACGAATGCCTGGCCAGAACGAGGCGCAAGTGCGTTGAAGCGCATTAAAACAAGGCTTCGAAATTCACTGAAAGATGACCTGTTGGAATGCCTCTGGCAAATTTCCATTAATGGCCCTCCTGTGTCAGAGTCAACAGATGTCGTATCAAATGCACTTAGCCTCTGGCTTCAAGAAAAAAATCGAAGAAAACTGCCCCCAGTGACGGCAACTGCAACTGCGTCAACATGCACAAGTGAAAATGAAGAGCTCCAGGAGACCATTATTACTCTGACTGATGAAGTGGATTTCCTAAATGAAGAGATTCAAGATCTTGAAGATGAGATTTATTCACAGCAACAAGTCTTCAAGAAGCTGCTTTTGAACATGTGCACGTATGTCAGCTCTGATTGTGAGGATGATGATTACTAATTAAAAATTAATTATACGTTATTGTGACATGAAGATACAGTGTGGATTGTCATTTCTTTCTTTTCAAGCAAGGAATACTCAAGCAGTTTGGAGATATTAATAACTTTATTCACTTGACATCTGTAAATTAAGGTGCATAAAACTTGTATGTATTGCGAATTGTATAGGTTGGTGCAGCAAAGGAGCATGAGAGGGTAGGGCAGGCCTTCCAAACTCAGCAGAACCAAAATGAAGATCTTGCACAGGAACTGGCCGAAAAGGAAAAGGATGTGGAAGAGTTGGCAGATCTCGTGCCAGTCAAATGCGAGGTCATCAGGAATATGGAACGGAGACTTGTCCAAGCCAAAAAGGTTATTGCTGATCTTAAGGTAGAGGTGAACGCACTCTAGAGTGCCCGCACTGATTGCCAACAAGACGACAACCAACCACAGTAGCAGGAGCAGCAAGAGAGAAACATCAGCTGCATCAGCACCCATAGTCTGGCAAACATCCATGGGCGGTACGAGAAGTTCTCACAGGCGTCATGTGAAAACCAGTGCAGCACCGTGAATGCATTTCCTCTGTCCGGTTGTCCAAGGAGCACCGTGAGAGATTTCATCGCCATTGCAGAGTTAAAAATCGTCGACTCCCGGGAGCGTGACCTTGTCATCCGCGACCATGTAGGATCGGTGAAAGAACTTGAAGCTGTCTGCAGGAAAAGACTTACTGGTTATGACCAACATGCGGAGGGAGGGGCAGCTGCTACCTCTCAAATTTGACGACCGCTTGTACGAGTGAACCTGTTCTTCTAACAAACAAACGACTCCTTTAGGAGCCACTAAGTTTGCAAACGTCAATGACCAACAATAAATATGACATAAACAGTCTGCAACAGAAAGCATAAACTGTATATGACACTAAATTAACCAAAAATATTCAGAGGGAGACTGGGGCTAAGATAAGAATTCCAACATGGCGTACAGATAAAATCATTGTGACTGTAGTTATCGCGTTTATATTTTCGCTGTTCCTGGTAGTGTTTAGGATAGGTCTTGCATTTATTGCAGCACTTTAGACATTACTGTTTCCCATACAGTGCTCAGTGTAACTTTCAAATGCGGTTTTGGTCATAAGTAGTGCAATACTTACGAAAACATTGTAGCCGACAACTTACCAACACTTCACCGACAGGTCACCAACAGTCGGTGGACGTGAGCTGTTCTTCACAATTACAGAGATTTGTGGACGACACACTGACCATTATGCCAGACAAAGCATCAGCAGACAATTTTCTCGACCTTTTAAACCAGTGCTATTCTTTTATGAAGTTCACCATGGAGACGGAGAGTAATGGCATGCTTTCTTTTTTGGGCACCCAGCTGCTCAACAAACATACACATGTTGAGACTAAGGTGTACGTTAAACCCACTAATATTTGCCTCCTGCTACACTACAAGAGCCATGTAGATGACCGGTAAAAACGTGGATTATTAAAAACGATGCTTAATTGTGCATTTCGACTTTCATCCAATTGGCACTACTTCTCTGAAGTATGTGTCATCGATTGAAATTATTGTCTTCTCCACTAAATATCCTGACAAACTTGTCAACTCTTCCATTTCACGTTTTGTTGCCACCAAAGCATCGGATCAACCTGTTTCCTCACCTACTGTCAGGCATCGATCAGACCCAATTCGTGTTGTCCTACCATTAAAAGATCAAGCCTCAGCTGATATTGTGCGTTTGCAACTGAAAGATTTAAGTTATAAGATCCACACGACTGTTCAGCCCGTTTTTGTCAGCCAGAAGATTGAACAACATCTTAAACTGCCAGAAGCTAAGCTGCAGATTGTGAACCAACAGTGCCTTGTTTACAAGTTTGAATGTGACCTGTGCGATGCAAGTTATATTGGTTTCACACACCGCCATCTACCGGTACATCAACGCGTTGAAGAAAACAAAAACTCTTCTTCATCAATTGGGAAGCATTTTCGCAACATTCTTTGGCTCCAAAAGATCTTTCAAAGAACTTTCGTGTTTTAATGAAGTGCATGACCAAATTTGACTGCCTCTCGTCTATGAAATGTTTTTTATTCAAAAGTTAAGACCTACTCTTCATGTGCAATCGGACTCAATTCATGCTAAGGTTTTGAATTAGTTTTTACTAGCTTTCTCTTTGCATGTTTTTATTGTCCGTTTACACCTGCAAATATTTTTATTCTTCTTACATGCATATATTTATATTCACTGTTTCAATTTTACCATTCACTTGATAATGACCGAACGTCCTTTCGTACCATTTATTGGTATGATAAAACAAGGATAAAATAAACCACTGCCTTACCCATATTTTTCAAATAGGGTTAAAATAGAAGTAAAACAGCAGTAAAATAGGTTGCCTGTCTTCCTTATCAAAGGAAGTATGAAATAGAAATAAAATACAGATGTTTTTGTAAAGTTAGGTTGTAAATTAAGTAATTTGGTTATGAAAGCATGGTAAATTAAGTTAGTGTTATAATTATGTTCTCATCAGTTTTTGGCCATAACCTACACCCAGATGTTCCGTAATGTGAACCCAGAATAAGTATTGAGAATACTCGATACTTCTACTGTCACTACATGTACATTTCGACTTTCTCTAAATAGTGAATTCTAGCCTTGGGTACTCATGAAATCTCATAAACCCAAGGCACTACCTTTTGACTCAAATTTGTCTTGCACATAAAGGTATGTATTATAGGTGTTTCTCCTGGTATATTGCAATGTTTTATTCTAAACGCTTTCAGTTAAGACAATATAACTCTTCTAATCATTCTCACGTCATTTCCCAGTCTTGCAAGAGTGGAATAAAGTCCACAAAAAAATGAAATAACAGGACACATCAGCAATTTGTCACCAGTCCAGAATAGCAATAAAACAAACTATTTTGATATGGACATTCAAACAGAATCTCGTCTTGTGAGAGGTGTTTGCTTCTCTTCAGCAAGACATGGGGAACCCAGTGCACTCTTTAAGAACAGTTCTCCAGTGAAAATATCAAACATCACTGTGAAAGATGTTGAAACAGATTACCCAATGGTCCTTATGAACGCCAGAACCAAGTTGCACAAAACCGAGGTTTCCTTTAAGATTCAACAGTGCACATACGACTCAAACATTGGCTTCTTATCAACAGTCAACAACAAGCAACTTATAACCATCAAGGCCAAAGTTGTTAATCTTTCTGGGGTAAAGAAAATGCAGACACAAAGATATGATCCAAAGAATAAGACTGATGCAATTTTAGTTGACCCTTCTGGATCTGTTAGAATTATTCTGTGGGAACAATTTATGACTGAAGTTGAAGAGCAGAAAACTTACACTTTTTCTAATGTTCGTGTGAGGAAGGATCCTCACTCAAACGAAGTGTCCCTCAATACACCTTTAAAAGGATGCTTGATCGAACTTTGTGATGACTTCGAGGAAACACTGGATAAACCACAACAACTCCCAGAGTCCTACACATCATCAACAGTAACAGGTCAAATAATTGGTGTAAATAATTTTAATGTGTAATATTCGTGTGTGGGTTGCAGCAAAAAGGCGACTCCTGACCAGTCACTATGCACTTATCAAATGCCCCAGCTGCAACATGAAGCAAAAACTGTCAAGTTGTAAAATCCAACTACAATTTGCAGTGCCTTAAATTGTTGACACAGGGACCACTCAGCTGAAAAGTCTTATTTTTGATGATGTGATCATAACATCACTAGTGCCCACTAACAATGCAATCCCAGATGAAGATCAGTTAACGTGTGCTTTGCTGGGTCTGTCAAGTGTTCAACTGACATGCAAAATTTCCACAAAGATTGTTTCAGACATGTTTTATCTAAACAGTAAGTACTGTTATACTATTAACTGAATGGACATCATGTTTACAGGTTGTGAACGTTGCTGTTGTTTTTAAGATTTCTTCAATTCAATTACAATTTAGTAGTGGTTGTACCTAAACTGAACAATGTTTTTATAGAGCTTTTATAAATCCAAATTAGCAGTTCCTGTTGCGTATGGCATGTTTTATAGCTTTAAGGTACAGTGTGTATTGCAAGGGTACAACTAGCCTATAGTCCATGCAGAAGGCTCAGTTCTTCCTGCCTACCTCTAGCAGACTCATGTAAATATTAAAGAAAACTGTTTCATGGCAATACATTTAAGAACAAAAGCCTACAATTCCACGAGCTAGTTACACCCCTGTAACTTGACACAATTTTTTTCAAATTTATACTTGATCAACCTGCAAAATAGAATCTCTTGTCTTTACTTGTACTTGACTATAATTATTATACGTTTTCTGTCATATAACATTTTTGCCACTTAATGTATTTTATTTCCATTAAAGGGATACTTTACACCTCAAAACGACCTTCTAAAAAAAGATACCTTATAGTCTGAATAAATAATATTTACAAAGAAAATCTGTCAATTTTTCTTTACTTTTAGTCGAGAGAGAAAAGTTTCGGAACATGCTATTCGAAATTGGCGCTTTTGATCAAAACCAGAATGACATAGATATGAGAACTTGCAGCTCGCTCCGGCTTAAAATGTTTTGAGATCGCTCGTGAAGATACCAAGATCACGTAAATTTTTGCTTCTAAAAGAACACATCGCTGTGTAGCTGGTGGGTGTTCGAACACTGCAAAAGACGGAGTGAGTTTCCATGGCTGGCCTTCAAATGCTCAACTTGCTCGTAAATGGACAAATGCTGTGAGAAACACATGAGCAAATTTTAACCAGACAGTCTCGAGCAAACTTTGCAGTAGTCACTTGTCCGACGATTCATTTGAAACACAGTCAGTGATTGCTGATTCGTTAGGGTTAAATATGAAAAAACATTTTAAACCCCCCGCTGTTCCGACCATATTTAAAAACTGTCGGCCACAAAAAAAGCAAAGACGGGACAGTAGCACAGACCACACAGAAGGGTCTTCTTCACTGGCATACGGGTCTCGTGCTCAGCAGTTTCAGAAGCAGCCCAGGGGAGCCTATAGAAAAAGAGAAGCTGCCAGGGTATGTATTGCACATTATTTAAACCTGGCATTGCAATGTAAATGTAACCCACAAATAACTAATGTAAACTTACCTTGTTTTTATCAAAGGGTATGAAACAGCGAGTGGAGCTGAATCGTTACCTTGGGTACAGGAGGCAGCCACACACAGACACGGTCCAACAGCAAAAATGTTTTTATGCAATTTCGAACTAAAAGTACTGCGAAAGGCAAGTTTTTATAACTGTGTTGTGTATTCAAAATAAATATGGTCCTCCGAAAAAACGTTTGTTTACAAACGTTTTGGTTATGATTTGTTCAGGAATTCAAACTACTGTACCCAAGAAGAGTCAACAAACCCAATGCACTCTTCTAAAAGAGATGTTTGTTACATCAACACCTTGTGCAAGAGACGATGAGCCATCAGATTCGGAAGAGGAGATGGACGCAGACGACAACCCCTTATGAGTTCCCGACCCTGATGATGAGAGAGATGAAGACGAAGATTTTGCTGACAATTGTTTGTACGAGTGAGTTACACAAAAACAATTGATCATTTAACTATGATATGCAATCATTTCTTTCTTTCGTTATCTTTTTATTAATCATTTACACACGGTAAAAACTTATCAGGTACAATAAAATGCCTAACATCCTAACATAAGCATTTAAATTGATTTAATGAACCAGACGCATTCCAATGAGTACAAACCTTGCATTTAGTCCAGGCATTTTATCGCCAAAAGTCGGTCAACCTGCCACTAATTGCAAAAGAAGGATTTTTAACGGTCTTTGGTCCAGGGACATGTCCTCTATAACATATCAAAAGTCCCCAAAAATCCGATTGGGGGAAGTTGACAAAAAACAACTTTTTTAGAGCCCTATATTGCTCAGCATGCAAACGAGGTTGCATTTACTATCTGTTGTGAGCTCCCGTTGTTTTGCTTGAGTTTAAAGCCACGTGCAGCATAGGCTAGCAAAGATTGAGCAAATTTATTGTGTTATCTTCCTAGTTAAGTGCATTTATATACCCATTAAATAAAAGAATTACTCTTTATAAGTAAGTGAAACCTTTAGAGATGTCGTCGATGGATGGCTATCTGAGTGAATTATGTAGCGAAGAATGCTGTCTTCCACAAGCGATGTTAGAACGCAAAAAGGACAATTTTACACTAAAAGACCTAACAGTAATGTTCCAAGATTATGTAATTTAGGAAAATGTAATTTGACGTGAGTAGAGATGTCCAAAATGAATTTCATCTTGGTGAAAAACCTGTTTTTCACTCATTGCTTCGCACTTTACATTGTAATATTCTTTTTTGTCCTAACTCATTCGTAAATTTATCTTTTTCCCCTCATAATTTAAAGCAAAATGTCCAGGAATTGGGGAAATTTTTCGCAAAAACCGAAGGAAATGTTTTCACCCAGTTATGAACTAACAGAGAAAGTGTGTGTCCTGCAAATCTTGCGCTTTAGTTCAATTTGAAAACTAAAAAGTCTAAAGTAATTCCCTTCCAATACAGTGAAGAAATTTTGTTTATATTTAAACTTTGAGTTTGGATAGTAAAAAGAAAAATATGCGATTGAAGACATCCCAACCATACCAAAAAGAAAGTTTTTCTAATGACTCAACAAGCCTCAGCTATGACAGACCTCCATACCGACCACCAGGATGTCTAGCAAGTCTTCACGTAGCAAGAAGAAGTGATCGATTTTGGGCCGGATTATCGATAGACCTATGTAGTCGTCAAACGGGTTCTTTTGAGAAGCGTGAAAACCAGTGGAGACTTGACAAGAGGGAGGGACCAAACGGACTAGCAACGTCTTATCTGGCTGTTATCTATGCCTGCATTTATGCATGTGCCGAAACAAAAAACATCATGCAAAAGCTGACAGGAGTTAATTTTATTCTGGAGAACAGAACAAAGATGTGTCTAAACAAGAGAAATGAAGGAGGCAATGACCATCCTCAGTGCTCTGGGTACTCACAACCCTAAGGAATATCATGAATGGTGTAAACGCTGATAGTAATGTCAATGCTAACACAGCCAAGAGCGTTGGGGAGAAGATGCTAGCGTCAGTGAAGGGAACGTTAACCATAGATTACTCATTCAAACGAAGTGCCCAGACAGTCACTATAGCATCCAAGTCCTCCGTAAAGATTGAGTACAAGTACAAGTTGACCCTCAACTTGTATTTCAGAAATTATTTCGGGACGAGCTCTGCACATATCCCACAGCTCTTTCGACTACCCATTTATGTTAAGGCAGCCACCAAAGCCATCATTAGCAGATGCACTATGGGCAAAGCTTACACCAGAGGCTAAGACACAACCTGAAGGGAACATACAGTACGTGCTGGACGGAGGTTCTCTTCTCCATCGAGTCCCATGGCCCAGAGGTGATGCCGCAAATGGTGACGCCGACCTACTTGTAGTCAAAACCGCTGTAGAGTCTGCCATAAAGAATTCCATGGTTCTAGATGGGGATGGCACAGATTTGCCAGTCCTTCTGTGTTACCATGCTTCCGAAGGTGGATGTGGCCTCTTTTTTTGACCTGAGACAAAGGCAAACTCGAGATGTGCCTGTGTCTGGCATATGAAGAAAGTGAAAGAACAGCTGGGTTAGGAAGTTCGCAGAAATTTCCTTTTCCTTCACACCGTCACTGGATGCGACACAACATCGCGCCTCTACAGAGTTGGAAAGGGAACAGCCCTGAAGAAACTTGAGAATGTACCTTACTTCAAAGAGCACGCTAACGTTGGTCTTCATCTGTCATTCTGCTGTTTCTGGCGTTGTCACTGCAGGTGAAAAATCACTTGTATCATGTTTCGGAGGTAAACCAGGGGTAGGTTAACTCTATCAGATATCAGCGTTACTTCGAAAAACTTGCAGCCAAGGCATCTCATATCGAGCCACAGAATCTGCCTCCAACAGCAGCAGTGGCCCGATTTCACAGCCTACGCGTCTGCTTGCAGGTAAAGCAGTGGTAGGAGAAGTTGCAGGCATGTCAATGGAAGACTGGGGGTGGAAACTCCCTAATTATCAAGTATTTCCTGTTGCAGCAGACTTGCCGCCTGCCCCAGAATCTCTTCTCTAGTTAATCAGATGCAACTCTTTGTCTGACTGTAGCAATATAATCGAGGTGCAACAAATGTGTCGCAAGAATGGTACGCAGTGTTCCCCAGTCTGTGGCCAATGCAAAGGTCTTTGTGCACAAATTCTTTGAACACTGTAGACTAGGAAAGTGAATATTTGGAAGACTAGCATTTTTATAAATACATTGTATATGTAGCATGTGTAGAATTGAACAAAGAGGTAGCTTTGTTGTGATGATATAGGCCTTTTCTTGTCGTGAGTCTTAAGCATTTATGTCTTGTAATGTTTCGGCAAAATAAGATTTCACCGCTGGCTCTAAATAAACCTTAATAATTCACTAAGTTAAATATATTTTGTGGAAAGGTCTTTCACGATTAAAGCCTTAAAATCATTGTTCTTAAGGGTAGATTCTTAGTTTTGGTGAAATGGCTCGAATTCTACAAATAAAAAACGCTGAACGGCAACTGCCGGTTGACAGCCTCGTTTTCGTGCTATAGGAAAGAGAGACTTATTTTATGGGTGCGGTTTGGAGGCGTTCCCATGCTTGGATCTTTAGGGACTTTTAGTACGTTCATGCATAGGATATTCCTAACTGGTCAATGACGAGAAAGCTTCTTTTGCAATTAGTTACAGATCCGACCACAAAATGCCTGGACTAATTTACCTGGTGAACGATCTCACTGGAATAAACACTTGAAATCTTATCTTTACAGACAACCTCCTGGCAATACACCTGCTTACGAACAGAAGTTGCTTCTTGCGGCAGAATCGTCACTGTTGAGTTTATTTGAGTTTTGCCCTGTGTGTCGGACAGAGTGACAGGCGAGTCAACTCCAGGATAGGTACCAGAATAACAGTGATGCAAAAATGTCTCTCTTGCTCATTCACCAGAAGTTGGGATTCTCAGCCATCCATTGGGGACACCCCTCTTGGCAACATTATGATGTCATCAAAAATTCTATTTGGTCGGGGGAGTCCAGCAAAGGTGCTTAAAATAATGGGCCACATGAATGTAGTGACCATTAGGTACTCCACATTCATGAAGCATCAGAAAAAGTATTTACATGCAGCAGTGGAGAGAACATACAGAGAACAACAGTCCTCATTACTCTATAGCATCAAAGCTGAGGGGAAGGAGCTGATCTTGGGAGGGGATGGTCACTGTGACAGCCCAGGGCATTCCGCCAAGTACTGCAGTTATTGTCTGAATGGATTTAGAGCAAAACTAAATTCTAAATTCCCAGCTGGTCCAGGTTGGTATTTACATTTCTACATTCAAAATTAAATTAAAATATGGGCATTAATAACTTACTTTACTCTACTGTTCACTTTATATTACTCTACCGAGTAATGAAGTAAAGAACTCGAATGCAATGGAAAAAGAAGGCCTGCAAAGATACCTTCAATTTTTAACTGATGAAGGACTGTCAGTTGACAACTTGATAACAGACAGACATGTCCAGATTAGAAAGCAAATGAGGGAGAAATGGCCTGCTGTTGAGCACAGATTGGATGGCTGGCATATTGGCAAAGGTTAGTTGGTATAATCAATGCCATAACTTTGTAACTGTGGTAACAATACAAATTATTATGAATGGAACTCTCTAACTCTTTTCTGATTGGCCGAAAGTGTACAGTGAATTTGGCCAAAAGTGGACAGTGAAATCAGGGCCCGTGGCATCATAACTGCAGATTATACAATTATCATGTCAAGGACACTCAAGGTCACAGGTTAACATGTCAAGTTTGCACGCTTTGTGTCGCTTCCGGTCAGTGAAAAGCAAAAACATGACTTCCTTTTTTGTTTTTCTTTTTTCATTGAATGTATAATAAAACAATTATTAGATTCGGTTTTTGTGATACCCAGAATAATCAAGGTCTCCGTAAGGGTTATCAGCCTCAGCCTTGGGCTCCGGCTGATGTCCCTTAACTTGACCTTGATTATTCTGGATATCACAAAACCTCATCCAATAATTGCCTATAATTTTATGGCAACCTGTTAACACAAGACTGCATTAATACTGATTGTTAACCAGACTTAATTTCTATTTAAGGTCTTGGTAAAGAGATTGACAGCCTTGCAAAAAAGAAAGACTGTGCTGTGGTCTCAAAATGGAAAAAGAGCGTGGTTAACCACATGTTCTGGTGTGCTGCATCAACTGATGATGATGCTGATGATGATGAAGATTTAAAGGAGGCAAAGTGGCTCTCAATTACTTATCACATCATGAACAAGCATTCAGGGCATGAAAGTCCTTTGTTTCCCCAGTGTCTTCATGGTAGACTGCATGGCAGAGAAAGAAAAAAGAAATGGCTCAAACCAGGTATGGTAATGTTTAATTAAGGTGATTCCTTAGTAATAGAAGTTGTCGTAAGATTTTCTTTAAACTTTTCTCGATTGTTCCCTACATTATGGTGACTCGAAATGTGCAATTAAATAAATAGGTCACCAAGCTCGTTCGCGAGATATAACTTGCCCACGTTACTCATTCAATCATTGCAACTTCATCTATCAAGGACAAGTTTGTTCTATCGGTTCAGGCTACGTTTTGCAGGAACAGGAAGCACAGCTTTGACTTAATTCTTAAAATAACAAAACAGGTGAATTGTATTGCTCAAAAGGAATAATTTAATGTTTGTTCTATGGCAGAGGCACACGTCTTGAAAAGGCACTGACTACAAATATTCCTCGGGTGCGTGATCTCAAGGAGACAATTTTGTGAGTGATGGTTATGAATGCTTTTTTTCCTGTAACTTTTTTTTCTGACGTAAATTTTTAATTTTTTTTTTACAGCACAAAGAGGATGAGTAAGAAAATAAAATTATGCAAAAAAAAAGATAGGTCAACAACCTCGTTTAGGAGGAAACAGAAAGCAAACCAAGCTCAACCCCTCCACAACACATCTCCCCGATAGCAAGGTTTCACTTTCACTGTTGGACTGAAATGTTTTTTAGCATCATCAAAGCTATCACTTGACTTTTCGTTTTGCGAGAGTCTAAAAGGTTTCTTGTTTTGCTCTTTAATGCTGCGCTCTGAAAACAGCCATTCTTCTTTCTAGCCAGGTTTCCGGCACGAAAGGTCGCCATTTTGAAATGGCTTCTCTCTTGGAAGTAAATTACTCAGGTTTATAACTATCTATAGACCTCCACCCACCAAGAAAAATGGCTTAACTTCGAACATGTTCTTTGATGATTTCTCTCTAGCAGCGACGCCCGACCGTTTTTTCATCACCGGGACTTTAACTTCCACATTGGTACAAAAAATAATGATGCTGTGCGATTCCTTGACTTGATCAACTCCACGGGTTTGAATCAACATGTAACATGACCCACACACAATCGTGGACACATTTTGGATTTGATAATCACTAGTTCTAACGATGATTTGGTATCCAACCTTCAGGTCTTACCCAGCATGCCATCTGATCACACTGCTATAACTTTTCTGGTTGATTTTCCTCGCCCTGTCTTGTCGAAAGTCTTGAGTGAGCGACGGAAACTTCAAAACATCAACCTAGAACTGTTTGTGGAAGACATCGCTAATACATCACTGATGTGCAATAGGTCATCTGATGTGGATGTTGCTGTTACACAATATTTACTGGACGACTTAATGGCTTCTTCTGACATTGGCGATTGTCATCGTTATGACAAGCAACCTACTCTATCAAGTTATGAGTTGAGTACCTTAGAGCCAGTGACATCTGAAAATGTTAAATCAGTCATTATGTCATCACGAACGGTCCTGCAGCTTGGACCCGATACCTACAGTCCTTGTAAAGAAGTGCATTGACGTCTTGGTTCGCCCTATCACTGCAATTATCAACTTATCACTTATGACTGGCATATTCCCTTCGCAATTTAAGCATGGCCTGGTCACCCCTATCATCAAAAAGAAAGATCTTGATCCTGAGCTTCTCAAGAATTATATTATCGTCCCATTACAAA
>NC_090879.1:36957294-36959794 GCF_036669935.1 Montipora foliosa
TTTTACTAGCATGGTGATATTTAGAATTTGGTCAACTCAGTGACCACATAAGGTGTGAGAAATTGTGTGACACAACTCCTTAATTAAAGTGAACTTAGTTTACTATGTTTAAATGTGATAAGGGCGAAAGGCAGAATGAGTTTGCAGAATCACATAGCAGGGATCGCGTTAACGCAGAAATCGTGCATTTTTACGCAAATAAATTCCAAAAAGTGCATCATCAAAATTTTAATGCGTCCCAAGACACAAGACACTGACTTTATTAACTCACACAACTTGCTTTGCTTTGTCAGTATATTCTGTTGCTTCGGCAAGATGTAAAAAAATAATAATAAACTTATTGGAGCTCCCACCATTTGTTTGCTCATTGATCGTTTGATCGATTGAGAAATACAAGTGCTCACACTTCTTGAACTGAGAAAGGTTGAAGACATGGTAATTTTTACATAAAGTTTTTGGCTAAAATTGGCTGAAAGAGTTTGGATGGTTGCAAACAAGGAATTTGGGCAATAATAAGTTATCTATGATTTATAAGCTGGAAAAAAGAACTCGCTAGTTACAGTACTCAGTACTGTCCAAAGAAAAAGACTAGAAAGTTGGTTACTCTCTCTTTCTCATAAGATACTTTTTTTCTCGCAGAGAGTCACCAAGATTTTGGGACCCCCAAAAAATGCTTGCGACCCCAATTTGGCAGGACATGCAGGTCCCAGGACCCAGACTGAAAAATCCTGGTGCCATCTCTGCATAGTTATGCAGAATGTCTGCAAAGAGATAAATTAACTGATCTGCATTATTTGATCCAAAGCACTTTTTGAGAATGGTTACATGTAGCATCTGTATTATTTACAGATACGGGTGACAATTTTATATGCCTTAAAAGTACAGGGTAATAAATTATCTCTAAGTCTGTTTGCATACAATGTACATTTCATTTCTGCATAATTATGCCAAATAGCATGCCATTGCAGAAACTCAAGCAACCTTTTACCCTCACTGGTAAAACAGGCCTGAGAAAATTTTCTCTCTATTGTTTATCTCAAAAGGACTAACAGAACACAGCTGAAAGGTGAATTTTATGCAGCTGGAGCATTGAGAAAAGGTAAATCCACCAATGCACCCTATGAAGAAGATCTTCTTTTACATCTTGGCATAGAATCCATTTCCGAAATCACATTTTTCACAAGGCTCAAAGTAGGGGAAGCAGTGATCCACTCCAGAGTCATATAAATAGACAATTATATGGAAAAGATATGGAGCGTGGAAAACCTGTCAGTTGATATGGATTTTCTATGGTTACAGCAGGGCACTAAAGAAGCATTGATTTGGTTCTATGGAAAATCTATGGAGTATTGAACTATTAGCATGCCATATCAATTCCATAGGAGCGGGAAGGCAAAGCTAATACTTCACTGGTATGGTAAAGCTAAGGGTACTGTATTCCCATAGCTCTTCCATACATTGAGAAACACAGCCTTTTCTTCCCATACCTTAAAATTTGGCACCGTACGAATTCCATATCATTACTCAGCCTTTCCATGCCATTCCCATGTATGGGCCATATGTGGCGCAAGTTTTTCCATATCATTCCCATACTTTTGCTTTGGTAAGGGTATCCTTGAATGGTTGGCATATAATGCGTTAGTATGCAACGAATCGAAGACGGATGTCATACAGTTGTCCTCTCGATTTCAACAACACGACCTTCTATCTGAGATCACCATTGGTAAATGAAACCTAGTGCTTGCGTCTTCAGTCCGTGATCTTGGTGTAACACTAGACTGCCATCTTGACATGAATGCACATGTCAACCAACTCTGCAAATCTGCATCTTTCTCTCTGAGACGTGTTGGGCAAGTTAGAAGATACTGTATCTTGACAATGCAACCACGGAAAAACTCACCCATGCCCTGATTACATCTAAACTCGACCAGTGCAACAGCTTGTTATACGGGCTTCCAGATAAAGAAATCTCCAAGATTCAGCGAATTCAAAACTCCGCAGCAAGATTGGTTACAGGAACCAAGAGGCAAGAACATATCACACCAGTATTGAGGAAACTTCACTGGCTTCCAATCAAGAAGAGAATAATTTACAAGATACTCTTACTGACGTACAAATCACTGAAAGGGCTTGCTCCAGACTATTTAAGGGACTTATTAGACCTGTATGTGCCGACTAGAATTTTAAGATCTGGATCAAAACATCTCCTCCATGTCCCTAGAATCAGAACAATCTACTATGGTGGACGTGCTTTCTCTTCGTGTGCACCTAAGCACTGGAACCAACTACCCTCCTTAAACAGGCAGCTTCTGTAGAAATTTTCAAGAAAAAACTTAAGACATTTCTTTTTGACAATGATATCGACTTTTTGACTTGACTATGCATATGTATATATATATTTTATTTTATTTGACTTCGCCCCAACAAATGTGGGGCAGGGAGGCCACAACAGCATAACCAATTACTGTGGTCCCAACAATAAATACTGAATTACAAAAAT
>NC_090879.1:36967294-36972294 GCF_036669935.1 Montipora foliosa
CACTAAATACTTATAATAGATTTTCTATTCAATCAAACGAGGCAGCAAAAATCAGTCAGAGCAAATGTAAACAAGACAAAACATTGAATATGCGACAAAGAAATATTCGACAAGCGTACCTTTTTCACTTTTTTCCTTCAGCGTCAGCCGTCTTTGATGCTTCAGCAAACGTATTTGTTTGCTTTCACACGCGGAAGCATTTAATTTAGAATAAGCCGACGAAACTTTCAGACGTTGCTCAATACATGTAGGCTTTTTAATATCAACAATTACCGCTGTTGGGGTGTACTCTTTCGATGGGGATGAAACTAGACACACGTCTAGACTTGAGAACACATATCAAAATTTAAAAAACTGAAGCTTACATTGGAAAATTAAAATTTACAGAAAAGTTGGCTAGTAAAAATAAAACTTGGATGGATTCCACAAACATGAAATTCTGACTGCTATATTGTCTGCTCGGGTCTGTCATTTTACCAAGGAGGACTTCAAGCGGGATCTTCAGGTACATGTATATGAATATTGGTCTCTGTGACATTTCATACAGAAATCTCAGTCAACTAGTCCAAAATATCATTATACTGGAGCGAGAAAACTGAATCAAGCCATATATAGACCACTTTGACTCTTTATATGCGCTAATAAACGTAACTTGAAATGTGGTTAAATTTTTTTGGCAGTATAGGTACAGGTACATGTATATGAATATTGGCCTCCGTGACATTTCATCCAGAAATCTCAGTCAACTAGTCCAAAATATCATTATACTGGAGCGAGAAAACTGAATCAAGCCATATATAGACCACTTTGACTGTTATGCGCTAACTTGAAATGTGGTTAAATTTTTTTGGCAGTATAGCAATGACTGAAATGATTTACTCTTACCATTTGATGGAAATATATAAATCGATCGTTTGTTTTGAAGTTGTAACAGGGACCTCGTAGAAAGCCACAGTGGACAGATTAAACTTGATTTCCAGGCATTTATTTCAAAGCAATGAGCGCAGGATAGCACTGTAAGCTCTCTTTTGCTTTGTAAAACTCCTGCATATAAGTCACATATAAACCCAATATCAACAGAGTTTAGCCTCTGGATTAATATTCAAGTCTACAAAGCATTGCTCTCCTCGCCTGTATTTTCTTCTTTACATCAAGTACTTTTAGTCAACCGGAGAAATCCTTGACTATTGCTACATCATAGTGTCATTTGCATACACAAAAATAAAGATGGCCAATTTGAATTTAAATTTGCCTATTTTTGAAGCTTTATTTTTGGCTATTTAAACAAATTTAGTTCAAATGAATGGTAAAGTATGACAGTACAGGTAAAGAACTTTCGATTCAGAGAAACGTTTTCTAGACTGTACTTTCTCTTTAATATTCCAGTACGATTACAGCTTTCATGATCTTTCTTTGAGACATGCATTTGGATATGGCTGGTCAACCATTCACTTGAGTCTCGATACAGTGAGAGCAAATAAGTGAACAATTGACCAGCCGTGTCAAGATTCGTTGTAAGAGAGCCTCCAAGGATTTTGAATATTTGAATATTCATCACTGTTTCTCAGCAACGGATACTTGCTGGACCTTGAAAGTTGGCCAAAGAGAAGTAAATTTATCTGTGTGGCCATCACCAGAGTTTGAGCACGACTGATGCAAGAGAAATTTGATTTTATTGACCTGTATTGGTGAGATGTGGGGTAAGCTAGAAATTACTTTCCAACCTTTTCTTTAATTATGCATGAGTGACAACCCGGGAAGCTGAGAAGTCGCTTAACTCACGTTAAATCAGGCAAATAACCGCACAGAGAGCGAGAAAGTCACCAGGACCATGGCTTTTTTATTGAGAACATTTTAAAATAAAAAAATTATCTTTTGAGTGTTTGTTATCAGGATTCCTTTACAAATCCTTATAATTTTTGGCTCCGAGCCTGGGGCCGCCTGTAATAACGATTGTTAAGAGAATTTGATGACGGAGCGATTTGCGTAGAATGGCTCAGAAATGATTCAACAGATTGACGACAGGGGAGAAATAATCCCTCGAGTTTGGACTCGAGTTCGAGTTCGAGTTGAAGATCGAGTTAGACTTCGAGTTAGACTTCGAGTTGGATTTCGAGTTGGTTTTCGAGTTGAAGATCGAGTTAGACTTCCATTTGAAATAAATTGACAAGTGGTGAAGGGGAAGATAGGCAAAGACCAAACAAACCAAATAAGCTAATTGAGTTCAGGCGGTTAAACTAAAAGCAGAGAAAGGTTTCCTCTCAGCCCTAACTTGATTTAACCACCGCCGCCTTGAAAAACAAAAGACTAGGCTTCGCAAGAAGAAAGGAAAAACTGTCCAAAAGGGGACTCCTAAGAGAGGGTCCAATACAAGCAAATTACAAAACCAACCGCTGTCGGTGGATATCAGTGTTAAAAGCCTAGTAGCTCTTCTAGGAATGGATTCTGAGAAGGTGCCAACACTATTGTCAACATTAAAAGCAGCTGTAAGCAATAAAAACGTTGAAAAGTACACGTCTTTTCACTGAGTCATGTGATAACACTACCCACAAAGAAAGCACAAAGAAGGGAAAATATAAACTGACAAAGAAACAAATGAAAACAAAAAAGCGCAATGAACGCAGAAAAGTATCAAACAATTCCCTTACAAACAACAATGGGAATTTTATAAAAAACCTCTCTGAGGAGGTTTTAACTGACACCCAAATTAGCTTATTGACGAAGGACCTAAAATTTATACCCACTGCCACAGTAAAGAAAAATAAAATAAAGCGCCAGCTCTTACAGGACTATAAAGCCTTCGCAAGAAGAATGCGCTTAAAATACACTTTTCATGTGCAAAACAAATCAATCCATCCCTTCTATGTAAAATCGAATTGGGAACCGCCAGTTCAACCATCAGTAACATTAGAACCCTACCTGGAAGAGGTCAAACTTCAAATTGTGAACGCTTTGAAACAAAACAAAGATCTAAATTTTAAAAAGGTGGACAAGGGAACCACACTTGTCGTCATGAATAAAAATGATAAAATACAAGAGGGCCAAGTCCAAATCAATGACCTAAATAACTACAAGCCTCTTGACAAACCCATAGTGAAAGAAACACATACGAAAGTGTCACGCTTGATCTCAGAATTAAGCCATAACAGCTATATCGATGACATGACTAAAAAATGGTTGTAAACACCATATCCACCACGAATACCTGAATTCTATACCCTCAGTAAAATCCACAAACCTACTCTTGTAGGGAGACCAATAATCTCTGGTTGTAACGGGCCCACAGAAAGAATATCAGCATTTGTTGACACATTACTTAGAGTATTTCCACATCACAAACGTCTTATCTTAAAGACTCCACAGCTTTTATCAACTTCATTGAAAAGACGAAGATGGGAAAACGAACTTTCCTTGTAAAGGTAAAGGTAAAGGTAAAGGTACACCTTATTTAACATCGGAAGTTCCTTTACTCTCTAAAGAGTACTCTCCCAGGAAGCCGACGGTGCGCTCATTTTACCCCCCTCTTTTCCATCAGTGCTCCGTTTTAAGGGTATTTAAAGCTACTTAGGCTACACTGAAAGGAAAGAAGTCGAAACAAGGATGTGAGATCCGGGAATAGAACTCAGGACCTTAAGCACGAAGGCCGCAGTGGATATGGTGTTTACAACCATTTTTTAGTCATGTTATCGATGTAGTTGTTACGGCTTAACGATGGATGTCACAAGTCTATATACAAATATACCGCAAGAAGAGGGAATCACTACAGTATGCAATGCGTATGAAAACTTTCACAAAAATAACCCTCCAATTCCCACTAACTATATCAAAGAAATGCTAAGACTCGTACTTAAAGAGAACTCTTTCCAATTCAACAGAAAGAACTATCTTCAAATTCACAGTACTGCTATGGGTACTAAAATGGCCGTTGCTTTCGCAAATATCTTTATGGCCGACATCGAGACAAAAAATCTTAGCAAAAGCGTCATAAAGCCACTGATTTGGAAACGATACATTGACGACATTTTTTCGTTGTGGGATGTCAGCAAACCGGATGTAGACAAGTTCATCACACAAGCAAACCTTCACCACCCTACAATAAAATTTACGGCTGAGATCTCGAACAATGAAGCCACATTTCTAGACACAACTCTTCAAAAACAACTTTTGAAGAGAACATTTACAAATTTAAATCACGTCTCCTTGCTAGAGGTTATCCGAAACGTCTGACTCGATCTTCAACTCGAAGTCCAACTCGAAGTCTAACTCGAAATCGAATGCAAACTCGATGGTTCGGGATTCCCTGACGCCTGCAATAGTAAACTCCTTAGTGGTCTAAACAAAGATAGCATTGAATAAATCGAAGCGGGCACGAAGTATTTTCAAAATCCTACCCGGATGTAGAATATCTAGCTAGACACCGCCATTTGAAAAATTCATACCTTCATTTAAAAACCAAAAAGTTTAGAAAAATGAGATGACATCTAACATCGTATGGATAACGTCTCCGGATATCTTGCCGAATTTGAATGACATTTGATCTCATTCCTCATAAATAATTGCATTGACCATAACAACTCCCTAAAATCTCCACTTGCATATTGGGATGTATCTACAAGTCTCCTTTAGAGCAAGTAGGTTTCTGAAAAGTGGGGAAAACCGAAGTTCCCAGAAAAATACCAGTCGGAGCAGAGCAGAGAACAAACTAACTTGTAAAGCCAAGGCCGGTTAAGCGCTTCGACACTGCACCGCCTCAGAAAACAAGTAAATGTCACAGGCTCTAGACGTACTTCGACTACATAAGAAGATGTTAGCTAAAATCTACACCCATACTATGCGCTGCTAACTAAGCCGATTACAATCTCACCTTCACTTCTCGATTATCGCAAATAAAATTCGCCATGAGAATCACTCATGTGTCTCCGCTTGTCTTTTCTTGTACCTCTCCATGTACGGATCGCTTTTCCAGACCATATTTGGCACAAGGATGAGTCAATTCGTTA
>NC_090879.1:36977294-36987294 GCF_036669935.1 Montipora foliosa
AACGGCCTTCGCGTTACATGACTTTCGACGGCATTGCAGGCTAAGTTAATGATTCTACTGTGTCCACGAGAGAAATCTACGCAGTTCCACTACCCTCTCGATCCTAAGAAAAAACGCGCAGAAGGCTCTGTGCACAGACACCACTTACCAGGGAAGTGACAGGCAGCCAGTCGATTTGAAATCATTCTTTTTCAGAATCTTTCCAATCGGGGTCTAATTCTTTGATTTTTTAAGGAAGGGGCTTTCAAGATGGAGGAAATGATCCATGCAGTAAATATCCGATCAATTTTCAATTTACCTCTGTCGATAATCAAATAAAAATGAAAAATTGACAAACCCTCCCACACCATGGGACGGACAAGTCGAGACCTCAACTGACAGGGCTGGGGTTGGGAGAAGTCACGCAACCCTTGGAGGAGAGGGGAGGGGAGTTGCGGCTACAACCTAGAGGTTTTGCCTTTAATTAATCTTTAGTAGGAGTCATATTTTGCCTAAATTGCAGAATACCCCGGGACTTTTTCTTATTTACGCGTAGCCGGCTACGCGTAGCCGGCTACGGAGAGTGGCTACGCGTAGCTACTAATTTAAATTGGTGATCACGGAATATGTCAACTGAAGAAAACTAGAAAGCGAAATCTAGAAATACGCGTAGCCGGCTACGGAGAGTGGCTACGCGTGTCTGTGGCTAATCACTTACGGCCTAAGCACTCTTAGCTCTCATTTTACGGTTCGGTTAATTACACTTTTTACGACATCGTTTGAAGAATATAGCATGCGTTTACTGATTAAGCCTAAGCGCTTGTTTCAGTGATTAGATCGAAGCACTCTTTAAAATTTTAGCTTTCAATTTACGGTTTGGTCAACCACACTTTTTATGAAATCGTTTGAAGAATATAGCACTCGTTTACTGATTAAGCCTAAGTGCTTGTTTTAGTGATTAGATCGAAGCTCTCTTTAAAATTTTAGCTTTCAATTTACGGTTTGGTTAAGTACACTTTTTATGAGATCGTCTGAAGAATATAGCACTCGTTTACTGATTAAGCCTAAGCGCTTGTTTCAGTTATTAGGTCGAAGCACTCGTTTAAAATATTAGATTTCACTTTGCGGTTTGGTCAACTACACTTTTTATGAGATCGTCTGAAGATTATAGCACTCGTTTGGTGATTAAGCATAAGCGCTTGTTTCAGTGATTAGGTCTTATATATTTATCACGTTCTTAAGGCACTAAAACCACTGCCGAGCCGCCGAGCCACTCTTATATATTTATCTCGATTTAAAGGCACTAAAACCACTGCCGAGCCAGCGAGCCACTCTGTTATATATCTACCTCGTTCTTAAGGCACTAGCGACATAACAAACTCCCTCGTTCTATGATCAAGATTCCACGACTTAACACCGTTACCCTTAGAATTAAGTTTGACGCGTAGCCCCGCGAAGACGAGTAGACAACATATAAGAAATTGCCTCGTTCAATGATACAGGCTCCATGACAAAACACTACGAACACCGGTACCCTTAACCTTAAGTTTGACGCGTAGCCAGGCGTAGACGCGTAGCCAGCACATAAGAAATTGCATCGTTCTATGATCCAGCTTACACGACAAAACAATACGAACACTGGTACCCTTAGCTTTAATTTTGACGCGTAGCCACGCGTAGACGCGTAGCTAGCACATAAGAAATTGCCTCGTTCTGTGATCCAGCTTACACGACAAAACAATACGAACACTAGTACCCTTAGCTTTAATTTTGACGCGTAGCCACGCGTAGACGCGTAGCTAGCACATAAGAAATTGCCTCGTTCTGTGATCCAGCTTACACGACAAAACAATACGAACACTGGTACCCTTAGCTTTAATTTTGACGCGTAGCCACGCGTAGACGCGTAGCTAGCACATAAGAAATTGCCTCGTTCTGTGATCCAGCTTACACGACAAAACAATACGAACACTGGTACCCTTAGCTTTAATTTTGACGCGTAGCCACGCGTAGACGCGTAGCTAGCACATAAGAAATTGCCTCGTTCTGTGATCCAGCTTACACGACAAAACAATACGAACACTGGTACCCGTAGCTTCAATTTTGACGCGTAGCCACGCGTAGACGCGTAGCCAGCACATAAGAAATTGCCTCGCTCTATCATACAGGCTCCATGACAAAACACTACGAACACCGGTACCCTTAACCTTAAGTTTGACGCGTAGACAGGCGTGGACGCGTAGCCAGCACATAAGAAATTGCATCGTTCTATGATCCAGGTTACACGACAAAACAATACGAACACTGGTACCCTTAGCTTTAATTTTGACGCGTTGCCACGCGTAGACGAGTAGCCAGCACATAAGAAATTGCCTCGTTCAATGATCCAGCCACCGAAGAAACTTGACGCGTAGACGCGAGGCCCTTCCCCCCCGCTTCGACTTGAACGGGGTATTCTGCAATTGCTCCAAAAGGCAGCCTAGTGGAGGTCCAAGTCGTTGAAAACGTCTGAACATGGAGGGAACCACATAGCTTTCACATTTGTGGCGAGGAAATAAAAATGTGCTCCTAGTAGAACCATGTAACCGCTATAACTCAACTCCCCTCCCCTCCCCTCCAAGGGTTGCGTGACTTCTTCCAACCCCAGCCCTGTCAGTTGCGGTCTCGACTTGTCCGTCCCATGGTGCGGAAGGGTTTGTCAATTTTTCATTTTTATTTGATCATCGACAGAGGAAAATTGGAAATTGATCGGATATTTACTGCATGGATCCTTTCCTCCATCTTGAAAGCCCCTTCCTTGAAAAATCAAAGAACTAGACCCCGATTGGAAAGGTTCTGAAAAAGAATAATCTCAAATCGATTGGCTGCTATTCAATTCTTCTTTCTTCCTTTGCAAATAAAAATTAAAGATTTGTATTGTCATTTTCAATTTTTATTCAATAAGAAACCATGATTTTCATGTTTGTGTTAGTTGGAATTTTATTCTCAACGTTCCTTGGTAAAAACAAATGAAACATTAAAAATACCAAATCCATTTTTTCATTTTCCATTTTTCATGGAAATCAAATGGACGGAAGACCCAATGACCCTGGCGCATGTGAATTTTTGGCCTTTAAAAAGGCAGGTTAGTGGAGGTCCAAGTCGTTGAAAACGTCTGAACATGCAGGGAACCATATAGGTTTTACATTTGTGGCGAGGAAATAAAAATATGACTCCTAGTAAAGATTAATTAAAGGCAAAACCTCTAGGTTGTAGCCGCCATAACTCAACTCCCCTCCCCTCTCCTCCAAGGGTTGCGTGACTTCTCCCAACCCCAGCCCTGTTAGTTGAGGTCTCGACTTGTCCGTCCCATGGTGCGGGAGGGTTTGTCAATTTTTCATTTTTATTTGATCATCGACAGAGGCAAATTGAAAATTGATCGGATATTTACTGCATGGATCATTTCCTCTATCTTGAAAGCCCCTTCCTTAAAAAATCAAAGATTTAGACCCCGATTGGAAAGATTCTGAAAAAATATGATTTCAAATCGACTGGCTGCTATTCAATTTCTTAAAAAAATATAAATTCATGTCGAAACAAAAATGCATAAGAAATTTAAACATACTACTTTACCCTATAATTGTGCTTGTCGCTACTTATGTCGTCACTACTACTACTACTACTACTACTACTACTACTACTACTACTACTACTACTACTACTACTACTACTACTACTACTACTAATACTACTACTAATAATAATAATAATAATAATAATAATAATAATAATAATAATAATCATGTTTCGGTTTCCTCTTCAGGCGCTTGATCGAGCAAAGGATTTATTCTGACTACACTGCAACGAGCTTCGAGTGAAAGTTTATTTAGGATGTGTCAGTCAGACGTACAAATGCAAGACACTCCTACTACAAATACAAGACAATCCTACTATAAATGTAAGACAATCCTACTACAAATGCAAAACAACGCTACTGTAATACCTAAAGTTAAATGTAATCTCAAAGAAGTTGTGCTACGCCAGATACGAAAAACCACTAAAAAACCACCGTTTAGACTTGGCCTAAAAACATGTGGAAACGTATTTCCCGTCTAATGCAGCAGCACAAAACCCCGAGGAAAGGGTGAAAATAATTAAAACAGCACATCATAAAAAAGTAAACAGACAAGGAGACTGACTAATCTAGAATGACCTAAGTCTTCCGTCAAAAACTGTTAATAAATATCCTAAACTAGTCCTGTGACACCCCGCGAGCCTCTCCATTGTGGCGTCAGAATATCAATTTTCTGACTAATTCATGCAGTCATTCAATCGTCAGAAATTACATTTCCTAAATTTATCCAAGATGACTTCGAGCCAAAAGAAGGCAGTTGTTTCGATAAAATAACTGAATTTTAGATACAAAATAACAAAGAGTATATTTTTAGATATTTGGAATACTGCCTGAGAGGCTGGAAGTTTTACTATTTTTCTTTTATTTTTCAGTTGGACAAATTTGCGGTTTTAATTCTTGGAAAGAGTTTAATTACAGTACGACGCGCCTTACCGTGGACACCTAACAGTGATTTTTTTTTTACAAATTGTCCACCAATCAAGATGTGTGAATTTGATTGACAGTCACACCTCTTTGCAAAGTTCGCACACTTGTAAGTTGAACACCGTTGCGTGGCTTATTGAGTTGACGTATTAACACGTAATTGTCAAATGTGAAGGTTTGTTGGGTGGTAACGGTATGGCGCGTTGCACTGTAAATTCGTCTCAAATTCCAGTTTTTTGGCTCCGAGTTTCCTCAAATTAGCAAACGTATAAGTTAACTGTATGATGAGGTACTAAGCCTAATATTTATATTTTTCAGTCCTACTTTTTATTAGACAGTCGAACAATACGACAATTGTCACAACTCCGAAATACAAGATCGTTCCACGAACTTTATCAAGAACAGCCCCTGGTGCAGACACACATGGTACATACATACCGTATATACATCAACTTTATTTATCTCGAAATTCAGTCTAGGAAAAGTTAGTGTTTTATCGCAAACGTGACTATCGAACCAAAAGACATCAGAGCAAACAATTCCTTACAAACTTTAATAACAATCTTAGCATTTAACAACAATCTTAGCAAGTATGCATTTCCACAGATATTCCCCTTTACACCAACTTGAATAAAAGTGTTTGCAATTAAAATAAAAAAAAGAAAGGATGTCGGACAAAAATTTAAAACCCTCAGTTTTAAAATGCTTGGTAAAACACATATTCATCAGTTACCTGAGCGAAATCTAACAACTTTCATGTCATTAAGAGGAAAAACCTGAACTGGCTCCGAGCGAGATCTACAACGAAATAATGAAAACAGAGCTTTTTTGAACTGTTGCATTTTAAATACATATAACAATGGATTGAAATGTGGTTAAATTTTTTTGGCAGTATAGCAATGACTGAAATGATTTACTCTTACCATTTGATGGAAATATATAAATCGATCGTTTGTTTTGAAGTTGTAACAGGGACCTCGTAGAAAGCCACAGTGGACAGATTAAACTTGATTTCCAGGCATTTATTTCAAAGCAATGAGTGCAGGATAGCACTGTAAGCTCTCTTTTGCTTTGTAAAACTCCTGCATATAAGTCACATATAAACCCAATATCAATAGAGTTTAGCCTCTGGATTAATATTCAAGTCTACAAAGCATTGCTCTCCTCGCCTGTATTTTCTTCTTTACATCAAGTACTTTTAGTCAACCGGAGAAATCCTTGACTATTGCTACATCATAGTGTCATTTGCATACACAAAAATAAAGATGGCCAATTTGAATTTAAATTTGCCTATTTTTGAAGCTTTATTTTTGGCTATTTAAACAAATTTAGTTCAAATGAATGGTAAAGTATGACAGTACAGGTAAAGAACTTTCGATTCAGAGAAACGTTTTCTAGACTGTACTTTCTCTTTAATATTCCAGTACGATTACAGCTTTCATGATCTTTCTTTGAGACATGCATTTGGATATGGCTGGTCAACCATTCACTTGAGTCTCGATACAGTGAGAGCAAATAAGTGAACAATTGACCAGCCATGTCAAGATTCGTTGTAAGAGAGCCTCCAAGGATTTTGAATATTTGAATATTCATCACTGTTTCTCAGCAACGGATACTCGCTGGACCTTGAAAGTTGGCCAAAGAGAAGTAAATTTATCTGTGTGGCCATCACCAGAGTTTGAGCACGACTGATGCAAGAGAAATTTGATTTTATTGACCTGTATTGGTGAGATGTGGGGTAAGCTAGAAATTACTTTCCAACCTTTTCTTTAATTATGCATGAGTGACAACCCGGGAAGCTGAGAAGTCGCTTAACTCACGTTAAATCAGGCAAATAACCGCACAGAGAGCGAGAAAGTCACCAGGACCATGGCTTTTTTATTGAGAACATTTTAAAATAAAAAAATTATCTTTTGAGTGTTTGTTATCAGGATTCCTTTACAAATCCTTATAATTTTTGGCTCCGAGCCTGGGGCCGCCTGTAATAACGATTGTTAAGAGAATTTGATGACCGAGCGATTTGCGTAGAATGGCTCAGAAATGATTCAACAGATTGACGACAGGGGAGAAATAATCCCTCGAGTTTGGACTCGAGTTCGAATTTGAGTTGAAGATCGAGTTAGACTTCGAGTTAGACTTCGAGTTAGACTTCGAGTTGGATTTCGAGTTGGTTTTCGAGTTGAAGATCAAGTTAGACTTCCATTTGAAATAAATTGACAAGTGGTGAAGGGGAAGATAGGCAAAGACCAAACAAACCAAATAAGCTAATTGAGTTCAGGCGGTTAAACTAAAAGCAGAGAAAGGTTTCCTCTCAGCCCTAACTTGATTTAACCACCGCCGCCTTGAAAAACAAAAGACTAGGCTTCGCAAGAAGAAAGGAAAAACTGTCCAAAAGGGGACTCCTAAGAGAGGGTCTAATACAAGCAAATTACAAAACCAACCGCTGTCGGTGGATATCAGTGTTAAAAGCCTAGTAGCTCTTCTAGGAATGGATTCTGAGAAGGTGCCAACACTATTGTCAACATTAAAAGCAGCTGTAAGCAATAAAAACGTTGAAAAGTACACGTCTTTTCACTGAGTCATGTGATAACACTACCCACAAAGAAAGCACAAAGAAGGGAAAATATAAACTGACAAAGAAACAAATGAAAACAAAAAAGCGCAATGAACGCAGAAAAGTATCAAACAATTCCCTTACAAACAACAATGGGAATTTTATAAAAAACCTCTCTGAGGAGGTTTTAACTGACACCCAAATTAGCTTATTGACGAAGGACCTAAAATTTATACCCACTGCCACAGTAAAGAAAAATAAAATAAAGCGCCAGCTCTTACAGGACTATAAAGCCTTCGCAAGAAGAATGCGCTTAAAATACACTTTTCATGCGCAAAACAAATCAATCCATCCCTTCTATGTAAAATCGAATTGGGAACCGCCAGTTCAACCATCAGTAACATTAGAACCCTACCTGGAAGAGGTCAAACTTCAAATTGCAGAGATAAAAATAACCAGACCAAAACACAACTTGTCATGCAAAGAACGAAAAGCACTGAACGCTTTGAAACAAAACAAAGATCTAAATTTTAAAAAGGTGGACAAGGGAACCACACTTGTTGTCATGAATAAAAATGATAAAATACAAGAGGGCCAAGTCCAAATCAATGACCTAAATAACTACAAGCCTCTTGACAAACCCATAGTGAAAGAAACACATACGAAAGTGTCACGCTTGATCTCAGAATTAAGCCATAACAGCTATATCGATGACATGACTAAAAAATGGTTGTAAACACCATATCCACCACGAATACCTGAATTCTATACCCTCAGTAAAATCCACAAACCTACTCTTGTAGGGAGACCAATAATCTCTGGTTGTAACGGGCCCACAGAAAGAATATCAGCATTTGTTGACACATTACTTAGAGTATTTCCACATCACAAACGTCTTATCTTAAAGACTCCACAGCTTTTATCAACTTCATTGAAAAGACGAAGATGGGAAAACGAACTTTTCTTGTAAAGGTAAAGGTAAAGGTAAAGGTACACCTTATTTAACATCGGAAGTTCCTTTACTCTCTAAAGAGTATTCTCCCAGGAAGCCGACGGTGCGTTCATTTTACCCCCCTCTTTCCATCAGTGCTCCGTTTTAAGGGTATTTAAAGCTACTTAGGCTACACTGAAAGGAAAGAAGTTGAAACAAGGATGTGAGATCCGGGAATAGAACTCAGGACCTTAAGCACGAAGGCCGCAGTGGATATGGTGTTTACAACCATTTTTTAGTCATGTTATCGATGTAGTTGTTACGGCTTAACGATGGATGTCACAAGTCTATATACAAATATACCGCAAGAAGAGGGAATCACTACAGTATGCAATGCGTATGAAAACTTTCACAAAAATAACCCTCCAATTCCCACTAACTATATCAAAGAAATGCTAAGACTCGTACTTAAAGAGAACTCTTTCCAATTCAACAGAAAGAACTATCTTCAAATTCACAGTACCGCTATGGGTACTAAAATGGCCGTTGCTTTCGCAAATACCTTTATGGCCGACATCGAGACAAAAAATCTTAGCAAAAGCGTCATAAAGCCACTGATTTGGAAACGATACATTGACGACATTTTTTCGTTGTGGGATGTCAGCAAACCGGATGTAGACAAGTTCATCACACAAGCAAACCCTCACCACCCTACAATAAAATTTACGGCTGAGATCTCGAACAATGAAGCCACATTTCTAGACACAACTCTTCAAAAACAACTTTTGAAGAGAACATTTACAAATTTAAATCACGTCTCCTTGCTAGGGGTTATCCGAAACGTCTGACTCGATCTTCACCTCGAAGTCCAACTCGAAGTCTAACTCGAAATCGAATGCAAACTCGATGGTTCGGGATTCCCTGACGCCTGCAATAGTAAACTCCTTAGTGGTCTAAACAAAGATAGCATTGAATAAATCGAAGCGGACACGAAGTATTTTCAAAATCCTACCGCCCGGATGTAGAATATCTAGCTAGACACCGCCATTTGAAAAATTCATACCTTCATTTAAAAACCAAAAAGTTTAGAAAAATGAGATGACATCTAACATCGTATGGATAACGTCTCCGGATATCTTGCCGAATTTGAATGACATTTGATCTCATTCCTCATAAATAATTGCATTGACCATAACAACTCCCTAAAATCTCCACTTGCATATTGGGATGTATCTACAAGTCTCCTTTAGAGCAAGTAGGTTTCTGAAAAGTGGGGAAAACCGAAGTTCCCAGAAAAATACCAGTCGGAGCAGAGCAGAGAACAAACTAACTTGTAAAGCCAGAGCCGGTTAAGCGCTTCGACACTGCACCGCCTCAGAAAACAAGTAAATGTTACAGGCTCTAGACGTACTTCGACTACATAAGAAGATGTTAGCTAAAATCTACACCCATACTATGCGCTGCTAACTAAGCCGATTACAATCTCACCTTCACTTCTCGATTATCGCAAATAAAATTCGCCATGAGAATCACTCATGTGTCTCCGCTTGTCTTTTCTTGTACCTCTCCATGTACGGATCGCTTTTCCAGACCATATTTGGCACAAGGATGAGTCAATTCGTTACCAGTTTCCAGACAGGATCTCAAATTTTTGCAACTATAAGGGGGTTTCGCGTGAAACGTGTCGACCGAATTTATTTTCTGTGATCCGTAATCTAAAAAAAATAAAATTCGTGAACCGTGAATGATATGATTGTCGTGATACGTGAAAAAGAGGAATAATTTTCCGATATCCGAGACAACAAACACGAAAACGACCCTTTTTCCGTGAACGGCTACTTACGTAGACCCTACAAAGGGCTACGAAGTCGGTTTTCTTCATCTTGCGTGACAACAAACAAAGGGGTTTCGTATGACCCGTTGCGTAGTGTATGATATCAGATCCAAAAATAAGCTGACGCGACCTTTGACACCAACCATCGGGAATCTTTATTTCATT
>NC_090879.1:36992294-36999794 GCF_036669935.1 Montipora foliosa
AAACATACAAAACGCAGACCTCGACTGGGTTTTTTCCATAGGCAACCCAGTAAATATACCCACATGGAGCTCAAGAATGGAACGTCAAGGGTCCGTGGGTCTTCCGTCCATTTGATTTCCATGATAAATGGAAAATGAAAAAATGGATTTTGTATTTTTAATGTTTCATTTGTTTTTACCAAGGAACGTTGAGAATAAAATTCCAACAAACACAAACATTAAAATCATGGTTTCCTATTGAATAAAAATTGAAAATGACAATACAATTCTTTAATTTTTGTTTGCAATGGAAGAAAGAAGAATTGAATAGCAGCCAGTCGATTTGAAATCATTCTTTTTCAGAATCTTTCCAATCGGGGTCTAATTCTTTGATTTTTTAAGGAAGGGGCTTTCAAGATGGAGGAAATGATCCATGCAGTAAATATCCGATCAATTTTCAATTTACCTCTGTCGATAATCAAATAAAAATGAAAAATTGACAAACCCTCCCACAGCATGGGACGGACAAGTCGAGACCTCAACTGACAGGGCTGGGGTTGGGAGAAGTCACGCAATCCTTGGAGGAGAGGGGAGGGGAGTTGAGTTATGGCGGCTACAACCTAGAGGTTTTGCCTTTAATTAATCTTTAGTAGGAGTCATATTTTGCCTAAATTGCAGAATACCCCGGGACTTTTTCTTATTTACGCGTAGCCGGCTACGCGTAGCCGGCTACGGAGAGTGGCTACGCGTAGCTACTAATTTAAATTGGTGATCACGGAATATGTCAACTGAAGAAAACTAGAAAGCGAAATCTAGAAATACGCGTAGCCGGCTACGGAGAGTGGCTACGCGTGTCTGTGGCTAATCACTTACGGCCTAAGCACTCTTAGCTCTCATTTTACGGTTCGGTTAATTACACTTTTTACGACATCGTTTGAAGAATATAGCATGCGTTTACTGATTAAGCCTAAGCGCTTGTTTCAGTGATTAGATCGAAGCACTCTTTAAAATTTTAGCTTTCAATTTACGGTTTGGTCAACCACACTTTTTATGAAATCGTTTGAAGAATATAGCACTCGTTTACTGATTAAGCCTAAGTGCTTGTTTTAGTGATTAGATCGAAGCTCTCTTTAAAATTTTAGCTTTCAATTTACGGTTTGGTTAAGTACACTTTTTATGAGATCGTCTGAAGAATATAGCACTCGTTTACTGATTAAGCCTAAGCGCTTGTTTCAGTGATTAGGTCGAAGCACTCGTTTAAAATATTAGATTTCACTTTGCGGTTTGGTCAACTACACTTTTTATGAGATCGTCTGAAGATTATAGCACTCGTTTGGTGATTAAGCATAAGCGCTTGTTTCAGTGATTAGGTCTTATATATTTATCACGTTCTTAAGGCACTAAAACCACTGCCGAGCCGCCGAGCCACTCTTATATATTTATCTCGATTTAAAGGCACTAAAACCACTGCCGAGCCAGCGAGCCACTCTGTTATATATCTACCTCGTTCTTAAGGCACTAGCGACATAACAAACTCCCTCGTTCTATGATCAAGATTCCACGACTTAACACCGTTACCCTTAGAATTAAGTTTGACGCGTAGCCCCGCGAAGACGAGTAGACAACATATAAGAAATTGCCTCGTTCAATGATACAGGCTCCATGACAAAACACTACGAACACCGGTACCCTTAACCTTAAGTTTGACGCGTAGCCAAGCGTAGACGCGTAGCCAGCACATAAGAAATTGCATCGTTCTATGATCCAGCTTACACGACAAAACAATACGAACACTGGTACCCTTAGCTTTAATTTTGACGCGTAGCCACGCGTAGACGCGTAGCCAGCACATAAGAAATTGCCTCGTTCTATCATACAGGCTCCATGACAAAACACTACGAACACCGGTACCCTTAACCTTAAGTTTGACGCGTAGCCAGGCGTAGACGCGTAGCCAGCACATAAGAAATTGCATCGTTCTATGATCCAGCTTACACGACAAAACAATACTAACACTGGTACCCTTAGCTTTAATTTTGACGAGTAGCCACGCGTAGACGCGTAGCCGGCACATAAGAACTTGCCTCGTTCTATCATACAGGCTCCATGACAAAACACTACGAACACCGGTACCCTTAACCTTAAGTTTGACGCGTAGCCAGGCGTAGACGCGTAGCCAGCACATAAGAAATTGCATCGTTCTATGATCCAGCTTACACGACAAAACAATACGAACACTGGTACCCTTAGCTTTAATTTTGACGCGTAGCCACGCGTAGACGCGTAGCTAGCACATAAGAAATTGCCTCGTTCTGTGATCCAGCTTACACGACAAAACAATACGAACACTAGTACCCTTAGCTTTAATTTTGACGCGTAGCCACGCGTAGACGCGTAGCTAGCACATAAGAAATTGCCTCGTTCTGTGATCCAGCTTACACGACAAAACAATACGAACACTGGTACCCTTAGCTTTAATTTTGACGCGTAGCCACGCGTAGACGCGTAGCCATCACATAAGAAATTCCCTCGTTCTATGATACAGGCTCCATGACAAAACACTACGAACACTGGTACCCTTAGCTTTAATTTTGACGCGTAGCCACGCGTAGACGCGTAGCTAGCACATAAGAAATTGCCTCGTTCTGTGATCCAGCTTACACGACAAAACAATACGAACACTGGTACCCTTAGCTTTAATTTTGACGCGTAGCCACGCGTAGACGCGTAGCCAGCACATAAGAAATTGCCTCGCTCTATCATACAGGCTCCATGACAAAACACTACGAACACCGGTACCCTTAACCTTAAGTTTGACGCGTAGACAGGCGTGGACGCGTAGCCAGCACATAAGAAATTGCATCGTTCTATGATCCAGGTTACACGACAAAACAATACGAACACTGGTACCCTTAGCTTTAATTTTGACGCGTTGCCACGCGTAGACGAGTAGCCAGCACATAAGAAATTGCCTCGTTCAATGATCCAGCCACCGAAGAAACTTGACGCGTAGACGCGAGGCCCTTCCCCCCCGCTTCGACTTGAACGGGGTATTCTGCAATTGCTCCAAAAGGCAGGCTAGTGGAGGTCCAAGTCGTTGAAAACGTCTAAACATGGAGGGAACCACATAGCTTTCACATTTGTGGCGAGGAAATAAAAATGTGCTCCTAGTAGAGCCATGTAACCGCTATAACTCAACTCCCCTCCCCTCCCCTCCCCTCCAAGGGTTGCGTGACTTCTTCCAACCCCAGCCCTGTCAGTTGCGGTCTCGACTTGTCCGTCCCATGGTGCGGAAGGGTTTGTCAATTTTTCATTTTTATTTGATCATCGACAGAGGAAAATTGGAAATTGATCGGATATTTACTGCATGGATCCTTTCCTCCATCTTGAAAGCCCCTTCCTTGAAAAATCAAAGAACTAGACCCCGATTGGAAAGGTTCTGAAAAAGAATAATCTCAAATCGATTGGCTGCTATTCAATTCTTCTTTCTTCCTTTGCAAATAAAAATTAAAGATTTGTATTGTCATTTTCAATTTTTATTCAATAAGAAACCATGATTTTCATGTTTGTGTTTGTTGGAATTTTATTCTCAACGTTTCTTGGTAAAAACAAATGAAACATTAAAAATACAAAATCCATTTTTTCATTTTCCATTTTTCATGGAAATCAAATGGACGGAAGACCCAATGACCCTGGCGCATGTGAATTTTTGGCCTTTAAAAAGGCAGGTTAGTGGAGGTCCAAGTCGTTGAAAACGTCTGAACATGCAGGGAACGATATAGGTTTTACATTTGTGGCGAGGAAATAAAAATATGACTCCTAGTAAAGATTAATTAAAGGCAAAACCTCTAGGTTGTAGCCGCCATAACTCAACTCCCCTCCCCTCTCCTCCAAGGATTGCGTGACTTCTCCCAACCCCAGCCCTGTTAGTTGAGGTCTCGACTTGTCCGTCCCATGGTGGGGGAGGGTTTGTCAATTTTTCATTTTTATTTGATCATCGACAGAGGCAAATTGAAAATTGATCGGATATTTACTGCATGGATCATTTCCTCTATCTTGAAAGCCCCTTCCTTAAAAAATCAAAGATTTAGACCCCGATTGGAAAGATTCTGAAAAAATATGATTTCAAATCGACTGGCTGCTATTCAATTCTTCTTTCTTCCATTGCAAACAAAAATCAAAGAATTGTATTGCCATTTTCAATTTTTATTCAATAGGAAACCATGATTTTCATGTTTGTGTTTGTTGGAATTTTATCATTCTCAACGTTCCTTGGTAAAAACAAATGAAACATTAAAAATACAAAATCCATTTTTTCATTTTCCATTTATCATGGAAATCAAATGGACGGAAGACCCACGGACCGTCAAGACAGGCGGTGAAACATAAAGATCTGGAATCTTAAAAAAGCGACGAGTAATGGACTTCGACAGCGTGAATCTTTCGCCCGTCGAGCCGAAATCAAAATATGCTGTACTTCTAATATTTCGCGGCTAAATTGCAGAATACCCGGCCCACCAAATGTCCTACTTAAAAAAGCTGCCACCGCGGTCCCGCAATCGTGTTTAACAATTGTGCTTCCGCGTCCACTAAATGTCTTACTTAAAAAACTGCCACCGCAGTCCCGCAGTCGTGTTTAACAATGCTGTTTCCGCGTCCACTAAATGCCTTACTTAAAAAACTGCCACCGCAGTCCCGCAGTCGTGTTTAACCACAGGTAACCCGGGCTCACTGTGTAGAGAACATATAAGGCGAAGTTTAGGTCTGAAAATTTGCTAGAAAATGGAAATAAAAATCGACAAAACTTACCATGTGGTGAGCTGTTGTTGTCTTTAATACGTACACGAAGTTTCGGGGAAAATGGTCCCCGTTCACCTTCCTTCATAATATAGTGACAAAGTAGGAGACGGAAGCCAGCTTATGGACTCCGATCGACCCAAAACAAGCACGATTTTTTTCGCGAAAATCGAATCCAGTCGCTAAATAAACACGCCAGACTCGTGGAACACGAATTTCTCTAAACCATGAATCCACTGAAGCATCTCCAGGTAGCAACGCGAAGCCACCAGACTCTGTAAAACTTGTAAGTTAACCTGCTAAAATGGCCGCCAGAAAGCGTTGTACTCGCGAAGTGTCCAATTCAAAATGGCACTGAACTCTAGACACCTGGTGACGAGTTTAACAAGTTCTGGAGGGAGGGGAGTCCCACATTGCTAAAAACAAAACTCACTGGGCAATCTGGGACTTCCCTCCCTCCAGGGGGACTTATTATACTCGTCACCAGGCGTTTTGAATTGGACACTTCGCTACCTGGAGATGCTTCAGTGGATTCATGGTTTAGAGAAATTCATGTTCCACGAGCCTGGCGAGTTTATTTAGCGACTGAATTCGATTTTCGCGAAAAAAATCGTGCTTGTTTTGGGTCGATCGGAGTCCATAAGCTGGCTTCCGTCTCCTACCTTGTCACTATACTATGAAGGAAGGTGAACGGGGACCATTTTTCCCGAAACTTCGTGTACGTATTAAAGACAACAACAGCTCACCTCATGGTAAGTTTTATCGATTTTTATTTCCATTTTCTAGCAAATTTCCAGACCTAAACTTCGCCTCATATGTTCTCTATATTTACCTACACACCGTGAGCCTGGGTGACCTGTGGTTTAACAATGCTGCTTGTCCGCAATGGCATGGGACAGAAAATTATATTCATAATTCAGTTCCTAAACCGGGTATTCTGCAATCGCTCCTTAGCTTTCATTTTGCTGTTCCGTTAACTACACTTTTCACGAGATCGTGTGAAGAAGAAAGAATTTTTTTACTGATTAAGCTTAAGCGCTCGTTTCAGTGATTGAGTCTAATCACTCTTAGCTTTTATTTTGCGGTTCGGTTAACTACACTTTTCATGAGATCGTGTGAAGAAGAAAGCGGTCGTTTACTGATTAAGCCTAAGCACGATCGTCTGAACAAGAAAGCAGTCGTTTACTGATTAAGCCTAAGCGCTCGCCTCAGTGATTAGGCCTAAGCATTCTCGTAAAATTTTAGCTTTCATTTTCCGGTTCGGTTCACTACACTTTTCACGAGATCGTGTGAAGAAGAAAGCGCTCGTTTACTGATTAAGCCTTAGTGCCCCTTTCAGTGATTAGGCCTTAGCACTCTCGTAAAATTTTAGGTTTCACGTTGCGGTTCGGTTAACTACACTTTTCACGAGATCATCTTGCCCTTGAACAATTTTCATTCATCTACTACGAGACTGTGAACCGCAGAGGCAGTTCATTTTACTCCTTGCCTTTTAACATTTTTTATTTGGTGCATTATTTTTTGCATCTCCTAATAATATTTCAAATAAGTCACTGTCTCTGTTCCTGCAGCGCCACATAAACTCTCCTAAATATGACGAAAAGTGGTGTTTTCGGACTCCGAAAGGAGGCATTTTAACCTTAGCGTGCCGCCAGTGTCCTTCTATTCTGTTCGTGCTATCACCATCTTCGTTTAACATTTTGCATTCAACGACTACGGGACTGCGGACCGCGGTGGCAGTTCACTTAAACATTTTGCATTCAACGACTACGGGACTGCGGACCGCGGTGGCAGTTTACTTTAACATTTTGCATTCAACGACTGCGGGACTGTGGACCGCGGTGGCAGTTCATTTCACTGCGTACCCTTTAACACTTTTCTTTTCATTCATCGACTTCGGGACTGCGGACCGCGTTGGCAGCTTTTTTAAGTAGGACATTTGGTGGGCCGGGTATTCTGCAATTGCTCCTATTTCGCCAAGGTGGTGTTACGTACAACACTGAAACCAAATGGAAATTTCTCTGGTAACTTACGGGTTCAACAAAGACAGAGAAGGAATCGAACACCACAAGTAGATCTGTGATCTCTGTTGTGTGTCTCACAGTGTTTACTGAAGTCGCACCTATTTAAAGTTTGCCTGTTTGTCTGGCAAGTAACATTCATTTTGTACTCAACTCTGCAAAGGTTAAAAAAAATTGGAAATGTGACAGTGAAAAATTACTTGAATGAAAGCTTGTTGTCTCTTTTGTGCTTTATTATTTACGGTCAAGGTTCTTTCGAAAGGGGTTGAATGTGAACTGTCAGAAATTTATTTCATTGCATATGCTTTGTGATTGTGTGTTTCGCTTGCACGCACGCAACTGAAATAGGAAGGGTTTCTTGCCTCTTACAGCAAATATGTTGCTTGTTTCAAGAAATGTTTCGGTGGAAAATATTTCTGTGAAATTTCCAGCTTTTGTATTTAAAATTTATCATGTTGTGTAATTTTCGAGCTTAGCAAATTTGCATACATGTGTTGAAATGTGATACGGGGAGAATTTTTGTGGTAACGCATAAGTCACGAAAATAAACAAGTCTGTTGGATTCGTGCTTGAGTTTCAACAAAATGACCCCCAAAATCGGCAAAAGATTGTGACGCTGATGAAAAATAAAGTAGCTGCTATTACCAAAACGATCGAATTACCTGGTGATAAATAACCTTGTCTTGGAGAGTAAATTTTTGAT
>NC_090879.1:37002294-37004794 GCF_036669935.1 Montipora foliosa
ATTGTCTATCATTGTAGTGCCATGGTAGAAGTCTTGAGTAAATAGCCTGAGAAGATATGTGGTTACTAGCAAAGTACTGAACCCAGAAAGATTGAAGAAAATAAATGGGAAGGGAGAAACATTGGCTTCTGGGCTGACATGTTGATAAACTTCTTTTCACCACAAGTTTAAGCGTGCCCTCTGAGCATCTGACAGCTTTGTAATACTAAAGTTTACTAAAGTTATATCTTGTCGCGCGGGGTTAGTGTCTGGATGGGTGAACAAAAACATATACCCCTTAGTAAAACAGAAGCATTGGACAGAAAATACTATTAACGCTAACAAATGCGAACTCAGCAAGGTACAGATTTTGTTTTGCTTTATGCAAAAACAAATATTGATGCAAAAATAAATAAATATTGATACACAGTTTTTAGAAAGAGCAGAAGGAAGTTTCCAGGACGGTCGCTCGAGAATAACATATTTACGACATGAAAACAACATTAATTTTGAACCGTGAATATAGAATATAAAAAGTTACGATCAGCGACAAACATTTTGGGAGATTTTTGCTACGTTCAATTTTGTTTATATTGTACGTTTTGGCTGCACAAAGTTCAGCGGGCGCCGTGATTAAGTTACAGGGGCACCCAACGTCAATTTTCGAAAAATATATGTTCGGAAGACGATTTGAGATCTAGAATTTTCGGAACATTTGTTCTAAAATGTCTTGCTTGCCTGCCTGTCCTAGGATTTTCGAACATTTGAAAAATGGAATAATTGCCCATTTACAGATTTTTACCCTAAAAAGGTCACCTAGAATTTTCGGGAGCCTTTTTTCTGGCTGAAATTTTCGAAAAGGTAAGTTTTGATCCCAATAATTTTCGTATCACTACACTTTCAGCTAGGAAATCCGAACAGATAAAATTTTTTTAGGGGATAAAAATATGCCTATATCTACCATTTAAATACGAAAATACGTTTAACAATGCTATGTTTAAGTGGTTTTGAACAATTTTCTCGTTGGGTGCCCTTGAAGTTACCGCGGCATGTTTACTTGCCATGCAAACAGTGAAGCATCTGCGTCAAATGATGGCAAGATACCGGGTTTTCGTAAGATTCTTTTTCTGTTAAGTGTTATAAAGTTTGACAATAAATGAGCGAATTCAAAACAAAGAGCACAATCGCCCCCTGCAAAGTCAAAAATTTACTCTCCAAGACGAGGTTATTTATCACCAGGTAATTCCATCATTTTGGAAATAGCAGCTACTTTATTATTCACCGGCGTCACAATTTGTTGCTGATTTTGGGGCTCATTTTGTTGAAACTCAAGCACGCTTCCAACAGACCTGTTTATTTTCATGAAACCTTTCCTGTTTACAGAGCAATACTAAAAATATCCTCCCGTATCACGTTTCAATCTTAAGCTCGAAAATTCAATACACAACATGATATTATAATTCACAAAGGCAGAAAATATCACAGAATCCTTTTCCAGCGAAACATAAAACACACAGTGACAGTGACACACTCGGCTATCGCCTCGTGTGTCACTTTTTTGTTCTTATCACATTTTGACGTCATCTGTGATCTATTACTGAACAAACGCGCGGCAACATGGAATCTATTCGTTAAACTCAAAGATATCTCTAAAACCGTGCATGGGCATCAATTCAATTTGCTACACGGTAGACCGATGCTAGATAAAACGTGCACCGAATTTTAGGGCAATTCGCACTTCCTTTCGCTGCTTACCTCGGAACTATGTCCTTTGATTTCCGATCCTAACATCTTACTTCAGTAATCGCATTCGTAAAAATCTGTGGGCTACAATAGGTCTCTCCCAAGGCCTTTCTGCTGTATAATCTTTTACCAGTGTTCGGACTCTTCGATAAGATCCCATCGTTCAGCATACACGGGAGGATACCGCCTTTAGCATTCGTTCCAATAAAAAAAATGTCACTGGCAAAGCTGTAACGGCATTAACTTCTTACTTCGCGGGCTAAATAGCGTTTAGTGCTGTATTAACAACAGGCTTTCCTTTTGAGCCCAAACCAATTATACCTTAGCGCTCTACCCAAAATCAATCATACAGGGTTGGAGCTTTTTTAGCGGGCTACGTTGCTTGCCTTGAGATCATTGCGAAGGAAACCTTTTAAATGCATCTGGCATAAGGCAGTAGTATGGTGTAAGTCAGCTCGCCAACACTTTTCTCTGAACCGCCATCCTCCGGCTTGTATGCCTCAACTCCCAGGGCGGTTCAGAGAAAAGTGTCCCGCGAGCTGACTGACACCATACTGCTAAGGAAGAACAGATCTTTTCAAATATGGAAATACAACCTGCTGGAGTCAGCACATTCGTCTCGGCTGCATGGTGAAGCGTTATAAAAGTACTTTTTTTCATAAAGCCAATGAAATTGTGTCAGAAGACAAAGTGGTACGTGACTTTTTGTGACCACACCAAACATCATTGGTGGTCACCCGACGCAGAAATTACTTTTGCTTCATGGAACAAATTTTTT
>NC_090879.1:37009794-37012294 GCF_036669935.1 Montipora foliosa
TACAGGGCGAAAGATTGTTGTCGAAGACCATTACTGACATTACTCGTCGCTTTAAAGATTCTACATATTTATTTTTCACCTCCTGTCTTGTTTATCCAATTGACATTCCATTCTTGAGCTCTATAAGGGTATATTTTGTTTAAAGATGCACTAAAAGGGCATTTGCGTTAGAATGACTTTCAACGCTATTGCAAGTTAACTAAATGTTCTGCTTTGTGGATCAGAGAAATCTACACATTACCCCAACCCCCTCAAACATAACAAAAAACAGTTGGAGGACTTTATGCACAAAGACACCACTTAGCAGGGAAGTGACTTTTACTGACACGAAAAAAAAATTAAATTAAAAAAAACAGAGAATTATTATTCATTTTCCGACTGGGATTGCCATACTGGCAACCCAGTAAACATGCTTGTATCTTCCCTTGTGACAGCTTGAACGCTGTAGCAGTCTGTATTTAATGTTGTTCCTCAAAGACAACTTTTGTGTCTACCATGTCAAGCATAGTAAGGCCTGGCTGATTCTTGGGTTAAGTCAGCCCCTGCTTAGTTAAAACAAGTCTTTGAACATGTAACAGCATAGTTGTCCTCCCATAGTAATGAATGTAAGGAACTGTCATCCTAGGTCACATGATTTAAGCTGTGAACACATTTAAAGCCAAAAAAGGTGTTGTTTTAAAACGTTATCAAGTTCTATTTCACTGACGAGTTAAGTGTTCTTTCGATAAATGTCTGGTTATTTTTAGATTTTTCCCCCAAATCTGGCCCAACATGCAACAGGGAGGTGTGGCCAAGTGGTAAGAGTTATTTCAGAGGCTATTTACCCTGAATCACGTGTTGTACAGACAGCCTTCAGTGCACATAATTTATATTGCTCTCACTAAACTGGTGAGCTTTTCTGAAAAAATTGGAAGGAGCGAAATATATGTTGTGGTTCAATGTTACGCTTGGTTCGCCACTCAAGAGGACTCCGCTTGAGCTAAGCTTTTTACTTGATTGCAGCATCTCTTGAGTAAAGAACATAACTTCATGCTTTAATTTTATCATATATTTGAGTTCATTTTTTATTTTCATTGCTTGATGATGACTTCAGTTAAGTCACGACGTCGCATTTTACACCTTTTTTTAAAACCATGTTTGATATTTTATCGCAATGTGAAGTTAAAAAAATAAGCGCAAGCTAAGAAATTCTTGCTTATCAACTTGGAAACGAACATATAGAACTGAGATGTTCAACCATTAAACACAGATATCACATCTAATTATGCGTGACGGAAATAGCAGAAAGAAGTACATGTAAACTTCCAATGATTTGAAGGCAAAATTGAAAATAGCGCATGCAACTTTATTTTTTAAACAGTCGCACGCTTACTCACCATCTTTGCACATTGATCGAAGTATTGATAGTTTGCCATATACGCCACGAAACACATAATTAGCCTTAGCAGCTTTCCTTGCAGTCTTGTTCCTGACAAAGAAGATTAAGGTTTTGAAGTTTTGTCGCGTAGACTTTCATATCTATTGAGCTGAAGTAGAAAGAAAATAACAACACAACTTACCTCTTCCCCGTCCATGACTCCACTGTATGTGATTCGTCAACGACAATAGCCGACACAGCCTTATGCACCAGTCAATTGAAACCACCACCACCCAGGTCCCGGGGAAGGGTGGGGGATTTGACATACATGTAGACCCTGGTCAAAAAGCATCAATACCCTCACCCCCTGAGGCAGAAATGGAGATCAAATGCCCCTAAACTAAGGGTAAGAAATTTAGTCCAACATTTACTATGGAAAGAAATTTCAAATGTTCTGCTTTGGGTTTATGAAGTTTGCATTTTACATGTAGTTACTGGTACATGCTAATTAAGACACATTTTTTGTTCAACTATTAAGTAAGGGCAAAAGAACCCATATTCCAGTACTGCTCAAGACCATTTGATTACAAAACTGTCTGCAACGTTCAAAGTAAAATTAACATTACACTGCATATCACACATACTAAATCTGCCTGGTTCAAGTCAAGTTTAAAGGAACCGAAGAATTCAGATTGAATATCATTTGCAGTGGATGATGAAGTTAAAGAACGATATGCGTGGATTAAAGCAACTCTTACCTACGGGGGGGAGAGGGGGCGAGGGGGGTTTATTTTGACAATTTAGGATAGGTGTGTCAATCAATCAAGATTCTCAAACCCTGACCCTATTTAAGGGACCATACCCTCTTTAAGTCCCACACAAGCTATAAAGGTCATTTTAAAATCGCTTTGTTAAACTTGAAAACGTGTATTCAAGCGTGTAGTACAGTTTTAATAAACCGTATATTTTTCGTTTTGCGCGTTGGGGTGGATACTGCAATTTAGCGACCCTATCTAAGGAATATCTAAGGATCACAATATCAAGAATACCAAAAAGGATACCCTGAGCACTTCAAAAACCCTACCCTATCGGACTGCACATACCTATATATCGTATCAAGAGAAAATGAGGGGACAGAGAGGG
>NC_090879.1:37017294-37022294 GCF_036669935.1 Montipora foliosa
TATTTACTGCAATGCTAATCATCAACGTTCATTTGTCTGAAATCCCACGCTCGTACACATTGCGGACCTCATTTTTTTATTTTCCAGTCACCTGTAAATACATGTACGAACCATGAAATGAATTATCAACTTTTTACATCCATGACTTCATGAGGATATAACTACCATATTTTATTAAAAGTCATTATTGTACTTGCATTTTAGTGAGTAAAATGCCACTCTTTCTATTAGTTCTTGAAACCCTGATTTTTAAGGCCCTAAACATTCATGAACAACAGTCTATTACTTGATTGACATTACTGTCTGCTTTGCATTCCTGAGGTAGTCCTCCAGAGGTAGTCCTCTTTTTCCGTTCGGAACGGAATTCGCGAAATGCTCTTACCATTAGCGAGAATTTCCGAGAAAAGTCTTATGGAATTGAAGCCAGTCAATATCAGACTTATTAGGATCAGAATGAGAGGTAAACAAATTAACACCACTATAATCCAGTGTTATGCACATACAAATGAAAGCGGCGACGATATGAAAGACGAATTTTACGAGCAACTACAGGTAGAATTGGAGAATGCACCCAAACATGACTTAAAATTATAATGGGAGACCTGAATGCAAACGTTGGGAACGATAATGCCACCATTGAAAGGGCCATGGGCAAAGAAGGCTGCCGTACTATAAATAATATGGAGAAAGACTTTTAGAACTTTGTGCCACCTATGATTTTGTTGTGGGAGGAACTCTCTTTCCACACAAAGACATCCATAAACTGACCTGGTATTCACCAAATGGGAGACATTGAAATCAGATTGACCACCTACTCATTAATGGGACCTGGAGAAGATCATTACTTGATGTAAAGGTTAAACGAGGTGCTGATGTTGGTAGCGACCACCATCTTGTGGTAGCTATACTGAAGCTAAAACTGAGAAAAACCGCAGCGAAGTTTAAAACTAATCCACGATATAATGTATGGAAACTGGGTGAACTAAATGTGAAGAATGTGTTTGTACTACAGCTAAAGAACAGATTCCAAGAGCTGGCAAGAACAGATGACGATAACATACATCCTGTTACAGAGGAAATTAACGCCAAATGGAAAAGGGTGAAAAGTGATTATCAAAAGGCAAGCGAAACATGCTTAGGAACTCAGCAGGCTAGAAGAAAGGAATGGATAACAGCAGACACGTGGCAGGCAAATGAACAAAAACGAAATGTAAAGAAGAAGTGGAACGAGGCAAAGTATAATAGGCTGAAGGAGCGATAAAAGCTGCAATATCAGGAGATAAACCACGAAGTCAGAAGGAAGGTCAGAGTAGACAAACGATCATTTGTGGATAATCTAGCAGGACAGGCAGAAGATGCGGCCAGTAAAGGGGAACAAGGTAAAGTGTACAAAATCACACGCGTCCTGAGTGGCAAGCGTAAAATAACCACCGTAGCACCAATTGCAGACAAACAGGGTAAACGTCTAACAACTGAGGCAGAGCAAGACGCCAGATGGACAGTAATAATAATAGTAATAATAGTTTATTGATATCCCTCTCGCAGCCTAAAGGCTGAATTACAAGGATGGTCAGTGACAATAACAGACATACGATACAAAGACAGTCAAATAGATAATTATATAAATATGATTAAAAGCACAACTGATCTTGATACTTAATGGTGCAGAAATCTGCAAACCGCTTTGTCTTAGGGACAAAGCGCACTGGAACACGTTCGCCTGAACGGAGGCAGTATGGCCTGTCAATTGACACACACGGAATTAATGGCTTGAGTACAGGATACGACAGACAGTCAAGCTTGATAAAATTTGTGCAAGCTTCCTCCCTTCTCTGGGAAAGGGTAGTGATGCTAGATTGAATTAAGGCATCGTCATAATAAGGCATCGTCTTCAGCGAAATTTTGAACAGACCACCACCACTAGTAGAAGCCAACATACAGGAAGCAGAAACTGACCTAGATATCAGTACCGGTCCACCTACTAGAGGAGAAATAATTGCTGCAATCAAAACCCTAAAGAATGGTAAAGCCCCTGGTGAGGACAGCCTCCGTGCAGAGCTGTTCAAAGCAGATCCTGCAGTTGCAGCCGATTTTCTACAACGACTCTTCAACACAATCTAGAATGAAACCACGGTTCCTGACGACTGGACTAATGGAGTCATAGTCAAGATCTCGAAAAAAGGCTCTCTGAGAGACTGCAGTAACTGGCGTGGAATTACACTCCTATCGATCCCAAGCAAAATACTAGGGAACATTATCATACAACGACTCAAGAATGCAGTAGACAACGAACTTCGCAATGAGCAAGCACGATTTAGAGAGGGAAGAGGATGTGTAGAACCAAGAGAAAATGAGGGGAAAGAGAAGGAGGCTCCCGGTCCAGCCCTTGGGATATGTCATGTCCACGAAAGTTATTTTTAGACGAGCGGAAGTCTTCCGAGACGTTCGCATGCAGGCAAACCTCGGTCCGATGTTTGAAAGAAAATATATATTCATAAGCCTTCCACGTGCGCCATCATTTTCTCTTTTCACTAAGAACCTGAGAGCGAAGCAAGACTGCATGCGGACGTCTCGGAAGACAGACTTCCCCTAGAACAAAGACTTCCGCTCGTCTAAAAATAACTTTCGTGGACATAACATATCCCGGCCAACGCCTTGAGACTCCCTCTCTGTCCCCTCATTTTCTCTTGGTAGAACAGATATTTGCACTCCGTAATATCATTGAGCAGTGTACAGAATGGCAGAGGCAACTCTACATCAATTTTATCGACTTTGTTTTATGGAAAATAAAACAATGGAAAATACTGAGGGCATATGGGATCCCCCACCATCTGGTTTGTGTAATTAAGAGCTTTTACGCAAACTTCAGATGTCGTATGGGGAACAGTTACAACAGCTTTGAAGTGAAGACCGGAGTAAGACAGGCGTGCGTGATGTCATCACTACTCTTCAACCTTGCCATTGACTGGGTGATGCACCAAACAACAGAGGACCAAAACAGAGGAAAAAGATGGACTCTCGTTTCTTTCCTAGAGGACTTAGATTTTGCTGACGACCTAGCATTATTGTCCCATACACAACAACATATGCAGGAGAAGTCATCTCGCCTCTGCAATTTCGCCCAACAGATTGGCTTGACGATCAGCCAAAAGAGATCAGAAGTCATGGCTTTAGGGGGGATGGCTCTTACCTACCAAACCGTTGCTCTGGACTCCTTCAAATAGCCATTTCTCTAATTCCTTTAACTCTACAGTTATCCTTTTTTGCCAAGTGTTTTCTATTTAACATTTCTTTGTCTGGTTGAAATCACAAACACATTTGGTAAATCACGTGACCAAAACAGCAAATGCCTAAAAATTCAGTCAGTTAAATATGTTTCCTACAAATTATTAACGCAAAAGTGTGAGAACATTCTAGCACAAAATCTGTAGCATGGATTTTAAAAGAAACCATTTCTCAAAATAATTATGACGTCAAAAGGCCCTCCCTTGATACACTTTTCAAAATATCAGTTCCATTTTTTGTCGAAATAGAAATTCTATGCTACAGTGTACAAAAAAATGGTGGGGCAGTGCCCATCCGGTGGAAAAAGTGCCTCTTCATTTCGTTTCCTAAGAACTTTTACCAGTTTTACACTGAAACGCACGGCAGAGGACTGGGACTACAATACTCGTCACATTTGTTGGAACAACCATCGCCGTTTCCCCCTTCCTGAATGGGGGAAAAAGGATGTGGCATAAGCTACGATCTTGTAACACGATGATTCTGACCACTCGCTAAGTGTTCCAACTAAATATGTCTAGTATTGTAGGTATCGGAGAGGCTGAACATTTACGCACGCATGCGCCGACGGAATGTTTGAAGACGAGACGAGAAAAATATGTACTACCTCCAGACGTGGCGCTGGAGCGTCGTACCAAACGAGTCATCCCGGGATTTCAGCCCGTGCGATCGCCTTTGGACGCAGTTGGCCCTTCGCTGCTTTCTGCTACCGACCTCGCCTCCCGGTACGGCATTGAGGGAAGGATATGTCGGCCCCTAAACCATATGAGACAAATCCCACGCCTACTCACAGCTCCAAACCGCCCTTGTCATTACAATTTAACGTAAGATTTCGATGGCTTATATATTCAGAATGTAATTTCCACGAAGATCATGCATAAGAAGAGAACGGGAGAGAAAACGTATTTTTCATATATGCAGGACAAGCCTTTTCTTTCTTTAACTACTTTTATACAATAATATGAGGAAATTTTGCATGCGCTTATTGCATAGAGATGTAGAGTTTGACTTAAGTGGTACGTAAGAGGTCAGGTAATCGCAAATATAAATCTCATTACTCTCTTATTTACATTATACCGTTTCTTTGACAAGAAATTACTAAAGGCCAGGCCGAATTTCCTATGACAAAAAGTCTACGTTAACAGCACGCACCTTGGCTACACCTTAGTATCGGCCAAGAAATCTTCTTCTCGCTACTTTTTCCTCATTTGATGAGGACCAGTCTCCGCCTGCCTCCTTTATGCCCAAAAGGAATTCTGGGTAATTTGGCCGTTTCATGACAAGGGAACACCCCCGATTCTCATTTCATAGATTTTCTTATGAGTGTGGAGCCACCCAGTCCCACCGGCAAAATACAGCATCGATTTAAGTTCTTAGCTTTCAAAACTTGCTCAAATTGTATCAGTAGGTCCGGGAATTCGTCCACAGAAAGGCCAGAGAGACGACGTCACTGGTGCTGTGAACCGCCATGTTTACAACAGAGCAATTTAGGCGTTCCAGTCTGCATGAAATCATCTCTCACCTGTCTCGAGAAGACCAGACACGCACGGTTCTTACGTGACCTTTATGCTCCTGTAGAATCAACCGAAATCTCAACTCCTTGTCAAAAGTTAACCAGCATCTTAATATTTTTGGTAGGCTACAATACTCGTCACATTTGTTGGAACACCCATCGCCGTTTCCCCCTTCCTGAATGGGGGAAGGGGGATGTGGTATAA
>NC_090879.1:37027294-37039794 GCF_036669935.1 Montipora foliosa
TGGTCAAATAATTTCCTTGTCAGCAAGTTGTGGCAGCGTGACACAAATTATGACCAGATATCTGCACATTATCATAAATTCTCGGCGCTCGTGGAATTCCGAAGTTTTTCTCAGCATTCAAGGGAAAGAGGAGCTTTTGTTCTGGAAAAACAATCTGAGAGCTTTAAACGGCGTTTTGTTTTGGGCGCCCCCGTTTATTCCTTCCAAATTAGTGTTTTCTGATGCCTCATCCACGGGTTGTGCGGCTTTTATTCAGGGCTCTGGCCTCGTGTTTCACACAAATTGGTCGCTAGATGAGTCACAAAAGTCCTCTACCTGGAGGGAGCTTGCTACAATAAAGCTATCGCTCGAAGCATTTGACCATGATATTGCAGGGCACAGGTTGCGCTGGTACACAGACAATCAAAACGTTGTTAGGGTGATTCGGGTCGGAAGTATGATTAAAGAATTACATGAGCTTGCATTGGATATCTTTTTCTTCCTTTCTAAACATAGGGAAATTCAGTTGGATGTGGACTGGATTCCACGCGATCAGAATGTTGCCGCTGATCGCCTAAGTAGGATTACCGATTACGACGATTATTCGGTCCATGATGATGTTTTCAAGCGGCTAGACGCGCTTTGGGGTCCGCATTCCATAGATAGATTTGCTTGTAGCTATAATGCGAAGCTACCCAGGTTCAATTCACGGTTTCTACAACCAGGTTCGGAAGCAGTTGACGCATTTTCCCAAGACTGGGCCTTAGAGAACAATTGGGTAGTACCCCCAGTGACCCTCATTGGTAGAGTTTTAAGGCACATGCGAGACTGTAAGGCTTTCGGAACTCTTATCGTTCCTATGTGGAAGTCCGCCTATTTTTGGACCTTGTTATGCGAAGATGGCGTGCACTTTGATTCGTTCATCCACGCATGGGTTCTTCTCCCCAGTAGACCAGATTTGTTTGTGCCAGGAAAGGCCAGAAATAGGTTGTTTGGCACCAAAGCGTTCAAATCTCGTTGTTTAGCCCTTCGAATTGATTATCGGGTACTTAAGGGTCGGACCCCGAAGGGATTTTGCACTACACCCTCTGGTCACTGTACTATTTGTTTGGGTTAGGGCCTGATTGTATAGCTCTAGCGTCATCTACCGTTAATGCTACATAATTGGAGATGGGTTGTTCAAATCCCTCTGCCTCTGGTGCTGCTTAGCGCATATTGGGTGTGATGCCCTACAGCAGAGTAACGAAAACTGTAAGATTCAGAAGGTATAGGAAGGTCGGATCGATCTGTTCAAACTGAATTGTTGATTGCACCCCCCGGCGGTGTTGGCTCCTACATTGGAGGCCAGTAAATAGAGTTTTAATTGTCGGAGAATGGCTGTTAAGAGACTTGATAGCCCACTGAAGGGCGGACAGTTTTCATGTTCTGTCTCAGTCTGATTTGTTGAATGCACCACCCGGTGGTGTTGGCTCCTACATTGGAGGTCGTTAGCGAAGAGATTTAATTGTGAGAGAGTGTTTTGTTAAGCAGCCCTTACGTTGGGCTGGTGAGGAGATCGGCAGGGTCAAGCCTTGGCGGCGCTAGTCTGTGTATAGTGACTCTGTAGTCCTATGTTACACACACCCCCGATGGTGTTAGATTTAGGCATGGCATATTCAAACTTCTTCTGACGGTGCCTTCGATGGCTTTTGCTCGACCGTATCTGTCTATTAAATACTGTTAGTGATGATTTATCAAATGTACTGATTTGTACTTTTCACTTTTCGCCTTGTTCTCTCCCCTTTCATGACTGCTTTTATAGACATTTTCTGCGCAGGAGTGTGGGCGGACCTGGCCAAGTTAAAGGATCCTTCTCTTAGGCAACTGGCCTCAAGGCTCCAGTCGTCAGTTGTGGCATCCAAGGCTGCAGGCACCACAGATGCCTATCGGAGAGCGTTTCTTAGATGGAGAAACTTCGCAAGATCAAAGGATGAAATTCAAGAATTTCCAGCGAAAACGGAGCATGTCGCCTTGTACCTCCAACATCTTATGGACACGACACGTTCCCATACTGCAGTAGACTCGGCTATTTATGCCATTCAATGGGCCCATGGCCTAGCGGGAATTCCCTCCCCAACAGATAGTCCTATTATTCATGGGTTGAGGCAGACTGCCAAAAGGTTAAGCGGAACTCGAGTAGTCAATAAGAAAGAGCCCATTTCCGTAGATATGATCAAGAGCCTTGTCAATCGTTCAAATTTAGAAAATCTCCTCGATTTAAGAAACTTGTGTATATTTTTGTTAGCTTATTCAGGATTTTTTAGGATCGAGGAGGCTCTCCATATAAAGTACGGAGACATCTGTTTCCATGACAATTACGTGGCCATTAATGTTGTCAAAAGCAAGACAGATCAACTCAGAAAGGGTAACGAAGTAGTTATTGCCAAAGGCTCAGAATCGGGCACTTGTCCAGTAAAGATGTTGAGCAGATATCTTGCTAGGATTAAACAAGATCCTCTTGAGCTCGATAATTACATTTTTAGACCTTTACTTAAAACCCGTACTGGGCATAAGCTAGTATTGGTTAACAAACCACTTAGTTATTCAACGATAAGAGATCACTTTAAAGCTTCCTTTAAAGACATCGTCCCGGATATTTCCCGTTTTGGTACTCATTCATTGAGGGCAGGGGGCGCTTCTGCGGCCGCCAACGCAGGAGTTAATGATCGACTTTTTCAAAGGCACGGCCGATGGAAAACAGCTTCCGCCAAGAATGGATATGTAGATGACAACTTAGAATCCAGATTAACCGTCTCAAAAATGTTGGGTATCTAGTTTTCGCTTTCCCTTTCTTTGTCTCTCTATATGTAGTGTGCTCTAGATGACTGACTGGCTCATCCTAATAAACTATTTCACATTTATTGTCTCGGGTTTAGTGTAGGCAGAATATGGAATTTCTGACGTTCAGTCAGAAATTGCTATTCTGACGGCACGATGTAGAGGCTCGGGTATTGTCAAGGGATTCTGGGGACTATTTAAGGTTTTTGGTGGGAAATGTTAATCATTCTACGTCAGTCAGTCTTCGGTTCACTTGCTTTAATTTTATATCATATGTTTTATGCTTTACTCTGTTTACCTCTTCCCCGAGGTCTGGTGCCACAGCATTAGATGGGGAATACGTTTCCACAGATTTTTTGGCCACATCTAAAGGGTGGTTTTTAGTGGTTTTTCGTATCTGGCGTGGCACACCTTTTTCGCTTTTCATTCCTATTATGTCTACGTTTATCCTTGTAAAGACTGTATAACGATATGTTTATGTAGTGTGCTCTAGATAACTGACTGGCTCATCCTAATAAACTATTTCACATTTATTGTCTCGGGTTTAGTGTAGGCAGAATCAGAGATGAAATAGGCCTTTTGCAAGTAACGATCACATGGTACAAAATCCGCCATGCTGGAGGGCAAGCTCATTATTATAACCCCACCGGGACATTAAATCAAAGGCAAGTCAAGCTTGACTGGTTCAGGTTTCTTTGTTTTAATGTCCCAGTAGGGGAATAATAATGAGCTTGCCCTCCAGCATGGCGGATTTTGTACCCTGTGATCGTTAGTTGCAAAAGGCATAATATTAGCAGATTTGATGAACGCTGATTTAACTGCATGGAAAATCCAAGATCTGAAAGGTTTGTTGCTAAAATTGAAATTGAAAGCAACCGGAACCAAAGCAGAACTCGTTGATAGGCTTCGAATTTTTCAAGAAAGCAAATAATTGTTAAAAAAACAGCTTAAGGAAGTAAATAACACTTATGTATTTCACACAAGTTTGCAACAGTCAGAAGTTCCTCTGCCGTCATCTGCTTGGAGTGCTGATCGATCATTATATCCCAACGTAGATTCCAACACGGTGTCAACATACACTGGTCACAAGAAACAAGGTAGCAAAGGGCAGTTTAGAAAAGCCTGAAGAGTGTTCTTCTCTAGAAAAATTAAGACTGTGAAGTCTGTTAAGGTCGGTGACAAAACATTTTTTTCATTGAACTCGTGTGACAATCTTCTCCTAGATGTTTGTAAGACTGTTACTGATGCCATTTTGGTGAGGAAAGAGATAACAGAATGGCCGCATGAAGAGAACATGTTTCTTAGGAAGCTTGGAGAGCATCTGGAAGGAAATGTTCCAACATTTGAAAATATAAGATCTCTGTGTTCCTGGGTAAATGCCATGACTAATACTGTGAAACAAATAGTTTTTGTGAGAGATAAAGATTGATAAAACAACATTATCTTCAAGAGTATCTCTACTCCCCCCACCTCCGAAAAAAGTACTAGCTTCACAATTTTTTCTGGGCCTTGTTTTTTATCCGTTTTAAGCAGTATTAGTATTGGTACTTTTTACTGGGTTGCCAAACCCAGTCGGAATCTCGGTTTCATTTCGTGGGTTTTTTTATTTTCCGTGTCGGGAAAAGTCTTGCCTGTCACTGCCCTGCTAAGTGGTGGCTTTGTGCATAGATCCTTCTGAGCGTATTTCGTAGGATCGAGAGGGTAGTGGGAAATGCGTAGATTTCTCTGGTGGACACAGTAGAACGATTAACTTAACCGGCAATGGCGTCGAAAGTCATGTAACGCGAATGGCGTTTTAGTGGATCTTTGAACAAAATATACCCTTATGAAGCTCACTAATGGCAAGTCAATTGGATATACAGGCGATGGAATCTTAAAAGCGACGAGTAATGGACTTCGACAACAATCTATCGCCCGTCGAGCCGAAATCAAAGTGAGCTGTATTTAACTGAAATACATGGTAATTTACCACGATCGAGTTTCTTGTCTTCACGCACGCAATGAAATAGGAAGAGGTTTTCGCCTCTAAGAGCAAATATGTTGTTTGTTTCAATAAATTTTTCGCTGGAAAAGGATTCTGTGGTATTTTCTGCCTTTGTGAATTATAATATCATGTTGTGTATTGAATTTTCAAGCTGAAGGTTGAAATGTGATATGGGAGAAGTTTTTTAGTATTGCTCTGTAAGCTGGAAGGGTACACAGGCCTGTTGGAAGCGTGCTTGAGTTTCAACAAAATGAGCCCCAAAATCAGTGAAGAATTGTGACGCAGTTGAATAATAAAGTAGCTACTATTTCCAAAATGATGGAATTACCTGGTTAGAATAAATAACGTCGTATGCGTCTTGGAGAGTAAATTTTGACTTTGCATAAACAAGACTTGGGCGATTGTGATCCTTGTTTTGACTTCGCTCATTTCATTGTCAAACTTTATAACACTTGACAGAAAAAGAAACTTACAAAAACCCGGTATCTTGCCATCATTTGACACAGATACTTCACTGTTTGGCGAGTAAACATGCCGCGGTAACTTCATCACGGCGCCCGCTGAATTCCGGCGATGTCACTTTCGATTTTGCGATTTATTTGTGCAGCCAAAACGTACAATAACAAAATTGAACGTTGCAAAAATCCCCCAAAATGTTTGTTGCTGATCGTAACTTTTTATATTCTATATTCACGGTTCAAAATAAATGTTGTTTTCATGTCGTAAATATGTTATTCTCGAGCGATCGTCCTGGAAACTTCCTTCTGCTCTTTCTAAAAACTGTGTATCAATATTTATTTACTTTTGCATCAATATTTGTTTTTGCATAAAGCAAGCTAACAAAATCTGTACCTTGCTGAGTTAACATTTGTTAGCGTTAATAGCATTTTCGGTCCGATGCTTCTGTTTTATGAGGGGTATATTATTTTGGTCTCCCATCCAAACACTAACCCCGCCCAACAGGACTTAACTTCGGTATTACAAAGCTGTCAGATGCTCAGAGGGCACGCTTAAACTTGTGGTGAAAAGAAGTTTATCAACATGTCAGCCCAGAAGCCAATGTTTCTCACTTCCCATTTATTTTCTTCAATCTTTCTGGGTTCAGTACTTTGCTAGTAACCACATGTCTTCTCAGACTATTTACCCAAGACTTATAGACAATACCAAAACAATATCGTGCACTGTTAGAGCTACATATTACGCAAGGACAGATCTGTTTCGTCGTACGAACGTGTGAGGACCTGTGAGCCAAAGGGCCTCGTCTGGTATGACTTCTTAATGACCCCCCAACTTGAAAAAAATTGTCTGGAACGGTGCACGTACCACAGGCAACCCAGTGTACCCTCACGGAGGGTCTAGTTCAGTAAGATATATGTTAGGATGAATATCATGCATTTCAATGTTTCTTTCATTGGAAGCATATATTTGTGTTAAAACTGTTCTTTAATTACTTTGGTCCAGCACTTGGTTAGATTTTATAAGATTTGGGTGCCCCAAGCTCTGTGCACACTCATGTGTTAATTATAAACTATCAATATTTCTTCTGCTTGTCAATTTTAAATCTCCTTAACAGTTAAAACTAGACTTGGCTGTTACAGAAGATAATGTAGTTACTATTTTGTATTACTGTTAGACTGTAACTCAATAAAGGAAGTTACATTAGGGGTAGTATTGTATACAAGGAGCTGTATAATGTCTTTGCTTCCTAAGTTTCCCTTGGCCCAACTGGAGTTTTCAAAATATTTACAATGTGTGCAAATATCGTAAAGCAATACCCAAGAATATCTATTCTCATCATTGGCCAACAGCTGTTTAATATGGTCCAGTCCCTTATGCAGCCAATGTAGTTCTCATTGTATATCCTTAGAGTAGCTTATGGCTGTCTGCTCGTACTGGATATCGAACTTCGTTTGGGGTCGGTTGTGTAAAATGATTTTCTTTAGGCAGAGTTTTGCAATATCAAAACCCTTGTATGTAAGAACTAGTTTCCCTTTGTTGACCTTGTCTCGAACCCCACACTGCTCAGTGATGTCTCGGTCTGATATTGTCCCTTGGTAAGTGTCACTGCAGCAAAGCAGACCATCATGAGGGTAACTCCACACTGCTGTTTTACCAGTAGTGTGGTTCTTGTAGTTGCTGAAAGTAATATTATTGACATCAAAATTCTCGGACTGTGAAATCCAGGTCTCTGTAGCATCTCCCAAAGCTTCTGCCTCAACAAAACCTGCATCTTTAAATACTTTGGGAAGAAATGCCTCCACAAATCCTGGTAAAGGGCTGAGGTCAAGACACTCAAAAAGGGTAGACAAAAACACTACTGCCCATGCAACAAAGACTCTTGAAATGGTAGCCTCGCTACTCTGTGTCATCCATGCCATCACCTTAAGATGTAGGGAGTGTCTACAAACTATCAGAAAAGTCATCAACTCGGTCCATTTTCCTATTCTTTGAAACTAACTCTCCAGATGTACAATTTGGGTACTGTAACAGGTGAGTTAAGGGATCAATGAATTCGAACAAACAGTCAAATTCAGCTGAAGTAAGTCCAGTCAAATCAAAAAATTGTTCGGTCATTCCTTTATGCTACTGTAAGCAAACTTACCCCTCCTAATTTCAGAACGAATTTGATCAATTTTGATCTCTTGCGTTTTCACTTTTTTCATCAATTCAGATACTTGATCCTGAAGTTTCATAAGTTCCTTCTCCTTCTCGGTAATCCTTGCAAGAAAATCACTTTTAATGTTATTTTGCTTTAGTTCGCAGCCAGTATTTGGATCTAAGCTCTCAGCATCATGTGAGTCCTGTTCCTCTCGAGTTCTGACCAATAACCGTCTCTTTGGTTTTGGACTTGCTGTACCCTTCTTATCTAGCGCAAGGCTTCGCAGCAAGAAACTTTTTGTCTCTCGTTGTTACGGAAGATTTTGAGTTTTCAAGTCTTTTCACATACTCTGGAGAACAAACAAGGTCTGCAAGATCCTCCAAGTTTTCTCGCTTTCCAGATGACCAGTGCTTCGAGCAAATTACTGCTTTCTTCCAGTTGATAAAGCCATTTTTTAGCACTTTCGCATGAGCTGTTTTTAAGCTCTCATTGCTCTCTATCCCTCTGAGCGAATAGCATTCTAGCCCAGGAGTCTGTGATCTCCAGTTGCTTGTGCATAGCGCCCCAGCACAGTTCCAATGCCACTTTTTCTCTGATGTTTTTTCTCTCAGCGATTCAAATCTTGCCGCCACCGTCGCCTTCTTGACGATTTGTTTGGTGGGCTCAAGACTTGTCCCCAGTTTCTCATGATATGAAAGTCGGCAATGACTCGCAGTCATGGGTCGCATGGCTTGCAGCGACGCAGCCAGTTTGTTGGTACTTTAAGTAGGGTTTTTAAAGTGAATCATAATAGTATGTAATTATATGTATGAAAGCCTTAAATTGTTATATATAAAGGTAAATACCAGGTAAATACCTATAATATCCATGTATATCCATGTATGCCCACGTAGACCCATCTATATATATATATACCCATGTGTGTCCCTGTCACCCATGTATACCCATGCATAGCCATGTATATCCATGTATATCCATGTACAGCCATGTATTTCCATGTATACCCATGTAGATCAATGTATACCCATCTACATATTCGTGTAAACCTATGTATATTCATGTATGCTCATGTTTATCCATGTATACCCATGTATATTCAGGTATACCAATGTATATCCAAGTATACCCATGTATACCCACGTAAAGCCATGTATCCCATGTTTTTCCATGTACAGCCATATATGTCCATGTATACCCATGTATATCCATGTATACCCATGCTTATCCATGTATACCCATGTACATCCATGTATACCCATGTATATCCAAGTATACCCATGTATATCCATGTACAGCCATCTATTTCCATGTTTTTCCATGTATAGCCATGTATATCCCTGTAGAGCCATGTATATCCATGTACAGCCATGCATTTCCATGTATACCCATCTATATCAATGTATACCCATGTATGTCCATGTATACCCATGTATATCCATGTATACCCATCTATATCCATGTATACCCATCTATATCCTTGTTCAGCCATGTATTTCCATGTACACCCATGTATATCCATGTATAACCATGAATGTCCATGTATATCCATGTAGAGCCTTGTATATCCATGTATATCCATTTACAGCCACGTATTTTCATGCATACCCATGTATATCCATGCATACCCATGTATGTCCATGTATACCCATGTATGTCCATGTATACCCATGTATATCCATGTTTTGCCATGTATATCCATGTATACCCATCTATATCCTTGTTCAGCCATGTATTTCCATGTACACCCATGTATATCCATGTATAACCATTTATGTCCATGTATATCCACGTATATCCATGTATACCCATCTATATCCATGTATACCCATCTATATCCTTGTTCAGCCATGTATATCCGTGTGTATCCATGTACAGCCGTGTATAGCCGTGTACAACCATGTGTATCCATGTATAGCTGTGTAGTATCATATATGTCCATATATTTCCATTTAAAACCACGTATGTTCATGTTGTCCATGTATATCTATTCATAACCATATATATCTATGTATAGCCTTTTATTATCATATATATGCATGTATACCCATGTACATCTATGTATAGACGTGTATTACCCTGCATATAACCATGTATTTTCTGGTATGTCCATGTACATCCATTTATTGTCTTGTATAACCAATTAGCTATTTGTTCTCTAAGGGAATGTAATAATTATTATTTAGTTAACAAAAGCAGTATTTATAAACTCGATATTAGAATAGAACAATAACAATGTGTGCTGCAGGTTAGTAAAAATTTGCCTGTATATTTTTTGTAAAACAAATTGTAAAGTATCTATCTATCTATCTAATTTCCTTTCTACAGGGGCGACCATTTGGAATGGGCTGCCAGACCAGCTAAATCGATTGCCCTCTATAAGTGGTTTAAAAAAGGAAATAAAGTCTTTCACGTTTGCATCGGCAACAACTGATTAAATTAAGCAATATTGGTATAAAGTATTTTAGCGTCATTAATTTTTAAAGTTAGGTATCTTTGTATATTATACACGGCTTTTAGGTAGAACAGATTTTCTATGTAAAACACGTATGTAAATGTGATGAAATTACCGTGTTTAAGTAACGTTTTCCTATCCTATCTATCTATCTATCTATCTATCTATCTATCTATCTATCTATCTATATTTGATACAATTAACCATGAGATCTTGATAAAGAAATTAGAATACTGTGGCTTTGATCACTCAGCAGTTGCCATTTTCCATTCGTATTTGTCAAATCGCAAGCAACAGAGTAGTGTGAATGAAACAGCTTCTGAGCTCCGAGATATTTCTTGTGGGGTACCACAACATTAGGACCCCTTTTATTTTAATGTATGTAAATGTTTTGCCGAACTGTTTTCGTTTTTGCAAGGCCAGACTTTATGCAGATGACACAAACTTAACGGGCTCCAGCTCTGAACTTCCTCAGATAAAAGAGTTGATGAGCACTGATCTGACGCATGTGTCAACCTGGCTTGTTGTGAATAAACTGTCATTAAATGTACTGAAGTCAGAATTTATGATTATTGGATCTAGACAGCGAATGGCATCTTTGGATGGTAATGGTAATATATCTGATCTAATATATAATATCTATTGCCCGGCCTTGTTTATTTCTTAACCATTTATTAACATTTTTGTGCAATTCATTCGTTCGCTTGTTCTTTTGCTGCCCATATCGCCTTAAAACGTTGTCAAGACATTTCCAATTTACACTGTAGCGTTTCACGTAATCAACGTGACCTTGGTGGGATTTGCTATTCATCGAGTTACGAGTTGAGTTGATTTGAGTTGAGTTTGAGTTGAGTTTGAGTTAAGATTGAGTTACAGTTTTTGGCGTTTTTCGGAATTAAAAGAAGTATATAGTCAGTACAAGTCACTTCGAAAACTGTTTTCTTCGCGTTGAAAGATATATTTGCATAAAATTTTGCAAAATGGCATGGCTTTCCAATTTCCTTTCAAAACAATCTTATAAGTATTACACCTTTCACGGTATCATTCTCGTTGCTGCTGTTAAGTCTATCAACGTCAAAACGATGTCTTCTTAGAGGGATACATGGGCTGTATTGTTAAGCCAGTTAAAGCCGGCCCGGCGGCTACGATGAACCGCATTTGTCGTCCGGCATCATGGTCGATCAACACGCCCTAAACGAAAGAGGGAAACATTTGACGAAGCGAGCCCGCATTACGCTTTTTGCTCATAACCGCTGAAATTCTAAAAATCAATGCGTCAACACCACTGTCACGTTTGCTACTCACCGAAATTTTGTAATGTTGGCAGTTAAACGAGGCGAGCATTTAAATAAATGAAAATTTTTGACCTAGTCACACATGTCGGAAAACCATTTCACTGCGAAGTTGAAAGACACAAGATGTTGAAAGTAATGCTTGATTGTTTCGCCTGGCCTTGATGGTATTACATTTTTCTTTTAAGTGCTATTATGTGGAGTCCCAGAGTCCCATTGCGGGTTCAGGACAGAGAGGTCCACAGTCGACATGATTTTCTTTCAGCTCCAGGAGAAATGCCGCGAGCAACAAATGCCACTCTATATGGCATTTATAGACCTCACCAAGGCTTTCGACTTCGTGAGCAGAAGAGGTCTGTTCCAGCTGCTGGAGAAGATTGGCTGCCCCCCTCAGTTGCTCAGCATCACTGCCTCCGTCCACGACGACATGAAGGGCACTGTCAGCTTTGATGGCGCATCATCGGAACCATTCACGATCAAAAGCGGTGTGAGGCAGGGCTGTGTACTTGCGCCAACACTGTTTGAAATCTTCTTTTCCTTGATGCTGAAGTTTGCATTCGCGGAGTCTGAAGAGGGCATCCATCTGCATACCAGAAGCGACGGGAAGCTGTTCAACCTGTCCCGCTTGAGAGCCAAGACCAAGGTCCGCACAGTTCTCATTAGAGAGATGCTGTTTGCCGACGATGCTGCCCTGGCCTCACACACAGAAGGAGTCCTCCAGCGACTGATGGACAGGTTCGCCCATGCCTGCATGCAGTTTGGGCTGACCATCAGCATCAAGAAAACCAACGTCATGGGCCAGGATGTCCCTGCACCACCATCGATCAGCATCGACAACGAGGAGCTTGAGGTCACTGACCACTTCACGTACCTGGGTTCAACAGTTGCCAACAACCTGTCACTCGATGCCGAAATCTCCAAGCGCATCGCCAAAGCCGCTGCCGTCATGGGGAAGTTGAATAAGAGAGTGTGGAGCAACAACCAGTTGACTGAAAACACCAAGCTCAAAGTGTATCAGGCGTGCGTCCTCAGTACCCTGCTATACAGCAGTGAATCCTGGACCACATACGCCAGACAGGAGAATCGCCTGGAGAGCTTCCACCTCCCCTGCCTCCGACGTATCCTGGGCATTACATGGCAGGATAAAATCACCAACACTGCAGTGCTGGAGAAAGCAGGCTCCCTCAGCATGCACCTAATGCTTTGCCAGCGTCGGATGCGTTGGCTCGGACATGTGCACCGCATGGAAGATGGACGCATCCCCAAGGACATCCTGTACGGCCAGCTAGCCTTGGGACGCCGCCCAGCAGGTCGCCCAATGCTACGCTTCAAAGATGTCTGCAAAAGAGACATGAAGTTGACAGACATTGACCCGAA
>NC_090879.1:37044794-37047294 GCF_036669935.1 Montipora foliosa
TTCCATGAACGATGGCCGAAACGAAAGCGTACAACGAAGTCTTTAACTATCGCCGCGATAACGAATATCCGATCGATTTTTCGAAAGATCAAAAACGAAACTTGCGAAAGAAAGGGCTAAAATACGTTCTTGAAGATGGTGCGCTGTTTTTCATTGGCCAGAGAAAAGGTGAGCCTAAAAGATGGGTTCATTGCCAAGACGAGCAGCAGAAGATACTGAAAGCTTGTCACTCGACAAACTTGCTTGCTATTCTACTAACTTAAATAAATGTCACAGAAATGAAACGATATGTGCGCTTTTCTTCGCCAATTATAGTACGCGATCTTGTGTTGAAATCTGAAAGGTTATCACCTAAAAGCTTGCAGTTAGAATAAATTAGGAAAAAGGAATGTTTTGTGGGGGGGGGGGGGGGGGTGTCCAAATCTGCGAAGGGGGGTCCAAATCCACAAATGGTTAGACTTTCAAGTCTTCGCGAATAAGGACTATAAATCGCAGGTCCCGTCTCACAACCTTCAACGTTCATAAACTGTGGGATATTGAATATCGCACACACTAGTCGAAAAGAGTACGGTGTTGCGGTCTGGTCTTTTCATCAGCCATGTGGTCGGCTTGGAATATTCTGAAAGGACTACTGATCGATGAGACCACATAACAGCAAAACAGGCAGTAGTCAAATCGAAGGAGTCCAAGTGCTGAAACTGGTAAAGTGTTAAACAAGAATACTGCCGTGCATAAAATTTCAAGATTGTTCTGATCAGTTTAAAACCGTTTCGCAAATATACAACTGTGCACTTCACGAAAACGGTGTTTGATGGTCTTCTCAGTGACTTCTACTTAATATTTATTAGATTTAAGTGCCAAAAATGCAAAAAACCGTAACTCAATATTAACTCAAACTCAACTCAAACTCAACTCAAACTCAACTCAACTCGTAACTCGATCAATAGTCTATCTCGACCTTGGTACTTCCTGTCGTCGAACATGGTTGAGCACAAAGCTATTTGCCAATTACAGGAAAGATTTTACATTTTGGCCGCCCTACCGTGAAAAGTTGCAGAGGCTGCGCGTTACCTGATCACTTCAACAGCAATTAGTCACATTTGTCAAGGCAGAACCATACCCAACGGCGGGATAATTAGGAAAGTGCGAATCATCACTGTTGTTTCGTGGAAATCCTCTACATAAACCTTTAGTTTCGGGAAAAGTTACGGCTGTCCATAAAAGATGCAACAACCCTCCAAACCAATAAAAGAAATGAAATTAAAACACCACCCACCCTCCAAAAAAAAAAGAAGTTAAATGTACTTTTTTCCTCTTCAGCGAAATGTGACGCGTAAGTATTTTTCCAACTCCGATGATAAGTAATAAACACAAGCACAAAATTAACAAGTAAATAGAAGTTTGTGAATGACTGTATTCTCTCCTGCAGTAAACTTCCAAGGAAGCTTCAAACTTTATCAACATTTGTTCAAGGGCAACGAATAACGTCTTATTAAGCATGTCGAAAGCATTTATAATATCGGAAACAGGATAATTGGTATTGATTAAGCTAATGTTTATGTAATGATAGTGATATATCGGCCCGGAAATCGGGCGTATCTATCTGTCTGCTTCGATTATTAAGTTTGTTTATCTTTTGTGCGGAAGATCATTATAGCCAATAGCCAATCAGCTTACGTTTGATCAATGTGTGTCTATACGATAAGAGAACAATGGGTTGTAGTCTAGTCAGTCAGAGACATGACCTTATGGTGTACGCGATCGGAGAAATTGTAAAAGAGTTGAGAAAAGCGACAGTGTGGGTTCCTTACTTATTCCCCATAACAAAAACCTACGTTTTCGGGTGCTTAGTATAATTTCTTTTGAACCAAAACGGTTATGGACACTGGGCATCAGATTTGACCTTAGATCGTGGGCATTTAAGCCCTTGCTTACCCCCACCCCCCTCCTCCTCAACAAGATTCAAGATTCAAGAGTTGAAGCCAGATTGCGAGCCCAAACAAATATTCCAAGAAGAAATTTATCATGTTCACCTCTACTCACACACGCAGAGACGGATTTCTAAGTTTTGCCACTACTTAAAATAGTTTTATTGATATCATTCATTCAACAGAAAATAAGGCCATTACGGAAAGAACTACGCCTGTAGAATAACACCTTTTTTTGTAGTGGAATAATAAATCTCTTATTCGATGGTGTAACATATAAGGCTATCCCCTTTTTTTTTCTCCGTTTAGCATTGTCCGACCGACCCAAATTCTTGGCCTTTTCAAAAAAAAAAGGTAACGATGCATAGGAGTTTCGGGGGTTAATCCTTTTTCCCACGCTGTCTTAATTTTGTAACAACATCCACCAACTTTTCACCCATATTGATTTTGGGTTCACGTCTTGTTTGTTTTCCAGGCTCCACAGCTATGATGCTGGAGGATGGGCTAATACTCGCGGACATTTTGCAACTCTCAAAATATCCGCGCGTATTATATGTTAAACCATCGAATAA
>NC_090879.1:37054794-37059794 GCF_036669935.1 Montipora foliosa
AACAGTGAGTTTTGTTTCCCCTCGACCTCAATGTTTCTCTCGGCTTCGCCTCGGGGAACATTGAGGGTCTCGGGGAAACAAAACTCACTGTTTCCCTTGGGGCCCGTCATTAAGTGCTTATTGATATACTTTATTGGCTTTATGATACACTTTAATAACCCTACTTATGGTACATACCCGCAGCCATGACTCGCATGGCTCGCTGGCTCGCACATTGTCCTAACTCAGTCGGACACGTCGACATTTTTCATCATGGAGTTTCTCCGTACGCTTTTTGTGCTTTTGTTCCTCTTAAACAGCAGCAAAAGTGAGGAGGAGCAAGTAACGATAGATGTTGTGGAAAAGCCACCAGACGAAAAGTGCCAACGAAAGTCTAAAGATGGCGACCTTCTGGCTATGCATTATACGGGTCGTCTGGAAAAAGATGGCTCGGTTTTCGACTCGAGCCACAACCGTGGACAAACGTTTGATTTTACCCTCGGGAAAGGCATGGTAATTCAAGGCTGGGAACAAGGACTTAAAGACATGTGCGTTGGGGAGAAAAGAAGACTAAGAGTTCCAGCTCATTTGGGTAAGTTCTTGGCCTGTAAAATTAATCAGGACGTTACTGTACAAATCGATACTCGATAAAATCAATCGTAATCGATATTTTTCGATACTAATTAATCGATTAATATCGGAAATCGATAATAATCGATAACAGAGTTTTTTGTGATTATCGATTTTGATCGATTTCCATCAATTTATATCGAAAATATCGATTTTGTCAGAGGAACGAAGGCGAAGAAGAAGACGGAGACGCCATGTTTTGAAAAGTTCACAGTGTATAACATATACATGTTTACACTGATCTAAACAGTGTGTGGTCTTCGTGCGAGCTCCAGGGGGTTAAAAATTTCCCCAAATGCGAATGAGTTCTCTCAGATATATGGCCAGGAGTGGAAGAGGATTTACGGTAAAACAAAACCCTTACTTTGGAGTTGACCTATTCTCTTGGCCGAGTAAACCGATATACTGTAAACGATAATCTGCGCCGAAATCTTGGGGTTGATCTCTCATACACCAGTCAAATCTTGTGATTATCGATATGTATTGATTATTCTAGCTAATTGATGAACAATTACAGTACCGCTCAAATGTAAGTTACCACCCTCGCGCAACGCGATTCGCGTCGCGTGCTACAGGAATCGCGTCGCGCGCTACAGGGATCGCGTCGCGCGCTACAGGAAGCGCGTCGCGCGCGAGTTAAAAAAATCTGTAAGTACATCAACTGGAGGATCGCGCATGCTCTTAATTGTCCTTTTGGATTTGTTTGTGAAAGCCCCAGATGCATAACAAACACGCATTTTATCAGACGTAAAAGCGTCTAGTCTTTGTTGACTGAAAAGTTGACATACAGCTCGCTGGTGTGCGCCGAAATTAATTAGACTGTTAACTTTGCTCTCAGGAAACACGAAAATGTGAATCGTAAGCAGTTTGGCAAGGGGAGAGATATTCATGTAGTACAGTTGCCGTTTAAATCAACATTTGTTTTCGTCTGTCGCGAGTCGGCATATTAAAATTCAGACTATCCGACACGTGATGGAATGTCAGGAAAACCTACAACTGTAACACTCTTTCTCTACCCGAAATCTTTACACAGCAAAATTATTTTGAGTCCACAATTATTAAAGCGTTCAAAACAACCCCATCGCTTTAGGCCCTTCAGTCAAAAGGAATTCAATGTTTTTTTACGCACAACACTCGATTTTTGTTTCACGGTTGGAATTTGCATACCGTCATGCGTCAGTGTTTGCACACCTGAGAATTTTTTCTTTTGTGTGATCTAAAAACTACAATTCGTATCGCAAGATAAAGAAGATATTAGTCTCTTCGTTAATCATCACATATACCGCTTCAAACTTTGGCGTCTCTCTTGCTTTCTGTGCAAAAACTGCTTTCGCTTAATAATTAATTTCATCAAATTAGAAACGGGTTTCGGATAGATAGAGTGCTTTCAATTCGGAAATCCGGCTTTAGATCGTAAAATCTGCATCTTCGGATTTCCAATCGAACAAAAAATCTGTTTTCAGAAATCCGAAGATCCAGATTTTAAGATCTAAATTTTTTCCCAATCGAAAGCACTCAAAGTTTACTGTATGTATGCATGTGTAGGAAGGCAGTAATTTCAAACAAACAATATACTATTGGTCATTGCTTTTGTTAATTTTTTGGCTCCTAAAGGAGCCGTTGGAACCTGTTCAAGTGCAATGTTTAACACTCCGGTTAAACCTACAGGTAATTGTTACATGTAGCTCTTAAAAGAGCTGTCTTTAGTGACCAGAGGCACGACCTTCCCGTTTCATGACCAGCGGCACAACCTTCTTTAAGTGGCCAATGTAAGTGCGGCACTTTCCAGGTGTTAGTTTCTCTCGCCAAAAACGTCTAACAACCAAATCTTCATTCTTCATTGGAAACTTTGTGCTATTTATTTACTCGACAACTTGCTGAGAATTTTGGCTTGCTGAGATTAACCTGGTTTCCATACGATCTGCAATATCAGGTCCGCGATCGTTTAATTTAAAACAAAACTTGCGGAGGTAATAAAGTTTAATGCGCCTCAGAAAAAGTGAAACGTGGAGACGGAAATTATCTAAAAGTTACAGTTAACAGTCAAAGAAGCGCACAGGCGGTACAACAACGTCTTTATGGCTTTTTGCATACTGTAAGCTTACGTGTTTGTATATCAAACAACAGATCAGCATAAGATCAGCTTTTTACTACATGTTCTTTGGCGACACAAGGTCATTATTTTATTGACAATGCAATGCCGTTTCCAGTTTAATACCACGATCTTCGTTTAAATTTTCTTTCGCGTTTTGTTTAAGATCGATTTACAGATAGAAGGGAAAGTTTGTCTGGAGCATTTGAGATCGTCTGCGACTCGTCTGTCGCAGGCAGCTTAGTTACCATTACTCGCTATGCGTGCGCGAAATTAAATGATTTCGCGTAGTGGAGTCTCCTAAATTTATGCCAAAAATTTCTGCTTCAGTGACTCTCGCGCGACGCGAATCGCGTCGCGTCGCGTCGCGTCGCGTCGTGTCGTGTCGTGTCGCATCGCGTCGCGTGACGTGTAACTTACATTTGAGCGGTACTTTATCTACATGTAGTATAATCGAGTAATATCAAGTAATCGATTAGTTTCTGATGATCAATTTCTATCGATTTGTAACGTCCTGAATAAATGTGACCTTCCACTGGAAAACGTACACTAACGATTGGCCGTTAAACGGCTTAAAACTAACGGCGGGTTGACGGATATTCAACGGTTTTGAAGATTGGTTTAACGTTTTTTACTAACGCTCTAACAGTTTGTGCTAACTCTCTAACACTCTTTACTAACGCTCTAACGGTTTGTGCCAACGCTCTAACGTTCTTTCCATCAGTTCTAACGTTCTGCCTTAGCGCTTTAACACTATTTCTTAGTTCTAAGCTCGAAAGGGTGATCGATGACACCACAACGTAGTGAGCGATTACCTTTCATCGAACAAAGGCCATGATTTGAAGTACTAGCACCATCGTGAGCTGGCCAAAACAAATCGGGTGCACATTTCAGTGAGTTTTTTGCTTTAAAAATACTACGATGTAGACATGCCACCAGGAACGTATCTCGATTGCGTGACTTTTAAAATACGATTCCGAAGAGGCGCGCCCATGCCGACGTAACTGCTGAATGTAGAATGCGAAATGCAACGAAGTCTGGATAAAAGTGGCTAATCTCGATAAGTTTTGATCGTCAGACTCACAATGAAGCGATGCACTACTAGCATTTCATGTTGTTTTCAAAGCCGAAGTAACAATAAATTCAAAGCGGTGCGTTCATAAGAGAGCTCTTTGCTATAAATATGATAAAAGAGTTCTGTATCATCAGTTAAGATGCCGAGGGGGCAAAAAAGCTTGCGAGAAACTCCAGGCGAGTGGTTAAGTTAAACAGATATTTTTCAGTTGAAATTTGGCAAGTCATGCATCATTCAGTCACATTTAATTTGGCGTTCGCACAGGATGGGTCTTCGATCTTTGGTCTTCGCTTTTGGAGTCTTTATTGTCCATTCTACCTATTAGCGTAGTTATTTCAGCTTGAAATCTGTCCAAAACTCGAAGCGCTCGACCTCAAATAATATCGAAAACTCCAGCATTGGGAGCTCCAAGGATGCGTAGCAGGATTTTATACCGGCTTTAGATTGCTCTAGATACATGCTTGCAGCCGTCACGCCATGTGCTCCTCTCTGATTGGATGATGATTTCTTATTAGCCAATCACAGAGGAGCAAACGTTGTGATGGCTGCAAGCCGTCACACCAAAATCCAACTACGCTTCCTTGGAGTTCCGAATGCTGGATTTTTTCAATTTTATTTGAGGTCCAGCGCTTCGAGTTTTGGACGGATTTCAGATATAATGGCATGAAAGGAAACCTCTGGGTTTCAGCTTGCTTGGTGCGTGATTTGAAACCTGTACGATGGGAATTTGTTTGTGAGTTTCAGCTTGATTCGTGCGTGATTTGAAACCTGTACGATGGGAATTTGTCAGTGAAAATCGGCTTGGTGCTGGAGCGATCCGAAATCAAGCTTTCCACCCTTGTTTTACCGGTACTATTGGTACGCAGAGGTGAACGTCGAACACAAACCCTTCATTTTTCTCGGTATTTTTAATTTTTTAAAAAGCGCTCTACTACATGTGTAATTCTACTAAGTTGTAGAAGGACACGCCGGTTTTCCGAAAGAGGGTCACATTTTTAAACGACGCTTTACGAATTCGCTGATCCGGAACAATCGATACAGATTATTAATTGATTTGCCAACAGAATCCAAGGTTTGCCCAACGGATAAGGTTAATAACTATTATACATCTGACGTATGGGACTAAACGCTCCAACGGACGAGGCTAAACCCCTAACGGACAAGGCTGATGCTCTGACGGATGAACCTAACGTTCTGACGGATAAGACTAACGTTCTAACGGAT
>NC_090879.1:37062294-37082294 GCF_036669935.1 Montipora foliosa
CCTGAAGCTTTCTTTACCCTGATAATAAACGTTATCGATCGTTGATTTTAAGCAAAGAGCAAGCGATCTCAAATTTACGAAGTTGTGATTTTTTTCAGAGGTTCTCCCATCGCATTATTGGTCATATTGGTAAATCACGATTGGTTATTTTAAATAAAGTGAGGTTGCCTGGTAAGGCAGTTCACTACGAACGTATAAATCTTCCAAGTTTCGCTAACGTTGACATATGCAAATATTTCATTTGCGGATGAACTTACCCTCAAGCGGATGTCACGCAATGCTTTGACTTTCGATTACAGTTTATTTCAATTATTTTACCTACTTACGAAATCATCAGAGAATATTTCTAAAGTAAGAAGAATAGCTTTCAGTGTGTAGGAACGAATCAGACACTGCAGGCATATTTACAAGTGCTCAAAAATGTAATTGTGGAAGTACACGCGCAAGCCTGACGGTCTGCGTTGGTTCGTTTCGATCCACTGCCTCTTCACTTTACAATACTTCGTTTTTGAAAAATAATGGTTGCACGATTTGTGTCAGTTCATGCGCATGTATTTGACTGGAATATTTGGCGACCTTCTTTCCCGCTAAAGTTCACTCAGCTTTCCATCCTTCCGAGGTCGGTAAAATGAGTACCAGCATGCATGGACTGCTTAGAAGCGGCTGCAATTTGTGCCTATATATGCTTCCAGTCCGCTGGGGGTAAATTGATCATTGTAAAGCGCCCTTGAGACGTTAGTGATAAGGGCGCTATATAAATGCACCACTTTACTTTACTTTTTTTTTTATGGTAAATGTACCTGACATTCGTCTTTTGATGATTTGATGATAAAGTTTCAAGTCAGCTTTTGTCACGATGGGAAAGACGCGGTAGTATTCGAATTCCAGTTTGTTGATATTACAACGCCAACTTTCGAACGAGGCCCCTTTTTACTCTGATAAATTACATTTCCGTGGTCATTTTGCTAGTTTACGACTGGGTATGTGTCTGGGGACCGCATTGGAAACTCGTGTATTTTTTTCAGAACAAGTCAACAAGATCGCGACGTTATTTTTCTACATGCCGAAGGATAATGAAGATAATATTTTTTCGCGGGCCAAGAACATTGAAAGCTTGCTTAGAGTCGACATGAATATTGCGTACAAAGGCTCTGTTAGCGGAATTGTTCATTTCTTCGAGACATAAATCGCTTTCTCGAGTTTCTTCTCGAGTTTATGCATATTCCAAAGTCCATCTTTCTCGACTCTAGATTCTCGACTCTCGATTCTCGAGCCTCGATTCTCGCGTCTCGAAACTCGAAAGTCTCGACCTTCGCGACGCGAGAATCGAGTTTCGAGGATCAAGTCAAGACTGTCAACTTACCTTTGAGCGGTACTGTAAGTATCAAAAAGGGCAAAAGAGCTGATGTGACATGTATATTTCCACAGGAGATGAATTCCCACAAAAGCGGTGAAACTAAAAGCAAGAGCTTTTTTGATCAACAAGATGACTTCAATGTCGAGCGGCGATTGACGTTCACTTAAAAAAAATTGATTTTGTTAGTACCCAAAGTTGCTTCTACAGAACAAACACTAACATAAAAGAATACACCAAACACTACGTTTGCTTGATAAAAGTGTCTCTTTTATTTTACCACGGCTAAAAATATACACGCTATTAAAGCGTTTTTGAAAGTTGTTGAAATGTACATGTAAATATCATAAGTCAAAACTGTAGACTCGCTGTACAAGATTGAAACGTTAGCAATCACCTTGTTTAACATTTGAAAGAAAAACGAAAATCAAAGAACAAAATAAAATACCTGCACATGCTAATACAGTTTGATTTGATGGATTTGAAGTCGATATGTGACATGAGAACTTAAATAACAACACACCGGCTAATCGCTGAACATGTTTGTTTTCCATGGATCAACACTTTGCTTGTTTTAATTTCTTGCACAACAAAATCTTTTCTCCTTTAAAATTGTCGCAAACTATTAGCATTCTTTGTTGATCCAGACCTTCACACGGGTGAAAACTTGAATGACGCGAGGATATTTTCTGTGGCATCCGATCGATTTGACCACAACTTTTTTCCTTTCATGTCAAATTCCATATGTGTAGTACATAAAATACTGCTGTCAAACGTTTTGTCAATGGTCATCTGGCCAAAAAATCAAAGGCGTACTGATTCCCTTCTTTGCAATGTCGACAAGGCCTACATTGCCACCCATCCCCTAACACATTTGGCCAACCTCCCAGATACTGGGAGACACGTGACCAACGTGATCCAGGTTTTTTTTCTCAATGACAATGGAGGCAGAGAAGAGAGACTCTGGGAACAAGGTTGTCCCTCATGTCACAGTAATGTATTGCTTGCAGCAAGCGAACGAATCAGAGAAAGTAATTCGCTTTTGGTGGACTGATTTTCACTTTTCGCTCGCTGAAATCGCTCACTACGCAGGCTTAATGGCGGAGAGATCTTCTTTTCAAGAAATAATACATCAAGCAGTTAGCTCCGTTGTCGGTGAAGGATTTAGCGGTGGCTTGACAGAAGAACAACAAATTTCGATGTATTAAAAATGGTGAACCAACCAATAAGATTTATCCAGCAATTTATTGTAGAACAATATAACTTAATGATCTACAATAACATGAAATAGAACCACATTTTGAAAAGGCAAGAAAACAAGATCAAAAGCACTTTATGCTAATTGTTTTATCCACAATAGGGCAGTTACACAACAAAGACATTTTTTTACATTTTGGTGCATTACTTTGCTGTCATCAGCAAAAAAAAATTACATGAAAAAAGCAAATTTAAGGTTGTGTGGAGGACATGAGTGAAAGATGGTGAATTTGCAACAATTGTTATGCACTCTAGGCTCAGAGTTTTCAATAAGAATTCTAGAAGGCGGCAAAATTACAGTCAGTCATTATCCCTGTTTCTGACCATTTCTGGGTATTAATTTCGCTACGAACGAATGAAATTAATCATTTACCACTTTTTGATGCTTTTAGGACGCTTGCTGCGATTTAAGAACGAAGCATTCAACATTTCGGAGCGTTATTACAGTCAGTCATTATTGCTGTTCCTGAACAACATGGTATAAGGGTAAAATAAGGGCATTTGTGAATGCTATTCTGGTCGATTTTTATAGTTTTCTATGACGGTATATCAATATTTTATTCACTACTCTTTGAGAATGAAGCATACAACATCCTTTCTCTCACTACCTGACACTCCCAAAAGTCGGGTCGTCACGACCTGATGGGATCGTCACGATCCGTCGAGATATTTGAAGCTGCCCCAGGCAGTTTGACTTCTGGCAGTAAATCTTACTTCCTTTTTAAAGGTCACGACCCGACATTCGGTGAGTCGGGCCGTCAACAGCAACTGACGACCCTACTCAGTTCATGTATATTGGACATGTGTGCCTTGAAAGATCTTCAAAGAATTCTTGAGGATCTGCAAAGATCCTTACCAAGATTGTGAAATATATTCCCACCAGGATCTTTGCAATATCCTCACAGGATCTGCACTGACTCTTTGAGGATCTTTACAACTCGTACATGTAATTGCAATTGAAGATCTTGAAAGATCCTCAAAGAATTCTTGAGGATTTGCAAAGATCCTTACCAAGATTGTGAAATATATTCCCACCAAGGATCTTTGCAATATCCTCACAGGATCTGCACTGACTCTTTGAGGATCTTTACAACTCGTACATTTAATTGCAATTGAAGATCTTTAAAGAACTTTCAAAGATCCTTCAGGGATACTTAAAAGATCCTCATCTTCAAAGATCTTTTGCAGGTCCTTGACAATCTTTAAGGATCCTTGAAAATCCTGAATGATCCTCTGAGGTCTTTCACCAGGGTGATGCACATAATTGCTGAACCAAAATTCAATACCAAAATAGGAATAAAACCAAAAACTGCATCGGATACCAAATTAAAAAAAAAAACTGCTTGTATTTTTACCCAAAACTAAATTCGAAAAATGGGAAAATCCGCAAACCACAGTCCAGTATTGCTCAAGACTATTTGTGCATTTGCCATGGTTCCGACTACATGTAGGTGAAACCGCTCATTCAATCTCCAGTTTGACAGAGTAAAACCTTGTCTACCGTAACCGAAAGCCGAGGTTTCACCTAGACTTTTGCTGATTGATTTATGCGGCCGTTAAGAGAGGCCACGGTATGGCTTTTGCTCTTTTTAAGGACGGTGCCTACTAATTCAAAGGTATTTTTGCCCCGGTTTAAGATTATGCAGGAAATGTAGATCTTTACAAGTGTTATTGAAATCCAAAAAGAAAATTGGGGGTAACGTCGCATTTTTCCAAGATAATTCAATAATAATATTCGTAAAAAGCTTTAAAATACAAAGCAATGTATGGCGTTCTTTCTCAAATTGAAACTTAATTATCTCTAAAAAATGCATGGTTACCCCCAATTTTCTTTTTGGATACCAAGACTACTTACTAAGATCAACTTTATCCGGATAGTTTTAAACCGCGCAAAAATATCCCTGTATTAGTGAGCATCACCGATAGGAAACTCGAGTATCTCGAGATGCGCAGAACGTATGCGCAATAGCAATAGTAGGCACCGTCCTTAAGCGTTTGTAAGTTAGAGCAGATGCTATCAAAGAAATCTGCATATTTTTGCAGATTAATCAATCGCATTGATAGTTACATGTATATGCGTATTTGCTGTATTTACAATCTGCAATGGTAGGCACATTCGATTACAATATAAAGGTTAGTCCCTTTAAAGGCATTTCTGTTAGTGCAAATGCACCAATAGTTTCGAGCAGTATTGTACATGTAGATACTAAAACTGAAGATGAAGATTTCTCATTACCGGTACATCCCTGATTGTGACGTTACATTCCCATGTACCATGCTTTCAGCCGTTTTCTGCTCAACATCATCAGTACCCAAGACTTACTTGCGGGCGTTTGGTATGAAAACGTCATCATTACCCATTTATTCTGTGCACGCCTACAGTGTATATGTAGTTTTGTCAAATCAAGATTTTTCTGGTATACCAGATACATGTATGTAACACTAAATCACTGTAACTCTATATATGCAGAAGCTACAGTGATGCCTTCTCAGGATTTTGCAAAATCTCTGCAAGGGCAATAAAATGTATTCATGTATGTACATGTATGAAAACATCTCCTAATGCACTTGGAAGGCTCAAACTGTTGAGATTCATAGGGATAGACATTCTTTCAACCAAATAGCTTTGTATCATGGTGTCATGCAAGGTAACAATTTGAAAATTCAGAATCCTGTATTTTCGAAACGAAAGATGTCACGGAACGGGAAACTCGAATTTGGTAACGTTTCTGTTCAAACGATCTACATTTTCTTTCTCTCTCGAGTGGGGTTCAGAAGGAGGTCTAATTTGGGGTCCAGTTTGGGGGTCCATGTTTTGTACCGTCCCTGCTCAAGACCAATATTAAATTCTCCCTTCAGTTCCACGCATGAACTGTCGTTTAATTACAGCAAGCACAATTGAACATCACTCTTCCCCTCAGCAGCATTTCCACCATTTTATTTAAACTACATGTACATGTAGTTGAGGTTTATACTTGTGCACCAATCAATGGTTCCAAGGATCTGAAAAGAGTCCTGGCGAAACAATGGCACATTTGTCATGCTCATGTTGACCAATGAAGCAAAAGAGAAAAAAATTCATTTCAGAGTAACACTGATGAAAACAGTCAACAATACACTGTACTTCTGAATTTGAAACTTGACATCACCACTCAATTAAGAACCATTGTCAAATGTGTTGATAGAGCTGATGTCATTGACTTCTTGGGGAGAGACCAAGGAGGTTGAGAAAATGTGAAGGGATTAAAGAAGAGATGCATTAAATTATTATTGGTTATCTAATTCTTGCAGTTGTTTCACCAACATCCCATGAACTTCTGACTTCCCTCATAGTGTATGAACAGCCTTAACCTGAGAAGTTTTAGGTGTGCATGTATTCCTTACGTGAACCAGGTCATTCTCTGGAAACTGCCTTTCTTCACTACACCTCAAACCCTGTATTTCTTTTACTTGTTTACTCTCTAATTCACACACAAGACCAGGTTTTTGTGGACTTAAATTTGTGTTTTGGTTTTCTTTTGAGTGATGTGATATCTTAACAGCCTTTAACCCATTGACTCCTACATGTAATAGATTTTACTCTAACACCAGACTATTTTACTCATCAATGGGGGCCATTTAGGAGTCAATTGGTTAACAGAAAATCTGTTTGTGTAGTTTATCTTTCTTGAACCTTCTCTTGTTACTTAATACGTGTTTGACTTGTGCCTCCACTCTGAATGACCTTTACACTGCCCCATTTAATTGTGTGGTACGGCTGAACTACAGTGTCTTTGATGCCATTGTTGTTCGTGACGGTAGAAAATAAATTCAAGACAAACTGTGGCCCATTATTGGAAATTGTGGAAAGCCTGTTGGGCAAATATCTCACCCAGGTCATTTATGGTGTGCTCTAGTTACACTGTAAGGTCATTAGTTGAAATTCTTTATCAATTTTGAGTGACTACCAACCATCACTTGGAAATAATCAGTGCTGTTTGGAGAAAAGTCAATGTGAATGCACAGGAAGACCTGCGTTGCCAATCTTTATGGTATAAGGATCACTGGAGGAGTTCCTCAAATTCTGACAACTGAGCATTATTTTATTTGTCTGAATTTTCTCATGCATCTTGGCCTCCACACACATGCTGACTCTCCTTTCACAAAATTAATTCCAAGATATTCCCAATGTAATTCCTTCAGAGCCTTCCCTCAGAATGCTAGGAAAATGATTACTCTGGAGCCCCACAGTGGAGAGCTTTGTTCTCAAGGAAGCTTGTGTCCACCAACATTTCTTCGGCCACAACAGACAAGATTAAAATACTTTTAATCCAATACCTAGTCAGCATGGTACAATGTACGTTATGGGAAGATCCCTGTCAATGAACATGTAAAGATGACTTTTGCAGCTTGTTTTAAATTCTTCATAGAGCAATCTAGAAAGTACATCACAGTTGCTGTGCTTCTGTTATTTACAGTATTTGGTTTGATAAGAGGGTGGTAGAACAAGTCTCCAACACTGCTTCCATGCAGATGCCAGTGTAGGCATTTTGGGCTTAGGAATGATTGTCCCTGCATGTGTTAATGGAATGTGAAAGATTTTTCCAGCTTCTAGTAGAACTGAAACTGGATTTAAATTTTCAAGCTTCAATATATTTCTATAATCGTAGGCTGTATGAGATGTAACAACCAAACAATTCTTGTTTTTTGTGTATAAAGAGAGGAAAAAAGCCGTGTGATTCACCTCAGACATTCTTTTCTTGAACATCTGTGGATGAGTCTAAGAGTAGATAAGTCTAAGAGTAGCGGGATGTAGTCTCTGGTGTTGTGGCGGTTCTGTTCTCTCCAGCAGAAGTGGCCGGCTTGGAAGTGATGTCCCTAAAAAGGCTTACGGTGTATGAGGCCACCTAAGCAGAAACAGCCATAATCAAAAAGGAACTTTGCCGAGTGCTGGAACATGTACATGTAGGTGTAGATGTCTCAACACCCTATCTCGTTTGGGGATACAAAGTACCACATAACATGTTATTTTGAGTTCATATTTAACCCATTCACCCTTCAAGTGGCCCCCCTTGACAAGTAATTTGAAAACAATCTGGAGTTAGAGTACAATGTAAACTCTGTAAGTGTTTCTCAGGAGGGAAGGGTTAAGTACTCAAACGTATGTGCTGTAAGCCTAAACAATGACTTAAGCCCACTTACATGTATGTGTAGGCTTAGATTAAAGCTGCAGAATGCACAGCCTTAATGTTGATCTGCAAATTTCAGTCTTGGTCACCCAAGCCATATATTTCATGCCCTTTAAGCCCATTGTTAAAACTGTGCAGAGTTCCTGCTATTAAATAAATATCGATAGAGGTGTAGACAAAATAATAATATTTCCTCACAGAGTTTTAACAAGGGCAAGATAATCAAAAGTGAGTCTTGTAGTCTTTATGGAAAACAGCATCATTCCTAACCCCTTTTTCAGTGTACACAACATGTATGCTTTTTGCTTTTAGGCCACATTTTGTAATAATTATGGTTTATGATCATTGTTGTACAGTCTAAAGGGTACTGGCCATGGTTACATCTAACACAACAGCTTGGGAGAAGGGACAGGATATATCCAATATTTACATTTTTTTTTTTGCGAAGTTCACTTACTGCTGGTAATGTGACATGTATGCATGTGACAAGACAGAAAAGATGGAGCGCCTCAATCCAAAAGAAGTTAAATCCCTCACTGTTCGATTTGGCAGATTAACAAATGGATTAGTGAATTAATTCTTGTTTTAAAAAGAGGTTCATACAAAGAGCCTACATGATAGAATGCATGCATGATAGAAATGCTGGCTTATTACAGTGCTACTGTACGTATATTCCTTTACATAATCGATGCATCAGAAACTGCATGATTTTTCTGTTTATCATCATGATGGTAATGTTGAAACCTCCTTTGTTGATTTGGATCATGTACAGTGTTCAATTACTGTAAATATGGGTTGTTTACCAAGCACGAGGTCAAGATGCCTGGATATTGGCCAAGTTCTTTTTTGCGTGTTTATCGTCGAGGTCCATAAACACGCAAGAAAAAAGAACAAGGCTAATATCCAGCCATCTTGACCAAACAAACGTGGTCAATATAGGATTTATTATATGGGATAAAACACCAAAAAAAGATCTTTGATCATGCTGGACCAAGCGGGCAAGTTACATGTAGCTCCATCTTGCCTGGTTGGGCAGCCAATCACAGTGCGAGATTTGGTTCATCTTGCCTGCTCATGGTGCTAATAATTTCGCTTATTGCATTCACATTTTATTTAGGTTATGGTGATCAAGGGGCTGGCGAGGTTATTCCACCGGGGGCTAATCTTTTGTTTGAGGTTGAACTTATGGACATAAAAGATGGAGGTGTTGAAGAAGGGGAAACTGGTCAAGGACAGCCAGCACCAAATGTGTTTAAAATGATTGATAAGGACAACAATAATGAACTTAGCATCGGGGAGGTAAAACAGTATCTGAAAGAGCAGCAAGGATTCCCTAATGATGACGAAGCTAACCATGAAACCATTTTATCTGAGATATTCGAGCATGAAGATAAAGATAAGGATGGAGTAATTTCATTTGAGGAATTTAGTGGGCCAAAACATGAAGAGCTATAGGGTGGTTTTAGTCCTACCATAATTTTTTTCGTGTGTGTAGCTGAAAGTGGATTTAAGAAAACATGTTTTTGGGAGATGGTGGTCTAGCATCCATGGTTTCTATGATTCTCATTTTAGCACGACACTAGGGAAGTTTGGTGACAATGTTTCTTTGTTTCCAATGGCATGCTTGCTATAGTCCTGACCAGTGGCTCTGAACCATTTGCGGTTACATCTGGTGTGAAACAAGTCTGTGTGATAGCACTCACTCTTTCCACCTGCTATCAAGATCTCCTACCGTATGGACGGAAAGCTTTTCAGCCTCCAAAGCAAGACCAAGACAACCGTCTGCAGCATCTTGGGGTTTCAATTTGCTGACGATAACAGTTTAGCAGTGCTGAAGGAAGACTACCTCCGACAGATCCTGACTGCCTTCCATTAGGCATATACGAGGCTTGAACTGTGCATCAACATCCAGAAAACCCACATCCTCTATCAGCCATCTCCCAGCATTCGAAACGACGACCTTGAAAGCCATCTGTCAGCAATTGTCGACCTTCAGGATAAGATCCAACACTGTTAGAACTGCACTGGGACTGCTTTTGGCAAGCTCCGAACATGATGATTCGAGGACTGTGATATTTGCACGAAAACACAGCTCCTGATGTACAAGGCAGTCGTTATCCCAATGCTCCTCTATTCATCTGAGACATGGACCCCTTATTGTCACCTTCTGAAAACTCCTGAGAAATTTCATCATCATCCTTAACAACAGCTGGGAAGATGGAAGAACTAATGCCAACGTGCTAAAAGAAACGAACCAACTAGCATCAAAGCCTCTGTAATAAAAACCAGCTCAGGTAGCGCAGCCATGTAGTACAAATGCCAGACCGATGTCTTTCTAAGCAGATCTTCTACTCCAGACTGGTATAAGGCAAATGCATGAGAAGGGGGCCAGAAAAAGCAAGAGCGAACCTCAAAAAGTGCAACATCAATGTCTTTTGGGAAGAGACAGCAAATGACAGACCTCTGGAGAACCACTATCAGAGAAGGAACTGCAATCTTCGAAGCAAGAAGATGTCAAGAGTTAGAGGAGAAACGAAAGCAAAGGAAAGAGCGCCGCCAACAACAGCCATGGTCTGTTCTCTTGCCCACAGTGCGACAAAATCTTTCGAGCAAGAATTCTTAAGTCATCTGCGGACTCAGTGCTAATTAATATGAAGACCATCGTCCTTGACACAAGAGCAAGAGACAAGTTTTGACGTCATTTAACTGGTAATGGTCACTAGTTTGATTTAATCGTTACCATTTGTAGATTGGCAGGCTTCAATCGCTTGTGACGTCAAGGCCCTTGACAATGTGGGAACTCACACCTTGAAACTTTGTCACGAAACTTCCCAGTGCCGTACTCAGCTGAGAATCGTAGTAAATTGGCTGTAAAGCACTGATGTGTAATAATAATTATTTTTGTGAACGTGCCATAATTATGTCAAATCATTGCTACCTCAGCTGAAAAGAATTTTAAAGTTTCTAACAATGTAATGTGATATAATCTTTTTCTAATTTGTGATTTTCTATGTAACCACATTAAAGGACCCTAGTCAGCCACGCCCATATTTTTGTTGACGTACGGGAGTGTTGGTGTCTTATTACTCTTGGGACTTGACCAAACCAAAAATAATCATGAGAAAATGCAAGGTATTTTTATCGGCTCAGCTATATTTATTAGGTACAGTATCTCTTAACTTCACAGTTAGACTGACATTTTTGCTTATTTTTGTTGTGAGGGTATGAATATAGAATTTTTTTCAACCGAGATATTCATTCATTAAGAACCCAAGAAATTTAATGAAGGTCTTATGTTCAGAAGTAACAGTCTTATTTTCTTGATTATCAAAAATATTAATCTGGGGTAGATAATTAACTTTTTTTGGTGTGGGGACAGGTAGCCCAAGCTCAATATATCAGTATCCATACTGTAGTACGTTATGCAAGAGTAGAAATATAAGGAATTGTATGGGGAAATCAGTTTTTCTCAAAATTCAAAAAAATATATTTACGATTTGAAAACCTTGCTTACCTTCCTTCAATCTTGTTTTTCTTTGGTGCGGTTTCTGGGTCGATAAAGAGCGGTTTAGGTGTTTTTTGGTTCCTCTTTTCTCTCCATATTGACCACTTTTGGAAATGGCAACCACCTTTACATTCTTTGTATTTATGTTAATTAGACCTACATTGTACTGGCCTCATTTTGAAACAAATATTCTTTTGAAATTTGCTCGTTGTAGCGAGGCTAGAAAGGCTCATTAGCATTAAAAACAAAAAAGTATTGTATTTGGCCACTATTATGAAAGAGGTGAATATTCTCTCCCAGGGTTGGGCACTGAGACGAAGTCGCCGAACAGAATCACCGAAGGAAAAAGACCATAAATTCGCTCCCAAGGCTTTGATTGCCTCGAAATTCCACGTAGATCACGGATGATACTGTCGCTACCCATTCATCTTCTTCATTCACCTGCTTGTTCACACAGAAGGAATTAGGCTGCCTAACTCTGCAAACATTTGTTTCGAAGCCATTGAACGAGGCTTCATTCACAACCCTCGTTTCCCAAAGCATTAAAAGATTGCTTAGCAGCCTGCAAGAATACTCATGATTGGTCAACATCGTGCCCATTGATCAATTGCGGGTCGCTACATGATCTTCCAACGGTTTGGGTAACGTGGGTTGCGAATAAAGCCTCATTCGATGGCTCTTGAAGCAAATGTTTGCAGAGTTTCGCAGCCTTTAATTCCTTCTCAGTGTAGAAGCTTCTCGAATGAAGACGAATGCGTAGTGGCGGTATTGTCTGTGATCTAAATTTATGGCCCTTTTCCTTCGGTGATGCCCGTTTGGCAGGTTCATCTCGGTGCCCTGCCTTGGGAGAGAATATATAGAAAAGGGAAAAGAATAGGGACCAAAAAATACTCTTAATTGAGGGTCTCAATTGGGGGGTAGCTTTCACAGCTAACGGTTAAATAATTTGCCTTTTCACGGCTAACTATTATCTTTTTTCCGTCACAGCTAACTTATGAGCAGCGATTTGGAAATACATGAGACAAGAAATGTAAGTGATAGAAACTGATGTTTCGGTGCATCTTGCGCCATTATCAAGGTTACATATGGATAAGTGCCAAGCTAATTACATGAATACTTTAGCACCAAGAGAATCCGACTGTACATTCAATGCTGGTTTAAGATCTTGAATACACAGCATTTCATTAACAAGGCAGTCAAATTTGTTTGTGCATTTCTTGATTACATTGAAGCGTGCTAAGAAATTGTTCGGAACAGCAGTGTTATGTTCTTTGCAATAATGCCTGTAAATAGATGACGCCTTTTGACAGTGTCCCTCAACGGGCGTGTGAAGGTGGCCCTTTGTTGACCCAACATAACCTGCATCGCACAGGTCACACATGAATAAATATGCATTGCTGGGTTACGATGTTAGGCTTGGGCTCACGCAGGCTTACATACATACATATACATACATCTTTATTTACCCTCGGATTTTAGAGTAGCTTGGTGTAGCTAATATCTCCGAGCATTTACCCTCCCAACCATGATACACCACAGAAGACAGACCACAACACCAGGAACTACATGCCCTACTCTTTGCGACAAGTGTGCGGGTTCTTTTACGTCCCACAGGACTATGAACATTGAAGGGTTGTGACGGGACCTCCAACTTATCGTCATTAGCAGAGAAGACTAGAGAGTCTAACCATTTGCAGATGTAATTACAAAGGCATCACTTTCTCCTCAGTTATTTAAAGACCCTGAGTGTTGGTCCGGCCGGAGTTGAACTCACGACCCTCCTGCGTGACAGCCCGGTGCTCAACCAACTGAGCCACCAGTGCGCGGAGGTTTAAATCCTGTTTAAGCTTGCGGCTAGTAAACACGGGTTGAATGGTGTTTTGCACCTTGCTACTACGATCTCTAAGTTGTTGATTGACAGACGCGGCAGCATCCTGATCTTTGTAGGGGATAACTATCCGGATGTCGTCATCGGTATGCTGTTTAGGCTGGTCCACTGCGACTCTCGAGGTGATAAACCTGTTGATGACGGAGTCAATAAGGTGATTCGGATACCTCAGCTTACGGAAAACGTCTCTCAGACGTTCACACTCTTCCGAAAAATGCACCCAAGATGATGATAGCCAGTGCACACGATCAAGCATGGTGACGAGCAAGCCATGCTTGTAGCGGCTGTCCACATGGCTATGATAGTGCAGGAGTAGCCCTGTGTTTGTCAGCTTACTGTAAACCTTTGTTTCAACACATGGTGCGCGATTTAAAAGCTGCACCCCAATGAAAGGGAGCATCCTATTTTTCTCTACCTCCATAGTGCAGCTTACGGCGCTATGGGCGTAGTTCAGGGTATCCAAGAATTGTGTAGCTGCTGCCAGATCCGGCATCCTGACGAGAGTGTCGTCTACGTAGCGGCGGTAAAATTCTGGGAGATTTCCTTGACTTTTTAGGGACCCTTCAATAGAGCACATGAATACATTAGCCAAAAGGGGTCCAAGGGGAGACCCCATAGCTACTCCATCAGTCTGTTTGTGTAGGGCCCCGTTGAACTGAAACAGCTGCCCCTTTGTAGCAACGTGTAGAAGATCAACGAGATCAGTTCTGGTCAAGTTTAGGTCGTAGGTGTCGTTGAACCAGTTGTTCTCTAAAGCTTTGCGTGCCAGGATGTCAATTGTTTCGTCTAAGGGTACATTTGTGAAGAGCAATGAGACGTCATAAGAGGCGAAGATTTCTCCTGGGTCTTAACTCCACGAATTTCATTTGTGAAGGAAAGATATCTGTGATGGTATGTTCGTTTACCGACAAGGGCTTAAGCATAGCATCAAGCCATTTAGCAAGGGCGTAGTTGTAAGTGCCGTAGCAGATAATATAGGATGCATTGCTAATTGCGTCTTGTGGGTCTTGGGCAACCCGTATAAGTGAGCCAGCCTTGATCCGGTAGGGCAACAATCGCAATGGCAAAATTCTCCTCACTGTTGACTCTACCAGTTTTTCTTTCTCTCCAAGGGGACAGCACGGAATTTGCTTGTATCATTCACAGACACCTCTGATAACAACCTCAGAAATTCCTGCTTATCCATCACAACTACACCTGACCCTTTGTGTGGATTAGTGATCACAATGTCATCACGTCTCTTTAACTCTTCGATGGCTACTAGGAGTGCCTTTGTGGCAGCCAGTTCTTTCATTTTCTCATTGGAGAGACTGCGCTCAAGGCTCCAATAGGCTTTCTCAAAGGATGCTTTCAACTCTATTGGAGATACACGTTGTGGTAAGGCAAAATTCAAACCCCGACCAAGCACAAGCTTCTGGAAAAACGAGAGTTTGAAATCAACTCCATCTATGATGAGATGCGTCAAAATTGCAGTTTTTTGCGCTACGTTTGTATTCTCCGTACAATGACCAGTCTTCGAGCAAGATATCACCAAAAAGTTATCACCACCCATACGCGCAAGATCTCGCGCCTTGTCAACAATCAGATGCACCTCGACGAACATATCTTGAACATCTCATCCTATGAACTCTCGTTTTTCCAGAAGCTTGTGCTTTGTCGGGGTTTGAATTTTGTCTTACCATAACGTGTATCTCCAATAGAGGTGAAAGCATCCTTCGAGAAAACCTATTGGAGCCTCGAGCGCAGTCTCTCTGATGAGAAAATGAAAGAACTGGCTGCCACTACACTTCGATTTGTGGCTCTCAACTACATTGAACGGAAAGGCCTGCCCCCGAAGGCACTCCTAGTAGCCATCAAAGAGTTAAAGAGATGCAATGACATTGTTATCACTAAACCAGACACGAGGGTCAGGTGTAGTCGTGATGGATAAGCAGGAATTTCTGCGGTTGTTATCGGAGGCCTCTGTGAATGATACAAGCAAATTCCGTGCTGTCCCCTTAGAGAGACCAAAAAGTAAAGGAAGACTACATAAGTATTACCATCCCCTCCTAGAGAAAGAAAAACTGGTAGAGTCAACAGTGCGCAGAATTTTACCATCAGCGATTGCTGACTCCGTTTGACCTACCGGATCAAGACTGGCTCATTTACACGGGTTGCCCAAGACCCACAAGAGGCAATTAGCAATGCATCCTATATTATCTGCTACGGGCACTTACAACTACGCCCTTGCTAAATGGCTTGATGCTATGCTTAAGCCCTTGCTGGTAAACGAACATACCATCGCTGATATCTTTCCTTCCTTCTTATGACATCTCATTGCTCTTCACAAATGTACCCTTAGATGAAACAAGTGACATCCTGGCACGCAAAGCTTTCGAGAACAACTGGTTCAACGACACCTATGATCTAAACTTGACCAGAACTGATCTCGTTGATCTTCTACACGTTGCTACAAAGGGGCAGCTGTTTCAGTTCAATGGGGCCCCTTTTTGGCCCCTTTTGGCTAATGTATTCATGTGCTCTATTAAAGGGTCCCTAAAAAGTCAAGGAAATCTCCCAGAATTTTACCGCTGCTACGTAGACGACACTCTAGTCAGGATGCCGGGTCTGGCAGCAGCTACATAATTTTTGGATACCCTGAACTATGCCCATAGCGCCATGAGCTTCACTATGGAGGTACAGAAAAATGGGATGCTCCCTTTCCTTGGGGTGCAGCTTTTAGATTGCATGCCATGTGTTCAAACAAAGGTTTACGTTAAGCCGACAGGGCTACTCCTGCACTACCATAGCCATGTGGACAGCCGCTACAAGCATGGCTTGCTCGTCACCATGCTTGATCGTGTGCAAAGGCTATTGTCATCTTGGGTGCATTTTTCAGAAGAGTGTGAACATTTGAGAGAAGTTTTCCGTAAGCTGAGGTATCCGAATCACCTTATTGACTCCGTCATCAACAGGTTTATCACCTCGAGAGTCGCAGTGGACCAGCCTAAACAGCATACCGAGGACGCCATCCGGATACTTATCCCCTACAAAGATCAGGATGCTGCAGTGTCTGTCAATCGACAACTTAGAGATCTTAGTAGCAAGGCGCAAAAGACCATTCAACCCGTGTTTACTAGCCGCAAGCTTAAACAAGATTGAAGCTTGCGTGAGCCCAAGCATAATATCGTAACCCAGAAATGCATTGTTTATTTATTCAAGTGTGACCTGTGCGATGTAAGTTATGTCGAGTACACAAAGGGCCACCTTCACACGCGCGTTGAGGGACACCGTCAAAAGGCGTCATCTATTTACAGGCATTATTGCAAAAAACATAACACTGCTGTTCCGAACAATTTCTTAGCACGCTTCAATGTAATCAAGAAATGCATGAACAAATTTGACTGCCTTGTTAATGAAATGATGTGTATTCAAGATCTTAAACCAGCTTTGAATGTACAGCGGATTCTCTTCGTGCTAAAGTATTCATGTACTTAGCTTGGCACTCTTTTATGCAAATTCACTTCAACCTAGCCTTTTCACAAACCGCATTTTATCCTTATGTAACCTTGATAATGGTGCAAGATGCACCGAAACGTTGGTTTCTATCACTTATATTCCTTGTCACAGTTAACTTATGAGAAAAACAAAGAAATGTCCCATGTGTTAGTTACTAGTACAGACTCAGTAGACATATTGAATACTTTAAGTCATTGGTTATGACAATGCGACTCACGATTTTGTGTTGTTCACACGTCAAACCTTGGCCAGGCCTTGACTTGTCTTCCAGACCATGTCATTGTGCCCTTAGAGATGAAAAAGTCTTCTGCTTCGTCAACTCCAACGCTTTCATCTGACTCACTTTCGTATTCCTCAGCCACTAGAGGGAGTAGGTGAGAATAAAAGTAGATGCTCCAAGAGCGTAAACTGGGTTGCCTGTTTGTACGTGTTACCCCGAAGGAACGAAGCACATGGACACTGAGTTGGGTGGTATCTGGATTTTCCCTGGAGTAATGGTGCATGGGGTAATCCCAAAAAAAAAAGCTTAGGAATCCAATAGGTACTCCTGGAAGAATGGAAGAGCTGTTCTATTCTCTAAACCAGTGGTGGTGGAGTGGAAACTAGTTGCTTGGGCATGGGGAGCCAATCAATGAATTTAGGTTTTCTTCATTGTTGAGACTTTAATTTAGGACACACGAGGAGGTATTAGATTTTAGACGTACAAGATATGTAGTTATTTCTTCAATACAGTGAGGCAAGCTTGGAAGTAATTACAATTATTTTTTTGTTTAACCCATTGACTCCTGGGGGTTCCCCATTGACGAGTAAAATCATCTGGCGTTAGACAGAGTAAAATACTCTGGCGGTAGACAGAGTAAAATACTAAGTAAAGCTTGGTTGGGCTGGAAGTGACTTGATGTTGGTGGAGAAAGGCCATATCATAAAATTATTTTCTTTGTTGCTCGTAGGCTTCTTGGCCTAATCGAACATCAATGTGCTCAACCTCGTTCCCAGGGTCTCTCTTCTCTGCCTCGATGGTTCAGGCTGGTCACGTGTCTGCCAAAATCTAGCAGGTTCACCAAATGTGTGTTAGGGGATGGGTGGCAATGTAGGCCTTGTCGACATTGCGAAAAAGGGAATCAGCAAGCAATAGGCAATGTGAGTGTGTAGAGAATTGTGGTCTTAGTAGTCACCGGAAAGAAAACAAATCCAACATGGATAAGGAAGTGACAAGCCGTAAGGAAGGTTTTCCTGCTAACCGCACGGCCATGGGCTGAGCGTGGTTCTTTCTTTGCACGTTGTTAATTTTTTTTTCTTTTGTAGTTGACCAGACCCAAACTTCTCCTCGGCCATATAGTCAGTGGGACTTCGAATCGCGCAACTTATCATGTTTGTTCGACAAAAGCTGTTTAAAGGTTTATGAATATTCCACTCTTTATCTAGTACAAAATATATTGCCTTTTTGTGTTATGGAAGCGTTTCATTCGAAGCGAGTATTGAATACATAAAAAGCCATTACGTTATCCATGGAATGTGTCGACGTTGCAACTTTCATTGGTAGGGAAGTAACCACCGTACTAAAGATAGCTGTAAATAACGTAATTCTTGAATTATGTGACTTGTGTGACTACTTTGCTAGCCCTTTACTCATGCAAAAAAAAAAAATTTAAATTTAATCATGACTTTTAGGAAAGAAAGCTGTAAGTTGTTAATAGTGTTATTATCGTATCGTTCATACCCATACAACGGCTACGACCGATGGTGAAATCGGAGATTTCACAACGGCTATAAGTGATGGTGCAGTAATTTCGTGCGCAGTCGTTGATGTCAATTGTTGTGCTACGGATTGATCAGGTGCTTTTGTGTCTATAGTCATCAGTGAATCAACAAGGACTTCTTTGGAATGTGCACTATTATGAATATTCCACTCTTTGTTTAAGGAGGCTCGAAATAGTTTCTCCTTTTTTCAAACAAATAAACATATTCTGTCCTTAGATACAGTTAGGGCAATCATATCAAGACGAAATTTGACCAGGGTATTATTTCTCACATTATGTTTTCCTCCAAAATAATGATACCACGGCAACGATATTAGGCATTTCTTTTAAAGCCTTAAAATCAACATATGTGGTCCTTTTTGAAGAAATTTCCCATTCATCGTTACCAGATAATGTTAGAAATACTCTCTAAAATATTTAAAATTCAACAAAATCTGTAGGTCAGTTTTCCAGAAAAATAAGTTTTTTTGAATTGTCTCTAATTATTTTTTTCACCTAGAGAATTTTTTAAATTTGAAAGACAAACGGTTTTAAGTTAATCTAAGCTAACATGCAAAAATTCACCGTCCAGAAGCAGAGATATAAACGAAAAGTTGCAAAATCAGGAAAAATTAGGGGGTTACAAGATCAGAATTTACGCATGCGTCACCCGCTCATTCGAGTCCGTGCGCGAGTGGAGCTACAGGTCTACAAACCGTCTAAGTAGAATTTTCGTAGTTTTCGTGAATAGGAGATGTCTATTTATCTGCCATGTAGATAGGAATTGGAGAAAGGTAAGCGAAATTAGCGGTATTTGTTTATTTCTGGTGACCCATTTAAATCATGAGCTGACGCAAGCAGCTTACGAATTGCGTGTGTGGCTTACGCGCGCGCGCTCAGCTGAAAACCCTTGAAGCGCCTGATTAAAAGCGAGTATTGAATACATAAAAAGCCATTACGTCATTCATGGAATGTGTCGACGTTGCAACTTTCATTGGTAGGGAAATAACCGCCGTACAAAAGATAGCCGTGAACAACATAAGTCTTGAATTATGTGACTCGTGTGACTACTTTGCTACCCCTTTACTCATGTAACAAACCAATTAAATTTAATCGTGATTTTTAAGAAAGAAAGCTGTAAGTTCTTAATACTGTTATTGTTGTATCGTTCATACCCATAAATATCTGAAGAAAGGTCCAGATTAATTAAGGCCATTACGACATCGGAGATTTCACAACGGCTATAAGTGGTGATGTTGCACGATGATTCTGACCATTCGCTGAGTGTTCCAACTAAATGTCTAGTATTGTCTGAGTATTGGTGTGCGTTGGTATGAAGCCGTGCGATGCAATATACGCCGTGCAATATTCCAACAGTTCCAAACTCGTGTGAAAAGTACATTTTGTCCTCTGAACACTTTAATAGGCTCTATTCCCAGACGGACTGACAAGATTATCAAGTGCAACGGTCAGCGTTGATTGACATATTTTATATACCAAGGAGTCAGAATAGCTATGCAAATATATTACGGCCCCTGAAGACGTTTCTTTCTGCGATAGGACTGACTAAATCAGTTGCAGCAAAAGAACA
>NC_090879.1:37093626-37108626 GCF_036669935.1 Montipora foliosa
AAAACATTTTCCGTATGATAATCAGGCTTTTCTAATAACAATTGCATATTAATCTGTTTTTCTTGTACTAGTCTTGTTGACGTTAACACAGTTAATACGTTCATCAAAGAACCACAGCTTTACCTCTCTTTGAACGTAAATCTTTGACTCTGCTGTCACACACGTGTGTAGGCATCGGGATAAAAGCAATCTTCACGAACAAATGCTGCTGTCATGTTATTAAATCTTCAGATGAAGAAGATTGACAATTTTCCTACACTTCTTTGTAATCGGCGTTCACCATGCATCACTAAGATTGGCTTTCGTGTATTGTACTGTTGAACTTTGAATGACTTCTTGATTTAGTGAAAATACGAACTTTTCATTGTAGATTATTCCGCCCCCAAGAACATTGAAATATTCAGTACTTTGCAGTTTGCACTGTTCAAATACACTTTGCTGACTTCCCAAATGAATGGCGTGATATCATTGGCCCTTTGAAAATGCGCGCGAACAGAAAACAAATGCTGGCCGAAAGTAAGAAAGAAGAAAGGAAGTAATGAAAGGAAAAGCACGTTGGTCATATGATAAAATGCTTATTGACTGAGTTAGGTCGTGCCCGGATGGAAAATATTTGGCTCTTGACCATGGCATACGGACTGAATTCCACAATAAATTTCATGTTGCTTCATGATTCGTGCGATATCAGTTTTTCGTGTGAAATGTACTAGTTAGGCAATGAGAAGGAAGGGACAAAATTTTGATTTCATTAAGCAGTGACCAGAAAGACCATAACCTTACAGCCAGTAAGAATAAACAACCCGGGAGGTCCGCTTTTAGACCTTGCTAAATCTTTATATTAAGTGAATACATTTTAAAAAGTATTCATTGTTTTTTCATTACACAGAGCTTGGTCAGCTGTCTGGTGTAGCAGCAATCTTAAGATTTCCGATGCCTGATATCTACAGTGAAGAAACAGATGGATCAACTGAATCTGATGAAGAAAAGTCTTGATAAAACTAATAAACAAAGAAACCTGAAAATCGTGCTTCCATCTTTGTTGTATTGCTGTTTTTTCCTTGTCTGCCTCTATTTCACTTCACTAAAACGTTCCATATTCACGTATTTCACTTCAATAAAACTTTCCTTATTGACAATCGGTATGGTTTTTTAAAAATTATTTAAGCATAGAAAATACAATGTCAGTACAAGAGAAAACATACTGTATTTATTTGAATAAGCTCCCAACCGCGAATTAGTGCCCACCTCGAATAAGCGCCCATCCTAAAGGCAGAAAAAGTGAATAAGCGCCCACCTTTGGAAAAGCGTCTGCTGTCTTTGGTTGTCATGTGGGAAAAAGGACAACCACAGTTTGCGCTCCGATTGCACAGAATAGACAAGGAAAACCGTACGTGTGGGTAAGTGAAGATGATTTCTACATTCTACCCTGGTAGCGTGCTGTGAGATCACATGAGATAGCAAGCGCATGCGCCAACTCATTGCAAGTTTACGCCATCTTCGTCAAAGCACATCTTTTATCTAAGGACAAGAGTGCTGAGGAATTTTCTACAAATGGACAACAATCCACCTGTATCCGCACCTCAAAGGAGGATCTTAGTAGAGATGAGATGCGTAAATCCACTGCAAAACCGCTGTTACCGAAAGGTGGGAAAAGGACAACAACAGCGCTAGCGGGGTTCACTGACTTGGCAAATTTGTTTGCCTCATATTCTGACTGCCACGGAGACGAATTCTCGGGCAATGAATGTGATTCGAATATGTCTAAGGAGGACGATGAATCACTTGTGGAGGACGAGCCACTCGCTAGGAAAACAAAAGGCCCGAATGCGGATGGGAAAGAACGGTAATCCCCTTATATCAAAACCAAAACCCAGCAGCTCACCAAGCACATGGGTCCTGGCATCGACGGGGAACTTGCATCACTTGTGGATAAAATTATAAGGGGGAAAGCTAAAATAACGGATTTGAAGAAACAACATGAAGCTCCCAAGAATTGCCGCACCTGGTCCAAGACTAAGGTCAATCAAGGTGTCTGGAACAATTTAGATGAGTCAGCTCGCTGCTCCAAAAGGTGCAGAAAAGCTTTGTTAAAGGTGTGATAGTGATCGTGTCAGAGGTAAATAAACTAATGGAAAACTCTGATTTCAAGAAAGATGATACTATAAGTGCTTAAATGGATGGAATGCTTCTAGTGGCAAATGCCAACCAGGAGTTAAATTATTGCAGAAGCGAGCTGATGAGACCACAGCTCAACACAAATTACAGATCGACACCTCTGCAGCCCATCCAATCCTGTAACGGCTGAATTGTTTGGGGATGATAACCTCAAAGCTATTAAAGACATATCTGATACAAACAGACTAAGCTCTAAGCTTACTAAAGACAGCAGCCCCCATCGCTTAAATATTTGCATGCTTACGTATTTGAGCAACGGAATTGGCTATACGAGACAAAGAGTTTAGATGTCAAAAGCCCGTGGGGATTAGAGAAAGATCCAGATTGGCGAAGTTTGAGCATGGATACCTACCACTAGAGAGAAGTGAAACTGGCTGAGGTCACACTTGAGATTTTATTGTAGTTAAAGGCGTTAACTATTGTTAAGAAAAAGAACACAAAGTTTACCATAGTAAATCAGATTACTTTAACAATCTTTAACAATTCTTCAGTGGTTTTGTGGTTCAAGTGTGTCAATCAATCGTCTAAGTTGGTTACAGACGTCAATAAATGCAGACATTCCTTTTTCATTTGCGTGACTGATTTTCAACATGATAAAAATAGGCTTCATTGCGCCATGGAGTGTGAGGGCGTGATTATGATTATTGTGGCTCTTTTCCTTTTGATTATTACTATTCGGAAAGCTCAGCGCTTTCGATTTCTGGCTTTCTCGCGAGGAAAATCCGACAGACGCGGAGAGACGTAGAGCAGTGTTCACACGGCGAAGACGATGGGCTTGTGTATATCCCAGACCGTAAGACTGGCTTGAAGAGATGTATGAAAAAATGTACTATAAAACTACGGGACGGCGGAGCTCTGAAATAAAAAGAAAAGAGGGTTTGAAATGCTTTGCCGGCATGTGCAAGTGAGTCTGAACGTCAGAAGCGAGAACAGGTTTCAATGATTCAGGGGCCACCCAACCAGTAATTTTGGTAAATGTCTGTTCGGAAGGGAGGTTGGCTAGAAATTTCGAAAATTTTCCTGTCGCCTTTGGACCACGTCTCTAAGGAAAAACGGCGAGCTAAGATTTTTTTTTTTTTAACAGATTTCCTTGATATCTCGAAAAACTCGGGAAATGTTAAAAGAGTGCATGGAAATTTCGAGAAATACATAAATGACTGGCTGGAAATTTCAAACCAAGAAAAGATGCAATTCGCCGCACACTTTCACTCTTCACTGACTTGTGCCAATCACCTGCTCTTTTTCTTCTTTCCTGCTATTTTTCTTCTTGCTCGCTTTCTCAATTTTCTCTGTTTTCCCCATACAAACCGAGCTACACTGGCTAAAACGTTTTTGGATAGGCAGGTGTGATCGATTTCGAAAAGAGAAAGAAGCATGAAGGTTCAATAATCTTGCCAGTTCTGTCTGATTATTAAAGAAGCTAAAGAAGATATGCTGTCGTGATCACTGCGTGATCTCGAATATATTTCTACTTGTCTAAAAGGATCAAACAGGTAAATCAATATCCACTGGATGATAATCCAGTTGTTTTCTGTGCGATGTATCCACTGTACAGCAATTTAACCGGTGGAAACCACTATCTTCTTTTTAAAGAACTGGGGTCAGGTTATTTTGCAAATGGTCTGTTTAAATTTCTGTGATTAGTACCCTTGTAGGACTAGTAGTGAAGAAAGCTGCTTTAGAGGCACAGTTTCTTCCCCAAGTAAACATTCTTTCACCAAAAATTGACGTGTTTTTATCTGACCCTACCCCTTGGTAGAAAAATCGCATTGTGCATATCCAGCCATCTGTTACAAAAAGCGCAAGCACTAAAGTAAGAGATGATTCAAACAAACAAAAGGTGACAGAGAGGGAGAATATGAGGGTGTTGCCTGGGATTTTTCATGTCCACTATATTTATTTATAGAATTGTGCAAAAGCGGAAGTTTGTTTTCTGTGACGTCTGCATGAAATCAAGCCTCGCCTTGTGGTAGTAACTGAAAGGTGACTAAATTGATCTCAAGATGGCACCTTTTGTTTTGTATTCAATTATTTTCTCCAACTCTCTTGTTTTTTCATCTAACCTTCTTTGAATTGTGATTGTTTCTTTGTCCTCTTTTTTCTGTTTTCTATGTCCTTTTGTACATTATTCACTATAGACTTCAATTGTTCGTCTTCTTGCAACATTTTGGACTTTTTAATTTTAGCATAGCGTATTGATTTTTCTCTAATCTTAATTTTAATCATCTCCCACATTAATGCGGGGTTTACGTATTTGTCCTCTTGTAGGTAGGTAGGAAAACTTTTTTTATACCTGGTATCAATTCACATTACATGCTCTTCCATCGAGCCGTGTTTTAAATACAAATTAATTAACTAATTAACCAATTAATATATCTAACTAAATTTATTATCCGTACAAAGTTATACTAAGACTATAAAAGCGACTTCATTAGTTATCACTACTTATCAATATTAATTAAATACATGACTTAAAGGAACGAAGAGTTGGCTGTATCTTAGTGCTCAAAGGGAAGCTGTTCCAGAGAACAGAACCACGATATTGGAAACTTCGCTTACCTGCTTCACTACTCGGTCTAGGAACGAAAAGGTTGTATTTTGACTTTCTTTAATTATGCGAGTGAACACTGGATGTAGATTTTTAAAGATTGTTTAAAGGAGTCGGAGCAAGATTATGGAGAATCTTAAACAAAATGACCGCTAGTTGCTTAGAACACCTCCGCTCCAAGGAATCCCAGCCGAGGTCGCTGAGTAAAGTGGACGATTTAATATTTAAGTCCAAAAAAGTAATTTAGCATGCAGCCCTATTTTGTAATTTCTGGAGTCTCTCAGATTGACACACACCTATGCTGCCCCATACAGAGCTACAGTAATCAAAGTAAGGTTGGACGAGAGCCTTATAAATCATAATAAGAGTCACACGAGGAACGAAGCATCTGACGCATTGGATAGCTCCGAGGCCAGCGGATACTTTTTTGACAATGTTGTCAATGTGGGAATCCCAGGCTAAGTTCTCATCCAAATCAATACCAAGATACTTGTAGGTTTTAGCTCTTTCTAAGAAATGGTCATCAATTTTCACATCAAACTGACCGTTTAAGTTAGCCAATTTGTTATGGCTACCAATAATAGAATATTTGTTTTTTTTTTGACATGTAAACTAAGTTTATTAGCTCGTAGCCATTTCTTAATTTCAGCTAAGTCACTATTTAACGCCTGGGGACGGTAGAACACCCCATAAGCCTGCCCTACCTGCAACCCAGCCACAAGCCCTGTCCGCCACACCAGACCCCAAATCAACCATCCCTCACACTGAACAGTGAGTTCAATAGAAAAAAATATAAAGGAGGGGTCCTGACTCCCCTGAGTAGGGACAGGAGGGCGGGGAAATACTTGAAAGCACCCGAGCGCCAACACACCAAACGCTGAGCCAAGCAGAACCACAAGGACATGCAAAGGTGCACCTATAATGTGCAAAAGAACCACTGACTGCTAGAACTGCCAGAAGACGCCACGCAAAAGCCCCACATGCAAATAACACATGCACACGCTAAAAAACGCTGCAGGCAAAATACTGATAAACCCTAACCCTAACACCACGCAACGCAACGCAACGCAATGCCACGCCAGACAAACTGTGCAACTTGCGCCTGGTCGTTAACTAAGTTAAATTGCATTTAACTCTATTTAATGCCTGTGTCGCAAATGGAGGTTGGGTGCTCAAGGATCTGAGGACTGGTACCAATGACCCAAACCCAGGTCGGTGGAACACCCCATAAGCCTCCCCTACCCGCAATCCAGCCACGAGCCTCGCCCGCCATGCCAAAAGGACCTCCAGGTTGGACAAGCCAGAGCAATGGGGGCTCTTGGCCACTCAGCCACAGCCCCCCAAGGGACCAGACATGAGGCACCCAACTCCAGCTCCAGCTAAAAGCAACGTCAATGCACTACCTGCTAAACCAAATGACTGGACACATGGGTCACAACGTCAATAGGTGTGTGGATATACCGTTGGTAGGCATCACTCAACCACTGGCCTATTGATGAGGTGATCCTGAAGTCCCCGAGCCACAGCTGTAGTGGCCACACCAATCCGGAAGCTGTGACCCGAGTAATATCCGTGATATCCCGTGGAGTGTAAAATAGACTGCACCATGGATGACAGCCGCTGCCGAGTTAAGGGACGACCATACGCAAAGCAAAACAGCGGCCCTGGTGACGGGCCCTGCAGAGCCAAGAAGTTACCAAGGGCCGCCACTGGGCAAATACTACTGTTACCACGGCCTACGTAGATGACACAGCCAATGTGAAAGGGGTCAGTCTTAGAGAACTTAAGGTGGACTCTAAAACAAGTAGGATCCACCAACGCATTGGCTTGTACGTCACTAACCGCTAGATGGATACTGGGGTCAAATAAAGAATTAGTGGTGAACTTGCCTTCCCGCAAGAAACCAAATAACGCCAGGCAACACACCGCCCAGAGCATGACATGGTCATGGAACTTCAAGTCTAAGGAATGCTTAATGATCTGAAGGAGATCAATCATAATCGGGAGGCGAGTCGGGGGGACGAACCCTGTACATGCTTCATACCCCTCAATAAACGCTGCAGCTGTAGGCAGTTGACCAGGGGATCGGGTAAACCATTGTCAATGTGAAGGGACCTCACTGCACTGAGGTATTCCTAGATGGATGAGTGGTGAAGATTATCGGCCAACAGTGATGGAAAACGCATAAGTGAATGTTCATCGGCTGGCACAAGGGCCACCTCTGGACTCAAAAGGCCTTCCTCACGGCAGAACTCGGCATAGCGATGCTGGGCAGATAAGTAAACCCGATGTGTAGATGGAATGAGGCCCTGAGTGAGAAAAAAACGTGCATCTCGCTGTCAGGTAACTTGCAGTGCTGTCAGGAGAGCTGGAGGAATTGGTGTTGGAGTTTCTGTGGCTTGTGGGGCCAGGTGCCAAAAGTGCTGCAACTGGAAACGAGAGAGAGAATCCACAACAAGGTTAGCTTTTCCACGAACTGATGACGCTGAAAAGGAAAATGAATGGCGCACTGCCAACAATGACAAGTAATTCAACAAAACCATTAAGTCAGCATCTCTGGAGGTACCTGAGGACAATACAGCCACCACTGACTCGTATCACATAGGAACTTGACCCGCCGCAAAGACCACTGAGAATCCCACAAATGCGTTGCCACAACAATCGAAAAAAATTCCTTATAATCAATAGGTAGAGGTTGTTGAGAAGCCGACCACGCACCAAAAAACCATTGGCTGTTAAAAATCGCTCCATAGCCCAGTGAGCCTGCGGCATCTGACGAGACTTGGAAGTCAGGGAGAGGGGCCCAAGCAGGCATCAACAAGAAACTAAGACCATCCCAGCTCTCAAACAATTCTCGCCACCAAGTCAGGTCCTGATGAAACGCCCGGTTTAGCCAAATAGGGTGGTCATCACGCCTGAATGTACATAACAAGTTAATAATCCGGCGGAGAAATGTCATCCCCTGAGGGGCAATCTTACAGACGTGGTGGAGTTGACCAATAAGGGACTCCCAACTCGCGATGTTTGCAGAAACACTTAGCTGACCATGTATCTAAAGGAGCAATGATCCTATCTCTCTTCTCCACCGGCAGCCTGGTCTGTAGTGTCGTTGAGTCCAGCTCAATGCCAAGGGTGGATTGGCGTGTAGTGGGTCCCTCCAGCTTAAGTGGGTGAAGGGGGAGGCCGAGGATGGAGTACAGCCGGATGCAAGCCTGTAAGTTGTAGTGACACACCAGAGAGGTTGGCGGGCCCAATGTCATAAAATCGTCCAAGTAATGACGAAGGAGATCAACCCCATAGTTATGAGTCAGTATCCATTCGATCATATCTGCAATGGAGGTAAAGATATATGGATCAGAGCATAGTCCAAAGGGAAGAGCCATGTCCACGTAATCTTTATCACGCCACTTCATGCCCAAGAGGGAACGATCCTGCGGTTGGATGGATGGCCACATTGTGGCAGGCGCTCGCCATATCGAACTTGGCCATAAGAGTTCCCCAGCCCCGAGCCATAATGCCATCGATAAAAGAATCAATAGTAACACACTGAACTGAAAATGAAGGCTTGGGGATGCCGTCGTTGACGCTTATTTCCCTTTTGTAAACTGTCGTTGCCATTTGAAATGGTCGTTACCATTTCTCAGAATGCTCGTTGCCATTTGAAACGGTCGATGCCGTTTTTTAGCTCTGACTTACACTCGTTAGGTCTAAGAACTCAAAAGGTTGCGGTTACTGGGAGTTGTGTCTCGCTGGTCATATGAGTTAGGGTTAGGGTTTTGTTTAGGGTGAGGGCTAAGAACCGAGTTCGAGTCTTGAAATTTTCGGGCTCTTTTTTTCCTGCAGTTTTTCTTTTATAAATGTTTTTTTATCCTTTTTTGTCTTAATTTTTGTTAATATTTTTTCTTAGTTTGTTTCTTTTAATTTTCTTTGAAGTGAAGTGTGCAGTGAAGTGAAATGGCAATGACCGTTTCAAATGGCAACGGCCGTTTACGAAAGGGAAATTTGCGTTGTTGACGCTGTGACCCTCAGGAGATGAGAGATCAAGAATCAAACGCCATTGACCAGGTTGATTGTTCTTCAGGATAACCCCAAAACGGCTGATGTGCAAATCTAGGAAAGGCAAGGTGGTAAACAGGCCTGCCACCCTCCCGCATGAGACCTGTCTCGAGGTAACCATCTGAACGGAAGGAAACTGGTGACGCCTCAAAACCAATGTGAAATCCCTCTCTAAGACCAGTAAGAATGTAGGAAGCTGCTGCCTGATCAGGGTAGTCACGCAACTCTGCTTGAAACTGGGACAACTGCAACGAGGAGACTAAATGTACAGGGGCTAATGGAGAAAAAGAACGAACTGCCACAGGACCACTGGGTGTACCCGCTGAGCCTAGACACAACGGAGCCACTGAGCACCACATGCCACGCTGTAGGTCAAGCAAATGAGAACAATACTATTTACACTACTTTCACAAGAAGTAACAGGGAAATATTCCTGCTCAAAAGCGCCCCCTTTGGCAGGGGAGGGGGCCACAAGACTGGAATTGCGAAAGGGGCAGCTAACCTTGGGGTGTACAAAAATTTGGTTATATCAACGGAGTTGATAATGTAAATTGGCCACTGTACAGAGATTCTAAAAGCTGACGTTTCGAGCATCAGCCCTTCGTCAGAGCGAATCGAGGGATTATGGGTTACGTGTATTTTTATAATAGAGTAAGAGCTACGCTATTGGTGGTAACATGGTAACGTGAAAAATAGGAATATATTAGTTAAATGAAAAGCGTTCGTTAATACCGTGAGGATTAAGGGTGCCGATTTGAAAGATGAATTTTTGATCCAGATTCTTGCGGCTTTCCGTCGTACCTAGATGGAGGGAAAGACCGCAGATAGCCATGTGTTTTTTGGAGTGGTTAGGCAGATTAAAATGGCGAGCGACTGGCTTAGATGCATCCTTGTCATTCTTCTCAACATCGCGAAGGTGTTCGCGGAATCGGTCACCTAGTCATCTACCTGTCTCACCAATGTATAATTTATTGCATAACGTACAGGTTATGCAATAAATGACATTTGCGGAGGTACATCAGTGATCTTAACAGATCACTTAGGTCCTGATATCTTGCTAGTGTTAACAATGAAAAGATAACTTTTGCATCGTGAGCACACGCATTTGAAAGTGCCAGGTTCCTCGTTAGTTTTGAGCGCGCTTCTAACTAAAAAGTTGCCTACGTTTTTGTCGCGTTTGAATGAAATAAGTGGAGGTTGCGAAAAGATTCTACCAGTCTGGGGATCATTTTGGAGTAATTTAAAATTACTAAGAATGATGCTTTTGACTGCGTGATTATGAGGATGGAAAGTGAGGGTGAATGGAATTCTGTCATTCTTATCTTTTTGTGACGTTTGTAGTGATGACTGTCGATCAAATTGTTGGGTGCGATGATGGCCCACTTTGACCACAGAGACAGGATAGCCACGTTTTTCGAAGAACTGGCACATCTCCTCTGATTTGCTGGAAAAATCGGAGTCATCACTACATAGACGTCGAAGTCTAAGAAATTGAGAATAAGGAATGGAGTCCTTGACATGTGATGGATGTGACGATGAATACAACAAATAACTGTGTGAATCAGTAGGTTTGTAGTGCACACTAGTACATAGCACGTTGCCTCTAATAGAAACTTTGATATCTAGGAAAGCCAATGAAGTTTCCGAAATTTCCCAGGTATATTTAAGAGCCGGATGATAACGGCCGTAGAGTTCAGGTTTGGGGCCGTTGTACTGATTAAAAAATTGGTGTTCAACATGGTGTTCTTCAAGCACCCAAACACTTTTTCGATCAATGCACTGTCAAAGAACCTAGCTCGGAAACGCTCCTCCGCCTTGCCGAACTAGTTTTAACGCTTAACTGTTTTTCATTCGCCGGCAACTATTACAAACAAATTAATGGTGTAGCGATGGGCACAAGAATGGGACCTAGCTATGCCAATCTTTTTGTAGGATATGTTGAACACCAATTTTTTAATCAGTACAACGGCCCCAAACCTGAACTCTACGGCCGTTACATCGACGACTGCATCGGCACTATTTCATCCAGCAGAGAAGAACTCGATCAATTTATAACCTCCATCAACTCTTTTCATCCGGCTCTTAAATATACCTGGGAAATTTCGGAAACTTTATTGGCTTTCCTAGATATCAAAGTTTCTGTTAGAAGCAACGTGCTATGTACTAGTGTGCACTACAAACCTACTGATTCACACAGTTATTTGTTGTATTCATCGTCACATCCATCACATGTCAAGAACTCCATTCCTTATTCTCAATTTCTTAGACTTCGACGTCTATGTAGTGATGACTCCGATTTTTCCAGCAAATCAGAGGAGATGTGCCAGTTCTTCGAAAAACGTGGCTATCCTGTCTCTGCGGTCAAAGCGGGCCATCATCGCGCCCAACAATTTGATCGACAGTCATCACTACAAACGTCACAAAAAGATAAGAATGACAGAATTCCATTCACCATCACTTTCCATCTTCATAATCACGCAGTCAAAAGCATCATTCTTAGTAATTTTAAATTACTCCAAAATGATCCCCAGACTGGTAGAATCTTTTCGCAACCTCCACTTATTTCATTCAAACGCGACAAAAACGTAGGCAACTTTTTAGTTAGAAGCGTGCTCAAAACTAGCGAGCAACCCGGCACTTTCAAATAGGCGCACTCACGATGCAAAACTTGTCTTTTCATTGTTAACACTAGCAAGATATTGGGACCTAAGCGATGTGTTAAGATCACCGATCGTTTCACATGTACCTCCGCAAATGTCATTTATTGCATAACCTGTACGTTATGCAATAAATTATACATTGTTGAGACGGGTAGACAACTAGGTGACCGATTCTGCGAACACCTTCGCAATGTTGAGAAGAATGACAAGGATGCATCTAAGCCAGTCGCTCGCCATTTTAATCTGCCTAACCACTCCAAAAAACACATGGCTATCTGCGGTCTTTCCCTACATCTACAATACTCGTCACATTTGTTGGAACACCCATCTCCGTTTCCCCCTTTCCTCCAATGTGATTTCCACAACTACTAGTAGTCGCCCGAAAAATTCTCACACAACATTGAATTGGGGGAAGGGGGATGTGGTATAAGCTACGATCTTGTAACACGATGATTCTGACCATTCGCTAAGTGTTCCAACTAAATATGTCTAGTATTGTAGGTATCGGAGAGGCTGAACATTTACGCACGCATGCGATGACGGAATGTTTGAAGAGGAGACGAAAAAAATATGCAGTTCCTTCAGACGTGGCGCTGGAGCGTCATACCAAACGAGTCATCCCGGGATTTCGGCCCGTGCGATCGCTTCTGGACGCAGTTAGCCGTTCACTGCTTTCTGCTACCGACCTCGCCTCCCGGTACGGCATTGAGGGAGGGATATGTCGGCCCCTAAACCATATGAGACAAATCCCACGCCTACTAACAGCTCCAAACCTCCCTTGTCATTACAATTTAATGTAAGATTTCGATGGCTTATATATTCAAGAGAAAAGTCATTTTATCTGTCATATGGTAAGCACTGGAGTCGCAGATTACAAAGTGCACGCATGCGCCCTGCCGAAGGTAACATACATGCATGCATAAAACTTTATTTCATCTCGAATTTCTGAATAACATCTTCGACACATTACAGCTAACATACATAATATATACAGATACATAAATAAATGTTAAATAATATTTAAAGATATATTAATCAAAACGAAAAGCCGCTGTACAAAATCCGGCCCTGGATTAGTTTAAAACCAGTAAACTCAGTGGTACGGGAAAAATCAGGTAGCGCATTTCGCAACGTACTTAGTTAATACGTAAGAAAAAGAACTAAGACCATAACTGGTTGTTCTAGGTCTATTGAGGGACAGAATGTAAGTTCCACGAAGATCATGCATAAGAAGAGAACGGGAGAGAAAACGTATTTTCCTATGGACAAGCCTTTTCTTTCTTTAACTACTTTTATCCAATAATATGAGGAAATTTTGAATGCGCTTATTGCATAGAGATGTAGAGTTTGACTTAAGTGGTGCATAAGAGGACAGGTAATCGCAAATATAAATCTCGTTACTCTCTTATTTACATTATACCATTTCCTTGACAAGAAATTACTAAAGGCCAGGCCGAATTTCCTACGAGTGTGGAGCCACCCAGTCCTACAGGCAAAATACAGCATCGATTGAAGTTTTTAGCTTTGAAAACTTGCCCAAATTGTATCGGTAAGTCCGCGAATTCGTCCACAGAAAGTCCAGAGAGATGACTTCACTGGTGCTGTGAACCGCCATGTTTACAACAGAGCGATTTAGGCGTTCCACTCTGCATGAAATCATCTCTCACCTCTGTCTCGACAAGACCAGACACGCACGGTTCTTACGTTACGTTTATGCCCCTGTAGAATCAACGGAAATCTCAACTCCTTGTCAAAGTTAACCAGCATCTTAATATTTTTGGTAGGCTAAAATACTCGTCACATTTGTTGGAACAGCCATCGCCGTTTCCCCCTTCCTGAATGGGGGAAGGGGGATGTGGTATAAGCTACGATCTTGTAACACGATGATTCTGACCATTAGCTGAGTGTTCCAACTAAATATGTCTAGTATTGTAGGTACGACGGAAAGCCGCAAGAATCTGGAGCGAAAATTCATGTTTCAAATCGGCACTCTTAATCCTCACGGTATTAACAAACGCTTTTCATTTAACTAATATATTCTTATTTTTCACGTTACCATGTTACCACCAATAGCGTAGCTCCTACTCTATTATAAAAACTACACGTAACCCATAATCCCTCGATTCGCTCTGACGAAGGGCTAACGCTCGAAATGTCAGCTTTTAGAATCTCTGTACGGTGGCCAATTTACATTATCAACTCCGTTGATATAACCAAATTTTTGTATACTACTTCCCCACCGACGCAGCACCACAGTTTCTTTAGAAACTACCGCTTCATAACCTTGGGGTGATCCCCTTCACATGAGCTGCAGACATGGCGGAAGCGGCATTCCCCAATGTCCAATGTCCAATGGCCAATGGCAAAGCCCATTATTCCACGAGGTGCAGTAAGGGGTAGGAGAACTGTAGCCTCGACTAGTAGACGCGGTTGTAGGTGAAGAGCCAACCAACTGCTGATTTGGAGAGCGTGCTGGAGATCGCAAATGAAAATTATACAAGTCCAAGTCCATCTTGGCACAGTCCGTTGCACCAGTTGCTGGCGCATCCCAACCACGCCCGATTTGGAGAATGATGAGCCGTTAGGATTATCAACAGTTTGTATTTTGTGAGGTCTGGCCATCGATGAGGGTGAGCTGCACACATCACCATCTGATAAATTGTGAAAACCTCCGTCCAAGTCAGAATATCTGAAATTTCCACTAACCGACGTTTTCAAGAAACCAGCAACTTGCCGTCCAAAAAGGTATGCAGTTCCTGATCCACTGCGCGGAGGTTGGCCAACAATAAGTTAGCCAGGTCCACAAACTGACCACTGGTAATTTTAGAGACCAATTTGGTAGGGATTGCCGCATGTCCGGGGCCTACAACGAACGCTTCCTGAAGAGATGGTGGCACAAACGAACTCCCCAAGCCTGACGAAATGTTAGCATGAGCCGACATAACCGGAGAAGAGAGTGAATCCACGGTGCAGGCCGAGTTGAAGCCAGAGATGGCAGGCATGGGAGGAAAGGTACAAACAAATGACGGTAACCTCAATGTACCGTCCCGAATCGCCGCAATAATAGTGGCAGTGAATTCCCGAGGGCTGTCGCCATGGCCGATGCAATCTCATCAGAAAGCGAGGAGGATGTTACTGCCATAACCACCACCGACACTGCAGACGATAAAGGGGAACAAGTACAAGCAATCGAGACGAAACCAGCCGCCAAGCTGTTGTTAGTTGAGCTGGGGGAGAACCATGACTGCCTCGCGTAGATCACGAAAAAACGAGCCGCAGCACGTGCCCAGGAGACCGGGAGAACATGCAAAAAAGCACTACACGTGTAAGGGAAAAGACGTCCGACCAACACGATCTCTATGCAACAATAAAAAACAGCGCAAAAACTCGAAAAGAAATACTTGAAAGCACCCGCGCGCCAACACACTGAACGCTGAGCTGAGCAGAAGAACCACGAGGACATGCCAAGGCGCCACGGAAAAGCCCCATATGCAAATAACACACGAACACCCTAAAAAACGCTGCAGGCACACCCCCAAAATACTGATAAACTCTAGTGCT
>NC_090879.1:37128626-37131126 GCF_036669935.1 Montipora foliosa
AGAAAATGTTAAGATTTATGAATTTTTCTTCGAAATTAAGTTGTTAAAATGGCCATTCAAGTGGTCCATGGAGGCAAATTTATTAAGACGGAGGATAAAAAAGAAATGCATGACGTCCCTGAAAAGTTAGAAATGTATTTCAGTCGTTCAAAGATAAATTTTAAAGTGAATTTAGCACCAATGTCATACATAACATGCCATATAAGCACCTCATATTGGGTACACTAGAAGGAAACCTTTTAGTTGCAATTATATTTTGCTATAGTCATTTCAAGCAAATGCCAATCGTTTGCTTCCCTCCAAATTATAGAAATAAACATAGATTAGGTTAACTCTGAATAGCCAAAACAACAATACCGGTATTCCAAGTTGAAAATTTGATTCAGAAATCCAGCTCACTAGCAGGGGGGATTTTACTGTAACAAAATATTACTACAGCTAATAATACACTTTCAACACATTGTAGTGGGTTAATGTGACAACAAAAATAATTAATCAAGAATTAGTTTTATCTTCCAGCAATGAAACAGCAGGAGGATATAAAATTAGGTCTCTTCAAAGTTTAGAAAACTTGTTGAAGGTGATTCAGTGCTATTATCCAAAACAAATTTCATGCTGGCCTACTAAATACTTCCAGTGCAATAGATTTTTTTAACCTCTCTTTGTGGACTCTGGTTGCAACACAGTGGTTTCAATAATTTAAATCCCCTTCCATTAGATTTAACTTGTAAAAAACTCCATAACTTCATATTTATGTAATAATTGTTCAAAGTCATCGAGCAAAAGCATACAAAGCTACATTTGAAAGGGGCGTAATGCCATGTTGGAGTTTTCTGGAGAAGACTTTCACAGAAATAACTGCTGTTACCTTTCCATATGGAAAAAATATTTCAACATTAGGTGCAATGAATTTTTAGCAATTGCTTTAACGAATACTAATCATTCCTACCATTTCCAAGGATGAATAAATTAAAGTTGAATGCAGTAAGACTACTGTAAGAAGTAAAAAAAAGTGGCATATTCTTTTCAAACTGTAATCTATTTCCATTCTTGATTTAGTCCCTGGATAGTATTAAACAATGGTGGTAAAGTAAACAAACTGCCCCAAGGGGGGCTCCCTTACGAAAATGACAGGGGTTCTTTTTGTTCCTTTTTGGAGAAAAAAATGTGGATTTGTACTGCTTATGATGCTGAGACCAAACAGCTGGCAGAGTTGCTGCAGTACATTTAAGGCTATCAATCTGAAAAATGACTGGAACTGTAAGACAATTTGGTACACGAGCAAATAACTTTTACTTATGAATAATTCATAAGTAAAAGTTATTTGCCAGTCATTTGTCACTTTAGAACTGGTTCCTCTAAGGGGTCAGATTTCTTTAGCCTCCATCCACAAAACAAGGTTCTGTTACCTTTAAGGGTTGGTTTTAAAAAAAATCCAATAAGTGGCCTGCCATTTTTATAGGGAAAACCCCTCCTGAGCAAACTGCATCCTCATGTTTGGATTCCCATTGATTTAATGACTTTAATGATATAGGCAAATTTGTTCTACAATATATACTCAAATACCATTATAGTCTTTATAGTTTACTCCTCGAGCCACCAGCTTCAACTTTGATACTTTGTTCTAAAAGCCAAAGCAACGCAAAGCAAAGCATGGTGGAGGTGATGATTAATCACTTGCTTTGGTTCAAATGAAGAAAAAGAAAGTCAAACTAACAATAGCACTTTAACCATTTCACCCCTAAACCGGCCATACTTAGCATTTTACTCTGTCTAACACCAGACGATTTTACTTGTCAATGGGGAATCCTTAGGAGTCAATGGGTTAATCACTCACTAAAAAATGTCCCAATAAAATATTATGTTCCACTAACGACCAAAACTGTACTAATAATTTGAATTACAGCTAAGGTCTGTCAAATTTCCATCTTAGTTACCTGACAGCTCTTACAGTACTTCTCAACATAAAGAAAATAAATTCTGTGGACTTAAACATTCCCAAATAGAAATGTTGTATATTCCAAATATTGTTACGTAAACTCTTCAAGATTTACCTGCTTCCGGAACTTCAAATCAATGAATATTTGGAATAATTTTCCTGGACTCCTGCAAACTATGTGCACTTTTTAATGGTTTGCCCTTTAAAAGTAACACTCAGAAATAATAATGCAAATACAACTGAGGCTGTTTTGCCTTATCTCCAAGACAAGACAATAATATTCTTTATTCAAACACAATCAATATTAAAGCAATAATACATGCTTGTGGGGTCATGTGCTAACTATAATAAAGATACACTACAGGAAATAAAGCTTAAAACTAACTATGTGACAGACATAGGATATCTACACATAAGGGATAAGAAAAATAAATCAATTGCTATCCAAAGATCTTATTGCAAATACACCAAAAGGTAACGATTGATTGACAAGTTCCTTGTGCAAAATGGTAGAGCATGTTTGAAGTCCATCAGGACCAAGATGAGAAGTTATGATAAAAA
>NC_090879.1:37146126-37159174 GCF_036669935.1 Montipora foliosa
AAGTTGCAACGTCGACACATTCCATGAATGACGTAATGGCTTTTTATGTATTCAATACTCGCTTTTAATCAGGCGCTTCAAGGGTTTTCAGCTGAGCGCGCGCGCGTAAGCCACACACGCAATTCGTAAGCTGCTTGCGTCAGCTCATGATTTAAATGGGTCACCAGAAATAAACAAATACCGCTAATTTCGCTTACCTTTCTCCAATTCCTATCTACATGGCAGATAAATAGACATCTCCTATTCACGAAAACTACGAAAATTCTACTTAGACGGTTTGTAGACCTGTAGCTCCACTCGCGCACGGACTCGAATGAGCGGGTGACGCATGCGTAAATTCTGATCTTGTAACCCCCTAATTTTTCCTGATTTTGCAACTTTACTCGTTTATATCTCTGCTTCTGGACGGTGAATTTTTGCATGTTAGCTTAGATTAACTTAAAACCGTTTGTCTTTCAAATTTAAAAAAATTCTCTAGGTGAAAAAAATAATTAGAGACAATTCAAAAAAACTTATTTTTCTGGAAAACTGACCTACAGATTTTGTTGAATTTTAAATATTTTAGAGAGTATTTCTAACATTATCTGGTAACGATGAATGGGAAATTTCTTCAAAAAGGACCACATATGTTGATTTTAAGGCTTTAAAAGAAATGCCTAATATCGTTGCCGTGGTATCATTATTTTGGAGGAAAACATAATGTGAGAAATAATACCCTGGTCAAATTTCGTCTTGATATGATTGCCCTAACTGTATCTAAGGACAGAATATGTTTATTTGTTTGAAAAAAGGAGAAACTATTTCGAGCCTCCTTAAACAAAGAGTGGAATATTCATAATAGTGCACATTCCAAAGAAGTCCTTGTTGATTCACTGATGACTATAGACACAAAAGCACCTGATCAATCCGTAGCACAACAATTGACATCAACGACTGCGCACGAAATTACTGCACCATCACTTATAGCCGTTGTGAAATCTCCGATTTCACCATCGGTCGTAGCCGTTGTATGGGTATGAACGATACGATAATAACACTATAACAACTTACAGCTTTCTTTCCTAAAAGTCATGATTAAATTTAATTTTTTTTTTTGCATGAGTAAAGGGCTAGCAAAGTAGTCACACAAGTCACATAATTCAAGAATTACGTTATTTACAGCTATCTTTAGTACGGTGGTTACTTCCCTACCAATGAAAGTTGCAACGTCGACACATTCCATGGATAACGTAATGGCTTTTTATGTATTCAATACTCGCTTCGAATGAAACGCTTCCATAACACAAAAAGGCAATATATTTTGTACTAGATAAAGAGTGGAATATTCATAAACCTTTAAACAGCTTTTGTCGAACAAACATGATAAGTTGCGCGATTCGAAGTCCCACTGACTATATGGCCGAGGAGAAGTTTGGGTCTGGTCAACTACAAAAGAAAAAAAAATTAACAACGTGCAAAGAAAGAACCACGCTCAGCCCATGGCCGTGCGGTTAGCAGGAAAACCTTCCTTACGGCTTGTCACTTCCTTATCCATGTTGGATTTGTTTTCTTTCCGGTGACTACTAAGACCACAATTCTCTACACACTCACATTGCCTATTGCTTGCTGATTCCCTTTTTCGCAATGTCGACAAGGCCTACATTGCCACCCATCCCCTAACACACATTTGGTGAACCTGCTAGATTTTGGCAGACACGTGACCAGCCTGAACCATCGAGGCAGAGAAGAGAGACCCTGGGAACGAGGTTGAGCACATTGATGTTCGATTAGGCCAAGAAGCCTACGAGCAACAAAGAAAATAATTTTATGATATGGCCTTTCTCCACCAACATCAAGTCACTTCCAGCCCAACCAAGCTTTACTTAGTATTTTACTCTGTCTACCGCCAGAGTATTTTACTCTGTCTAACGCCAGATGATTTTACTCGTCAATGGGGAACCCCCAGGAGTCAATGGGTTAAACAAAAAAATAATTGTAATTACTTCCAAGCTTGCCTCACTGTATTGAAGAAATAACTACATATCTTGTACGTCTAAAATCTAATACCTCCTCGTGTGTCCTAAATTAAAGTCTCAACAATGAAGAAAACCTAAATTCATTGATTGGCTCCCCATGCCCAAGCAACTAGTTTCCACTCCACCACCACTGGTTTAGAGAATAGAACAGCTCTTCCATTCTTCCAGGAGTACCTATTGGATTCCTAAGCTTTTTTTTTTGGGATTACCCCATGCACCATTACTCCAGGGAAAATCCAGATACCACCCAACTCAGTGTCCATGTGCTTCGTTCCTTCGGGGTAACACGTACAAACAGGCAACCCAGTTTACGCTCTTGGAGCATCTACTTTTATTCTCACCTACTCCCTCTAGTGGCTGAGGAATACGAAAGTGAGTCAGATGAAAGCGTTGGAGTTGACGAAGCAGAAGACTTTTTCATCTCTAAGGGCACAATGACATGGTCTGGAAGACAAGTCAAGGCCTGGCCAAGGTTTGACGTGTGAACAACACAAAATCGTGAGTCGCATTGTCATAACCAATGACTTAAAGTATTCAATATGTCTACTGAGTCTGTACTAGTAACTAACACATGGGACATTTCTTTGTTTTTCTCATAAGTTAACTGTGACAAGGAATATAAGTGATAGAAACCAACGTTTCGGTGCATCTTGCACCATTATCAAGGTTACATAAGGATAAAATGCGGTTTGTGAAAAGGCTAGGTTGAAGTGAATTTGCATAAAAGAGTGCCAAGCTAAGTACATGAATACTTTAGCACGAAGAGAATCCGCTGTACATTCAAAGCTGGTTTAAGATCTTGAATACACATCATTTCATTAACAAGGCAGTCAAATTTGTTCATGCATTTCTTGATTACATTGAAGCGTGCTAAGAAATTGTTCGGAACAGCAGTGTTATGTTTTTTGCAATAATGCCTGTAAATAGATGACGCCTTTTGACGGTGTCCCTCAACGCGCGTGTGAAGGTGGCCCTTTGTGTACTCGACATAACTTACATCGCACAGGTCACACTTGAATAAATAACAATGCATTTCTGGGTTACGATATTATGCTTGGGCTCACGCAAGCTTCAATCTTGTTTAAGCTTGCGGCTAGTAAACACGGGTTGAATGGTCTTTTGCGCCTTGCTACTAAGATCTCTAAGTTGTCGATTGACAGACACTGCAGCATCCTGATCTTTGTAGGGGATAAGTATCCGGATGGCGTCCTCGGTATGCTGTTTAGGCTGGTCCACTGCGACTCTCGAGGTGATAAACCTGTTGATGACGGAGTCAATAAGGTGATTCGGATACCTCAGCTTACGGAAAACTTCTCTCAAATGTTCACACTCTTCTGAAAAATGCACCAAGATGACAATAGCCTTTGCACACGATCAAGCATGGTGACGAGCAAGCCATGCTTGTAGCGGCTGTCCACATGGCTATGGTAGTGCAGGAGTAGCCCTGTCGGCTTAACGTAAACCTTTGTTTGAACACATGGCATGCAATCTAAAAGCTGCACCCCAAGGAAAGGGAGCATCCCATTTTTCTGTACCTCCATAGTGAAGCTCATGGCGCTATGGGCATAGTTCAGGGTATCCAAAAATTATGTAGCTGCTGCCAGACCCGGCATCCTGACTAGAGTGTCGTCTACGTAGCAGCGGTAAAATTCTGGGAGATTTCCTTGACTTTTTAGGGACCCTTTAATAGAGCACATGAATACATTAGCCAAAAGGGGCCAAAAAGGGGCCCCATTGAACTGAAACAGCTGCCCCTTTGTAGCAACGTGTAGAAGATCAACGAGATCAGTTCTGGTCAAGTTTAGATCATAGGTGTCGTTGAACCAGTTGTTCTCGAAAGCTTTGCGTGCCAGGATGTCACTTGTTTCATCTAAGGGTACATTTGTGAAGAGCAATGAGATGTCATAAGAAGGAAGGAAAGATATCAGCGATGGTATGTTCGTTACCAGCAAGGGCTTAAGCATAGCATCAAGCCATTTAGCAAGGGCGTAGTTGTAAGTGCCCGTAGCAGATAATATAGGATGCATTGCTAATTGCCTCTTGTGGGTCTTGGGCAACCCGTGTAAATGAGCCAGTCTTGATCCGGTAGGTCAAACGGAGTCAGCAATCGCTGATGGTAAAATTCTGCGCACTGTTGACTCTACCAGTTTTTCTTTCTCTAGGAGGGGATGGTAATACTTATGTAGTCTTCCTTTACTTTTTGGTCTCTCTAAGGGGACAGCACGGAATTTGCTTGTATCATTCACAGAGGCCTCCGATAACAACCGCAGAAATTCCTGCTTATCCATCACGACTACACCTGACCCTCGTGTCTGGTTTAGTGATAACAATGTCATTGCATCTCTTTAACTCTTTGATGGCTACTAGGAGTGCCTTCGGGGGCAGGCCTTTCCGTTCAATGTAGTTGAGAGCCACAAATCGAAGTGTAGTGGCAGCCAGTTCTTTCATTTTCTCATCAGAGAGACTGCGCTCGAGGCTCCAATAGGTTTTCTCGAAGGATGCTTTCACCTCTATTGGAGATACACGTTATGGTAAGACAAAATTCAAACCCCGACAAAGCACAAGCTTCTGGAAAAACGAGAGTTCATAGGATGAGATGTTCAAGATATGTTCGTCGAGGTGCATCTGATTGTTGACAAGGCGCGAGATCTTGCGCGTATGGGTGGTGATAACTTTTTGGTGATATCTTGCTCGAAGACTGGTCATTGTACGGAGAATACAAACGTAGCGCAAAAAACTGCAATTTTGACGCATCTCATCATAGATGGAGTTGATTTCAAACTCTCGTTTTTCCAGAAGCTTGTGCTGGTCGGGGTTTGAATTTTGCCTTACCACAACGTGTATCTCCAATAGAGTTGAAAGCATCCTTTGAGAAAGCCTATTGGAGCCTTGAGCGCAGTCTCTCCAATGAGAAAATGAAAGAACTGGCTGCCACAAAGGCACTCCTAGTAGCCATCGAAGAGTTAAAGAGACGTGATGACATTGTGATCACTAATCCACACAAAGGGTCAGGTGTAGTTGTGATGGATAAGCAGGAATTTCTGAGGTTGTTATCAGAGGTGTCTGTGAATGATACAAGCAAATTCCGTGCTGTCCCTTGGAGAGAAAGAAAAAACTGGTAGAGTCAACAGTGAGGAGAATTTTGCCATTGCGATTGTTGCCCTACCGGATCAAGGCTGGCTCACTTATACGGGTTGCCCAAGACCCACAAGACGCAATTAGCAATGCATCCTATATTATCTGCTACGGCACTTACAAACTACGCCCTTGCTAAATGGCTTGATGCTATGCTTAAGCCCTTGTCGGTAAACGAACATACCATCACAGATATCTTTCCTTCACACAAATGAAATTCGTGGAGTTAAGACCCAGGAGAAATCTTCGCCTCTTATGACGTCTCATTGCTCTTCAACAAATGTACCCTTAGACGAAACAATTGACATCCTGGCACGCAAAGCTTTAGAGAACAACTGGTTCAACGACACCTACGACCTAAACTTGACCAGAACTGATCTCGTTGATCTTCTACACGTTGCTACAAAGGGGCAGCTGTTTCAGTTCAACGGGGCCCTACACAAACAGACTGATGGAGTAGCTATGGGGTCTCCCCTTGGACCCCTTTTGGCTAATGTATTCATGTGCTCTATTGAAGGGTCCCTAAAAAGTCAAGGAAATCTCCCAGAATTTTACCGCCGCTACGTAGACGACACTCTCGTCAGGATGCCGGATCTGGCAGCAGCTACACAATTCTTGGATACCCTGAACTACGCCCATAGCGCCGTAAGCTGCACTATGGAGGTAGAGAAAAATAGGATGCTCCCTTTCATTGGGGTGCAGCTTTTTAAATCGCGCACCATGTGTTGAAACAAAGGTTTACAGTAAGCTGACAAACACAGGGCTACTCCTGCACTATCATAGCCATGTGGACAGCCGCTACAAGCATGGCTTGCTCGTCACCATGCTTGATCGTGTGCACTGGCTATCATCATCTTGGGTGCATTTTTCGGAAGAGTGTGAACGTCTGAGAGACGTTTTCCGTAAGCTGAGGTATCCGAATCACCTTATTGACTCCGTCATCAACAGGTTTATCACCTCGAGAGTCGCAGTGGACCAGCCTAAACAGCATACCGATGACGACATCCGGATAGTTATCCCCTACAAAGATCAGGATGCTGCCGCGTCTGTCAATCAACAACTTAGAGATCGTAGTAGCAAGGTGCAAAACACCATTCAACCCGTGTTTACTAGCCGCAAGCTTAAACAGGATTTAAACCTCCGCGCACTGGTGGCTCAGTGGTTGAGCACCGGGCTGTCACGCAGGAGGGTCGTGAGTTCAACTCCGGCCGGACCAACACTCAGGGTCTTTAAATAACTGAGGAGAAAGTGATGCCTTTGTAATTACATCTGCAAATGGTTAGACTCTCTAGTCTTCTCTGCTAATGACGATAAGTTGGAGGTCCCGTCACAACCCTTCAATGTTCATAGTCCTGTGGGACGTAAAAGAACCCGCACACTTGTCGCAAAGAGTAGGGCATGTAGTTCCTGGTGTTGTGGTCTGTCTTCTGTGGTGTATCATGGTTGGGAGGGTAAATGCTCGGAGATATTAGCTACACCAAGCTACTCTAAAATCCGAGGGTAAATAAAGATGTATGTATATGTATGTATGTAAGCCTGCGTGAGCCCAAGCCTAACATCGTAACCCAGCAATGCATATTATTCATGTGTGACCTGTGCGATGCAGGTTATGTTGGGTCAACAAAGGGCCACCTTCACACGCCCGTTGAGGGACACTGTCAAAAGGCGTCATCTATTTACAGGCATTATTGCAAAGAACATAACACTGCTGTTCCGAACAATTTCTTAGCACGCTTCAATGTAATCAAGAAATGCACAAACAAATTTGACTGCCTTGTTAATGAAATGCTGTGTATTCAAGATCTTAAACCAGCATTGAATGTACAGTCGGATTCTCTTGGTGCTAAAGTATTCATGTAATTAGCTTGGCACTTATCCATATGTAACCTTGATAATGGCGCAAGATGCACCGAAACATCAGTTTCTATCACTTACATTTCTTGTCTCATGTATTTCCAAATCGCTGCTCATAAGTTAGCTGTGACGGAAAAAAGATAATAGTTAGCCGTGAAAAGGCAAATTATTTAACCGTTAGCTGTGAAAGCTACCCCCCAATTGAGACCCTCAATTAAGAGTATTTTTTGGTCCCTATTCTTTTCCCTTTTCTATATATTCTCTCCCAAGGCAGGGCACCGAGATGAACCTGCCAAACGGGCATCACCGAAGGAAAAGGGCCATAAATTTAGATCACAGACAATACCGCCACTACGCATTCGTCTTCATTCGAGAAGCTTCTACACTGAGAAGGAATTAAAGGCTGCGAAACTCTGCAAACATTTGCTTCAAGAGCCATCGAATGAGGCTTTATTCGCAACCCACGTTACCCAAACCGTTGGAAGATCATGTAGCGACCCGCAATTGATCAATGGGGCACGATGTTGACCAATCATGAGTATTCTTGCAGGCTGCTAAGCAATCTTTTAATGCTTTGGGAAACGAGGGTTGTGAATGAAGCCTCGTTCATGGCTTCGAAAACAAATGTTTGCAGAGTTAGGCAGCCTAATTCCTTCTGTGTGAACAAGCAGGTGAATGAAGAAGATGAATGGGTTAGCGACAGTATCATCCGTGATCTACGTGGAATTTCGAGGCAATCAAAGCCTTGGGAGCGAATTTATGGTCTTTTTCCTTCGGTGATTCTGTTCGGCGACTTCGTCTCAGTGCCCAACCTGGGAGAGAATATTCACCTCTTTCATACTAGTGGCCAAATACAATACTTTTTTGTTTTTAATGCTAATGAGCCTTTCTAGCCTCGCTACAACGAGCAAATTTCAAAAGAATATTTGTTTCAAAATGAGGCCAGTACAATGTAGGTCTAATTAACATAAATACAAAGAATGTAAAGGTGGTTGCCATTTCCAAAAGTGGTCAATATGGAGAGAAAAGAGGAACCAAAAAACACCTAAACCGCTCTTTATCGACCCAGAAAACCGCACCAAAGAAAAACAAGATGAAGGAAGGTAAGCAAGGTTTTCAAATCGTAAATATATTTTTTTGAATTTTGAGAAAAACTGATTTCCCCATACAATTCCTTATATTTCTACTCTTGCATAACGTACTACAGTATGGATACTGATATATTGAGCTTGGGCTACCTGTCCCCACACCAAAAAAAGTTAATTATCTACCCCAGATTAATATTTTGATAATCAAGAAAATAAGACTGTTACTTCTGAACATAAGACCTTCATTAAATTTCTTGGGTTCTTAATGAATGAATATCTCGGTTGAAAAAAATTCTATATTCATACCCTCACAACAAAAATAAGCAAAAATGTCAGTCTAACTGTGAAGTTAAGAGATACTGTACCTAATAAATATAGCTGAGCCGATAAAAATACCTTGCATTTTCTCATGATTATTTTGGTTTGGTCAAGTCCCAAGAGTAATAAGACACCAACACTCCCGTTACGTCAACAAAAATATGGGCGTGGCTGACTAGGGTCCTTTAATGTGGTTACATAGAAAAATCACAAATTAGAAAAAGATTATATCACATTACATTGTTAGAAACTTTAAAATTCTTTTCAGCTGAGGTAGCAATGATTTGACATAATTATGGCACGTTCACAAAAATAATTATTATTACACATCAGTGCTTTACAGCCAATTTACTACGATTCTCAGCTGAGTACGGCACTGGGAAGTTTCGTGACAAAGTTTCAAGGTGTGAGTTCCCACATTGTCAAGGGCCTTGACGTCACAAAGCGATTGAAGCCTGCCAATCTACAAATGGTAACGATTAAATCAAACTAGTGACCATTACCAGTTAAATGACGTCAAAACTTGTCTCTTGCTCTTGTGTCAAGGACGATGGTCTTCATATTAATTAGCACTGAGTCCGCAGATGACTTAAGAATTCTTGCTCGAAAGATTTTGTCGCCCTGTGGGCAAGAGAAACAGACCATGGCTGTTGTTGGCGGCGCTCTTTCCTTTGCTTTCGTTTCTCCTCTAACTCTTGACATCTTCTTGCTTCGAAGATTGCAGTTCCTTCTCTGATAGTGGTTCTCCAGAGGTCTGCATTTGCTGTCTCTTCCAAAAGACATTGATGTTGCACTTTTTGAGGTTCGCCTCTTGCTTTTTCTGGCCCCCTTCTCATGCATTTGCCTTATACCAGTCTGGAGTAGAAGATCTGCTTAGAAAGACATCGGTCTGGCATTTGTACTACATGGCTGCGCTACCTGAGCTGGTTTTTATTACAGAGGCTTTGATGCTAGTTGGTTCGTTTCTTTTAGCACGTTGGCATTAGTTCTTCCATCTTCCCAGCTGTTGTTCAGGATGATGATGAAATTTCTCAGGAGTTTTCAGAAGGTGACAATAAGGGGTCCATGTCTCAGATGAATAGAGGAGCATTGGGATAACGACTGCCTTGTACATCAGGAGCTGTGTTTCGTGCAAATATCACAGTCCTCGAATCATCATGTTCGGAGCTTGCCAAAAGCAGTCCCCGTGCAGTTCTAACAGTGTTGGATCTTATCCTGAAGGTCGACAATTGCTGACAGATGGCTTTCAAGGTCGTCGTTTCGAATGCTGGGAGATGGCTGATAGAGGATGTGGGTTTCTGGATGTTGATGCACAGTTCAAGCCTCGTATATGCCTAATGGAAGGCAGTCAGGATCTGTCGGAGGTATCGTCCTTCAGCACTGCTAAACTGTTATCGTCAGCAAATTGAAACCCCAGATGCTGCAGACGGTTGTCTTGGTCTTGCTTTGGAGGCTGAAAAGCTTTCCGTCCATACGGTAGGAGATCTTGATAGCAGGTGGAAAGAGTGAGTGCTATCACACATACTTGTTTCACACCAGATGTAACCGCAAATGGTTCAGAGCCACTGGTCAGGACTATAGCAAGCATGCCATTGGAAACAAAGAAACATTGTCACCAAACTTCCCTAGTGTCGTGCTAAAATGAGAATCATAGAACCATGGATGCTAGACCACCATCTCCCAAAAAACATGTTTTCTTAAATCCACTTTCAGCTACACACACGAAAAAAATTATGGTAGGACTAAAACCACCCTATAGCTATTCATGTTTTGGCCCACTAAATTCCTCAAATGAAATTACTCCATCCTTATCTTTATTCATGCTCGAATATCTCAGATAAAATGGTTTCATGGTTAGCTTCGTCATCATTAGGGAATCCTTGCTGCTCTTTCAGATAACTGTTTTACCCCCCGATGCTAAGTTCATTATTGTTGTCCTTATCAATCATTTTAAACACATTTGGTGCTGGCTGTCCTTGACCAGTTTCCCCTTCTTCAACACCTCCATCTTTTATGTCCATAAGTTCAACCTCAAACAAAAGATTAGCCCCCGGTGGAATAACCTCGCCAGCCCCTTGATCACCATAACCTAAATAAAATGTGAATGCAATAAGCGAAATTATTAGCACCATGAGCAGGCAAGATGAACCAAATCTCGCACTGTGATTGGCTGCCCAACCAGGCAAGATGGAGCTACATGTAACTTGCCCGCTTGGTCCAGCCTGATCAAAGATCTTTTTTTGGTGTTTTATCCCATATAAAAATCCTATATTGACCACGTTTGTTTGGTCAAGATGGCTGGATATTAGCCTTGTTCTTTTTTCTTGCGTGTTATGGACCTCGACGATAAACACGCAAAAAAGAACTTGGCCAATATCCCAGGCATCTTGACCTCACATAGTTGTGTAAACAAAGCCCATAGTCTTTACAGTAATTGAACACGGTACATGATCCAAATCAACAAAGGAGGTTTCAACATTACAAGCACTGATGATAAACAGAAAAATCATGCAGTTTTCTGATGCATCGATTATGTCAAAGGAATATACGTACATGTAGCACTGTAATAAGCCAGCATGTTCTATCATGCATGCATTCTAGCATGTAGGCTCTTTGTATGAACCATCTTTTTAACACAAAGAATATGTTCAACTAATCCATTGGTTAATCTACTTGGTGCGGTGCCAATCGAACAGTGAGGATTTATAAACCTTACTTCCTACACGAATAATCTTTGTGGGCGGCTTGATTGTAGGCGCTACCATCTTTTTCCTGGTCCTCTGTCCAGACGAGTCATACATGTCACATTTACCAGCAGTAGCACTGAAACTGTCCCGCAAAAGAAAAAAAATGTAAATATTGGATAGATCCTGTTCCCTTCTCCCAAGCTGTTGTGTTAGATGTAACCATGGCCAGATACCCTTTAGACTGTACAACAAGGATCATAAACCACCATAATTATTACAAAATGTGGCCTAAAAGACAAAAAGCATACATGTTGTCGTAGCCACTGAAAAAGGGGTTAGGACATGATGGCTGTTTTCACATAAAGTACTACAAGACTCACTTTTGACCTTATCTTGCCATTGCCCTTGTTAACAAAAAAAAAAACTCTGTGAGGAAATATTATTATTTTGTTCTACACCTCTATCGATATTTTATTTAATAGCAGGAACTCTGCACAGTTTAACAAATGAGTCTGTAACAGGGCATAGAAATATAGGGCTTGGGGTGGGACCCAAGACTTGAAATTTGCAGAATCAACATTAAGGCTGTGCATTCTGTCAGCTTTAATCTAAGCCTACACATACATGTAAGTGGGCTCTAAGTCATTGTTTAGGCTTACAGCCAAAATACGTTTTGAGTACTGTAACCACGTACCCATCCTGAGAAACACTTACAGAGTTTACATTGTACTCAACTCTAACTCCAGATTGTTTTTCAAATTCACGTGTCAAGGGGGGCCACTTGAAGGGTGAACGGGTTAAATATGAACTCAAACAATATACATGGTTAGTGTGGTACCTTTGTGTATCCCCAAAAAACGAGATAGGGTGTTGAGACATCTCACACCTACATGTAACATGTTCTGCAGCACTCGGCAAAGTTCCTTTTTGATTATGGGCTGTTTTCTGCATTAGGTGGCCTCTACACAACCGTAAAGCCTTTTTAGGGACATCACTTCCAAGCCGGGCCCACTTCTGCATGTGAGAGAACAGAAACCGTCCACAACACCAGAGGACATACATCTCCCGCTACTCTTTAGACTTATCTACTCTTAGGGACTCCCTCACAATATGTTCAAAGAAAAGAATGTCTGAGGGGAATCACAACGCGTTTTTCATCTCTTATGATGACACAAAAAACAAGAATTGTTTGGTTGTTCACATGCTCAGTACAGCCTACGATTGCATAGAAATATACTTTGAAAGCTTTCGAAAATTTAAATCCAGTTTCAGTTCTACTAGAGCAGCTGGACATATCTTGTCACATTCACGCATATAACCACAATATGGCAATGGGACAATCATTCCCTAAAGCATGCCCAAAAGCCTGATGGGAACGGCCTACACTTACGTGGGGCACTCTGCATGAAAGTCGCGATACGTGTTCGGCAGTACTTGTTTAGCTACCACCCTCTTATCGCAACACCAAATAGCTGTAAATAACAGAAGCACAGCAAACTGTGATGTACTTTCTAGATTGCTCTGATGAAGAATTTAAAAACAAGCTGCAAAAGTTCAATCTTTTACATGTTCATTGACAGGGATCTTCCCATAACGTACATTGTCCCATAGCTGACTAGGTATTGGATTCAAAAGTATTTTCATCTATGTCTGTTGTGGCCCGAAGAAATGTTGGTGACACAAGCTTCCTTGAGGACAAAGCTCTCCACTGTGGGGCCCGAGAGTGAACTCATTTTTCCTAGCATTACTGAGGGAAGGCGTCTGAAGGAATATCATATGAGGAATATCTTGGAATTAATTTGTGTGAAGGAGGATCAGCATGTGGTGTGGAGGCCAAGATGCATGAGAAAAATCAGACAAATAAACAATAATGCGTAGGTAAAGTACAGGGAATTGAGGAACGCCTCAGTGATCCTTATACCATAAAGATTGGCCACCGCCGGTCTTCCTG
>NC_090879.1:37166770-37176770 GCF_036669935.1 Montipora foliosa
ACCTCCATTGCAGATAGGATCGAATGGATATACTGACTCATAACTATGGGGTTGACCTCCCACTCGTCCATTACTTGTACTATTTTATGACATTGGGCCCGCCAACCTCTCTGGTGTGTCCCTACATGGAGCTGACAGGCTGCATCCGGCTGTACTCCATCCTCGGCCTCCCCCTTCACCCACTTAGCTGGAGGGACCCACTACCACCCCAATCCACCCTTGCAATATGAGCTGGACGCCAACGACACTACAGACCAGCTGCGGAGCGCGCCTCGTGGACGAAGAGAGATAGGTATCATTGCGATTTTCCTTTACGATACATGATCACTAAGGGTTTCATGATCGCAAACATCGCGATGTTCGGGAGTCCCTCTATTTGGTCCTAACTCTCACCATCGCTCTGTAAGACATTGCCCCTCTCTAGGGGTATGACATTTCCTTTTCTTCTCCGCCGTATTATTAACTTGTTAATTGTACATTCAGGTCGTGATGACCACCCTATTTGGCTAAACCGGGCGGTTCTCATCAGGACCTGACCTTGGTGCGAGAATGGCTTCTGAGAGCTGTTGGATGGTCTTAAAGCTTTTTCCTTGTTGACTACTGGCCTGCTTGGGCCCCTCTCTCATCCCTGACTTCCAAGTCCTCGTCAGAATATGCCGCAGGCTCACTGGGCTATGGGAGCCGATTTTACAACAGAAACCAATGGTTTTTTGTCGGTGCGTGGTCGGCTCATCAACAACCTCTACCTATTGGATTATCGGAATTTTTTTCGATTGTTGGTTGGCAGCGCATTTGTGGGATTCTCAGTGGTCTTTGCGGCGGGTCAAGTTCCTATGTGATACGAGTCAGTGGTGGCTGTATTGTCCTCAGGTACCTCCAGAGATGCTGACTTAATTGTTTTGTTGAATTACTTGTCATTGTTGGCAGAGCGCCATTCATTTTCCTTTTCAGCGTCATCAGTTCGTGGAAAAGCTAACCTTGTTGTGGATTCTCTCTCTCGTTTCCAGTTGCAGCACTTTTGGCACCTGGCCCCACAAGCCACAGAAACTCCAACACCATTCCTCCAGCTCTCCTGACAGCACTGCAAGTTACCTGACAGCGAGATGCACGTTTTTTTTTCTCACTCAGGGCCTCATTCCATCTACACATCGGGTTTACTTATCTGCCCAGCGTCGCTATGCCGAGTTCTGCCGTGAGGAAGGCCTTTTGAGTCCAGAGGTGGCCCTTGTGCCAGCCGAGGAACAGTCACTTATGCGTTTTCCATCACTGTTGGCCGATAATCTTCACCACTCATCCATCTAGTATACCTCAGTGCAGTGAGGTCCCTTCACATTGTACAATGGTTTACCCGATCCCCTGGTCAACTGCCTACAGCTAGTCAGCATTTATTGAGGGAGTATTAAGCATGTACAGGGGTCGTTCCCCCCGACTCGCCTCCCGATTATGATTGATCTCCTTCAGATCATTAAGCATTCCTTAGACTTGAAGTTCCATGACCATGTCATGCTCTGGGCGGTGTGTTGCCCGGCGTTATTTGGTTTCTGCGGGAAGGCAAGTTCACCACTAATTCTTTATTTGACCCCAGTATCCATCTAGCGGTTAGTGACGTACAAGCCGAATGCGTTGGTGGATCCTACTTGTTTTAGAGTCCACCTTAAGTTCTCTAAGACTGACCCCTTTCACATTGGCTGTGTCATCTACGTAGGCCGTGGTAACAGTAGTAATTGCCCAGTGGCGGCCCCTGTAACTTCTTGGCTCTGCAGGGCCCGTCACCAGGGCCGCTGTTTTGCTTTGCGTATGGTCGTCCCTTAACTCGGCAGCGGCTGTCATCCATGGTGCAGTCTATTTTACACTCCACGGGATATCACGGATATTACTCGGGTCACAGCTTCCGGATTGGTGTGGCCACTACAGCTGTGGCTCGGGGACTTCAGGATCACCTCATCAATAGGCCAGTGGTTGAGTGATGCCTACCAACGGTATATCCACACACCTATTGACGTTGTGACCCATGTGTCCAGTCATTTGGTTTAGCAGGTAGTGCATTGACGTTGCTTTTAGCTGGAGCTGGAGTTGGGTGCCTCATGTCTGGTCCCTTGGGGGGCTGTGGCTGAGTGGCCAAGAGCCCCCATTGCTCTGGCTTGTCCAACCTGGAGGTCCTTTTGGCATGGCGGGCGAGGCTCGTGGCTGGATTGCGGGTAGGGGAGGCTTATGGGGTGTTCCACCGACCTGGGTTTGGGTCATTGGTACCAGTCCTCAGATCCTTGAGCACCCAACCTCCATTTGCGACACAGGCATTAAATAGAGTTAAATGCAATTTAACTTAGTTAACGACCAGGCGCAAGTTGCACAGTTTGTCTGGCGTGGCATTGTGTTGCGTTGCGTTTGCGTGGTGTTAGGGTTAGGGTTTATCAGTATTTTGCCTGCAGCGTTTTTTAGCGTGTGCATGTGTTATTTGCATGTGGGGCTTTTGCGTGGCGTCTTCTGGCAGTTCTAGCAGTCAGTGGTTCTTTTGCACATTATAGGTGCACCTTTGCATGTGCTTGTGGTTCTGCTTGGCTCAGCGTTTGGTGTGTTGGCGCTCGGGTGCTTTCAAGTATTTCCCCGCCCTCCTGTCCCTACTCAGGGGAGTCAGGACCCCTCCTTTATATTTTTTTCTATTGAACTCACTGTTCAGTGTGAGGGATGGTTGATTTGGGGTCTGGTGTGGCGGACAGGGCTTGTGGCTGGGTTGCAGGTAGGGCAGGCTTATGGGGTGTTCTACCGTCCCCAGGCGTTAAATAGTGACTTAGCTGAAATTAAGAAATGGCTACGAGCTAATAAACTTAGTTTACATGTCAAAAAAAAAACAAATATTCTATTATTGGTAGCCATAACAAATTGGCAACTTAAACGGTCAGTTTGATGTGAAAATTGATGACCATTTCTTAGAAAGAGCTAAAACCTACAAGTATCTTGGTATTGATTTGGATGAGAACTTAGCCTGGGATTCCCACATTGACAACATTGTCAAAAAAGTATCCGCTGGCCTCGGAGCTATCCAATGCGTCAGATGCTTCGTTCCTCGTGTGACTCTTATTATGATTTATAAGGCTCTCGTCCAACCTTACTTTAATTACTGTAGCTCTGTATGGGGCAGCATAGGTGTGTGTCAATCTGAGAGACTCCAGAAATTACAAAATAGGGCTGCATGCTAAATTACTTTTTTGGACTTAAATATTAAATCGTCCACTTTACTCAGCGACCTTGGCTGGGATTCCTTGGAGCGGAGGTGTTCTAAGCAACTAGCGGTCATTTTGTTTAAGATTCTCCATAATCTTGCTCTGACTCCTTTAAACAATCTTTAAAAATCTACATCCAGTGTTCACTCGCATAATTGAAGAAAGTCAAAATACAACCTTTTCGTTCCTAGACCGAGTAGTGAAGCAGGTAAGCGAAGTTTCCAATATCGTGGTTCTGTTCTCTGGAACAGCTTCCCTTTGACACTAAGATACAGCCAACTCTTCGTTCCTTTAAGTCATGTATTTAATTAATATTGATTAGTAGTGATAACTAATGAAGTCGTTTTTATAGTCTTAGTATAACTTTGTACGGATAATAAATCTAGTTAGATATATTAATTGGTTAATTAGTTAATTAATTTGTATTTAAAACACGGCTCGATGGAAGAGCATGTAATGTGAATTGATACCAGGTATAAAAAAAGTTTTCCTACCTACCTACAAGAGGACAAATACGTAAACCCCGCATTAATGTGGGAGATGATTAAAATTAAGATTAGAGAAAAATTAATACGCTATGCTAAAATTAAAAAGTCCAAAATGTTGCAAGAAGACGAACAATTGAAGTCTATAGTGAATAATGTACAAAAGGACATAGAAAACAGAAAAAAGAGGACAAAGAAACAATCACAATTCAAAGAAGGTTAGATGAAAAAACAAGAGAGTTGGAGAAAATAATTGAATACAAAACAAAAGGTGCCATCTTGAGATCAATTTAGTTACCTTTCAGTTACTACCACAAGGCGAGGCTTGATTTCATGCAGACGTCACAGAAAACAAACTTCCGCTTTTGCACAATTCTATAAATAAATATAGTGGACATGAAAAATCCCAGGCAACACCCTCATATTCTCCCTCTCTGTCACCTTTTGTTTGTTTGAATCATCTCTTACTTTAGTGCTTGCGCTTTTTGTAACAGATGGCTGGATATGCACAATGCGATTTTTCTACCAAGGGGTAGGGTCAGATAAAAACACGTCAATTTTTGGTGAAAGAATGTTTACTTGGGGAAGAAACTGTGCCTCTAAAGCAGCTTTCTTCACTACTAGTCCTACAAGGGTACTAATCACAGAAATTTAAACAGACCATTTGCAAAATAACCTGACCCCAGTTCTTTAAAAAGAAGATAGTGGTTTCCACCGGTTAAATTGCTGTACAGTGGATACATCGCACAGAAAACAACTGGATTATCATCCAGTGGATATTGATTTACCTGTTTGATCCTTTTAGACAAGTAGAAATATATTCGAGATCATGCAGTGATCACGACAGCATATCTTCTTTAGCTTCTTTAATAATCAGACAGAACTGGCAAGATTATTGAACCTTCATGCTTCTTTCTCTTTTCGAAATCGATCACACCTGCCTATCCAAAAACGTTTTAGCCAGTGTAGCTCGGTTTGTATGGGGAAAACAGAGAAAATTGAGAAAGCGAGCAAGAAGAAAAATAGCAGGAAAGAAGAAAAAGAGCATGTGATTGGCACAAGTCAGTGAAGAGTGAAAGTGTGCGGCGAATTGCATCTTTTCTTGGTTTGAAATTTCCAGCCAGTCATTTATGTATTTCTCGAAATTTCCATGCACTCTTTTAACATTTCCCGAGTTTTTCGAGATATCAAGGAAATCTGTTTAAAAAAAAAAAATCTTAGCTCGCCGTTTTTCCTTAGAGACGTGGTCCAAAGGCGACAGGAAAATTTCTAGCCAACCTCCCTTCCGAACAGACATTTACCAAAATTACTCGTTGGGTGGCCCCTGAATCATTGAAACCTGTTCTCGCTTCTGACGTTCAGACTCACTTGCACATGCCGGCAAAGCATTTCAAACCCTCTTTTCTTTTTATTTCAGAGCTCCGCCGTCCCGTAGTTTTATAGTACATTTTTTCATACATCTCTTCAAGCCAGTCTTACGGTCTGGGATATACACAAGCCCATCGTCTTCGCCGTGTGAACACTGCTCTACGTCTCTCCGCGTCTGTCGGATTTTCCTCGCGAGAAAGCCAGAAATCGAAAGCGCTGAGCTTTCCGAATAGCAATAATCAAAAGGAAAAGAGCCACAATAATCATAATCACGCCCTCACACTCCATGGCGGAATGAAGCCTATTTTTATCATGTTGAAAATCAGTCACGCAAATGAAAAAGGAATGTCTGCATTTATTGACGTCTGTAACCAACTTAGACGATTGATTGACACACTTGAACCACAAAACCACTGAAGAATTGTTAAAGATTGTTAAAGTAATCTGATTTACTATGGTAAACTTTGTGTTCTTTTTCTTAACAATAGTTAACGCCTTTAACTACAATAAAATCTCAAGTGTGACCTCAGCCAGTTTCACTTCTCTCTAGTGGTAGGTATCCATGCTCAAACTTCGCCAATCTGGATCTTTCTCTAATCCCCACGGGCTTTTGACATCTAAACTCTTTGTCTCGTATAGCCAATTCCGTTACTCAAATACGTAAGCATGCAAATATTTAAGCGATGGGGGCTGCTGTCTTTAGTAAGCTTAGAGCTTAGTCTGTTTGTATCAGATATGTCTTTAATAGCTTTGAGGTTATCATCCCCAAACAATTCAGCCGTTACAGGATTGGATGGGCTGCAGAGGTGTCGATCTGTAATTTGTGTTGAGCTGTGGTCTCATCAGCTCGCTTCTGCAATAATTTAACTCCTGGTTGGCATTTGCCAATAGAAGCATTCCATCCATTAAAGCACTTATAGTATCATCTTTCTTGAAATCAGAGTTTTCCATTAGTTTATTTACCTCTGACACGATCACTATCACGCCTTTAACAAAGCTTTTCTGCACCTTTTGGAGCAGCGAGCTGACTCATCTAAATTGTTCCAGACACCTTGATTGACCTTAGTCTTGGACCAGGTGCGGCAATTCTCGGGAGCTTCATGTTGTTTCTTCAAATCCGTTATTTTAGCTTTCCCCCTTATAATTTTATCCACAAGTGATGCAAGTTCCCCGTCGATGGCAGGACCCATGTGCTTGGTGAGCTGCTGGGTTTTGGTTTTGATATAAGGGGATTACCGTTCTTTCCCATCCGCATTCGGGCCTTTTGTTTTCCTAGCGAGTGGCTCGTCCTCCACAAGTGATTCATCGTCCTCCTTAGACATATTCGAATCACATTCATCGCCCGAGAATTCGTCTCCGTGGCAGTCAGAATATGAGGCAAACAAATTTGCCAAGTCAGTGAACCCCGCTAGCGCTGTTGTTGTCCTTTTCCCACCTTTCGGTAACAGCGGTTTTGCAGTGGATTTACGCATCTCATCTCTACTAAGATCCTCCTTTGAGGTGCGGATACAGGTGGATTGTTGTCCATTTGTAGAAAATTCCTCAGCACTCTTGTCCTTAGATAAAAGATGTGCTTTGACGAAGATGGCGTAAACTTGCAATGAGTTGGCGCATGCGCTTGCTATCTCATGTGATCTCACAGCACGCTAGCAGGGTAGAATGTAGAAATCATCTTCACTTACCTACATGTACGGTTTTCCTTGTCTATTCTGTGCAATCGGAGCGCAAACTGTGGTTGTCCTTTTTCCCACATGACAACCAAAGACAGCAGACGCTTTTCCAAAGGTGGGCGCTTATTCACTTTTTCTGCCTTTAGGATGGGCGCTTATTCGAGGTGGGCACTAATTCGCGGTTGGGAGCTTATTCAAATAAATACAGTATGTTTTCTCTTGTACTGACATTGTATTTTCTATGCTTAAATAATTTTTAAAAAACCATACCGATTGTCAATAAGGAAAGTTTTATTGAAGTGAAATACGTGAATATGGAACGTTTTAGTGAAGTGAAATAGAGGCAGACAAGGAAAAAACAGCAATACAACAAAGATGGAAGCACGATTTTCAGGTTTCTTTGTTTATTAGTTTTATCAAGACTTTTCTTCATCAGATTCAGTTGATCCATCTGTTTCTTCACTGTAGATATCAGGCATCGGAAATCTTAAGATTGCTGCTACACCAGACAGCTGACCAAGCTCTGTGTAATGAAAAAACAATGAATACTTTTTAAAATGTATTCACTTAATATAAAGATTTAGCAAGGTCTAAAAGCGGACCTCCCGGGTTGTTTATTCTTACTGGCTGTAAGGTTATGGTCTTTCTGGTCACTGCTTAATGAAATCAAAATTTTGTCCCTTCCTTCTCATTGCCTAACTAGTACATTTCACACGAAAAACTGATATCGCACGAATCATGAAGCAACATGAAATTTATTGTGGAATTCAGTCCGTATGCCATGGTCAAGAGCCAAATATTTTCCATCCGGGCACGACCTAACTCAGTCAATAAGCATTTTATCATATGACCAACGTGCTTTTCCTTTCATTACTTCCTTTCTTCTTTCTTACTTTCGGCCAGCATTTGTTTTCTGTTCGCGCGCATTTTCAAAGGGCCAATGATATCACGCCATTCATTTGGGAAGTCAGTAAAGTGTATTTGAACAGTGCAAACTGCAAAGTACTGAATACTTCAATGTTCTTGGGGGCGGAATAATCTACAATGAAAAGTTCGTATTTTCACTAAATCAAGAAGTCATTCGAAGTTCAACAGTACAATACACGAAAGCCAATCTTAGTGATGCATGGTGAACGCCGATTACAAAGAAGTGTAGGAAAATTGTCAATCTTCTTCATCTGAAGATTTAATAACATGACAGCAGCATTTGTTCGTGAAGATTGCTTTTATCCCGATGCTTACACACGTGTGTGACAGCAGAGTCAAAGATTTACGTTCAAAGAGAGGTAAAGCTGTGGTTCTTTGATGAACGTATTAACTGTGTTAACGTCAACGAGACTAGTACAAGAAAAACAGATTAATATGCTATTGTTATTAGAAAAGCCTGATTATCATACGGAAAATGTTTTTGACAGAGCTACTAGGTTTGATTTGCAAAAATACGAAATGTGTTTTCGTCACGAGGGAGTTTTAGATCAGATAGATATTCAATGGCTAAGTGAAACAAAATATAGGATTATACGTGTCATACATGTAGGTAAATTTCATTGCGATATGGTTTGTACCAGTGATGCTTTTCAATATTACATAACAACTTTAAGATGTTCAAGTGGAAACAAGTGGAGCCTTAAAATCAAATATTGACATGTTTTTTTGATATGACAGGTAGGCCTTTTAATGATATTTCATCTGTTTTAAAATAATTTATGTAAGAAGGTTTAATAAAAGGAGAACGAAAAAACGAAAAAACACTTGTCTTTTTCTGAGAAGATGGGTGACGAATACGAACCCATGCGTTTTTCACTGCAACACGAAGCTTTACTCTAATGTCGTAATTGGAAACCATTACATTGTAATGGTCAAAAGAGACGATTCAGAAGCGCAATGTATGGTGTGTGTAGAATGGCTAGTGTACCACATTACAATCGTATTTTGTATATGGATACCGATTCCATAATTTTTGTGGATTATCCAGATGACGAATTGTATGTGGAACCTATAGAGAGAGACTCGCAACGTTTTGGGTTGTTGGGTAGATGAAATCAAACCCAAGAAACATCCCGAAATGGGCGTTTACGCGAACGTTACATTAGTGCTTTTACTAGCGGTGGTCCTAAGAATTATGGTTTAGAAATTTGTTGGTGTAACGAAGACGGCACGATTCCAAAATACGAAGAACGCGTGAAAGAGAGTGAAAAGTGTGTGATACGAGGTTCTAAAAAGGACGGAGGAGATGTACTTTTGATGCAATGAAAAATATCGCATTCGATTCGAAGGAATATGCATGCATGAGTTATTTACAACGTATCGAATGGGCTAGGGAACGAGGTATCGATATCACACCTACCACGTCTGGCATGGTCACCTTGAATCCTATTAAAATGAAACGATTTACCATTTTAAAAGGTAATGGAAAGAGTATCAGGTATAAAAAATGACAGTACCGCGCGAGATGAATCTCTTTATGACGAATTGGATGAATATTTCAAATTGGCCCCTTCGGACTTGGCCAGGTGTTATTCGTTCGCAAACGATAAAGTGGTGACAGATTTGAAGGGTGATATAGGCCCCCTATTTAAATGTTATCCTTTTGGTTATGTAATGTAATATTGTATATGTTAGAAGTAAAATGGTTTAACATATTACATCAATGAATTGTTCACAGGTTAATGATATTGCAGTTGTAAAAAGATTAAAGATATTGTTATATTTATTATTTCTGTGTTTTTTATGTCTACTGGCGACTTGAGGTTTGAGATATGTCGAATGTATTTAAGCGATCGGAATGTTGAAAATGTGTCAACTTCTGAAAGAAAAGAGGAGGAGGAGGAGAAGGTTTCGGTTACGATTAGTGCATTGATATCGGAATTGGACGGTGAATTGCCAGAGATTGTAGGCGAATCACTCGATTATATCGAAGATCGTTTACCACAAACGCGTTGGTACATCGAGTTAATTCATATTTTTTACGGTGTTGCTGAATTATGCGAAAAAGTGGCTTTGGACCAATTTATGGCATTTTTAGAATCAAAACAACGGCTTTCTACCGAGCAAAGTGGGAACAAACGATTCCATTCAACAGAAACGTCTCTCATAGAAACGACCGACGTCATTCTGGAAGCAATTGATAAGCAGAAAGTCACTGCAGTAGTCCTATTAGATATGAGCGAGGCTCTCGACAGTCTTAATCACGAAATCCTTTTATTAAAGCTGCAAGATATCGGCCGGTGCTCTGCAGCTCTTAACTGGTTTCCTA
>NC_090879.1:37181770-37216770 GCF_036669935.1 Montipora foliosa
AACGACATACTGTCAGCTGTATCAAAGATGTGAACAAAGTCAAACGCTTAGAGTTCGCCCAAAACGTTTTAGAGACCGGAGATACTTTTGACAACGTCATTTTTACAGATGAATGCTCAGTCTCTCTCGAACAATTCCGCTGTACGTGTTACAGGAAAGTTGGCGAACCTGCAAGAAATAAGCCTAAACCGAAGCACCAGCTGAAATAACACGTGTGGGCCGGAATAAGCAGACAAGGTGGGACGAAAATTTGCATCTTCAAAGGAATCATGGACGCTGACCTTTACTGCAATATCCTTAAAAGCCATCTGGTGCCTTTCATCAATATGCAGTTCCCGAATCACCGCTTCATGCAGGACAATGACCCTAAGCACACTTCATGACCAGCCAAAACCTTCTTTGAGGAAAATGGGATCAACCCCCCCCCCGGAGAGCCTAGACCTAAACCCAATTGAGAACCTCTGGCACGAGCTAAAATACTACCTGGAAACAAAGGTCAAGCCCCGGTAAAAACAGGAACTGATTGACCGCATTAAGAAGTTCTGGAGGAAGAAGGTAGATGCAGCGAAATATGCGAGATATATTGACCATGTCTTGTACAAAGCCATCCCAGCTGTGGTTGAATTCCGTGGAACCACAACCAAGTATTAAAAGTTCTTGATGGACTTTAAAAACAACGGCTCTTTAGGAGCCACCAATTTGAGAAAAGTCAATGACCAATACAACAGAAACGGTTTCCTTTATCCTCTTCTACCTACCTGTTAAACTATTCTACATGTAAGATCTCTAATCCTTTCCTTCATCCCGCTTCACATTAGTATTTGAAAGCAATGCTTTTAATCGAATAGTAAATTCAACAAATTTAAAAAGAACGTAAGAACACTACTTTGCATGACTTTCTCTTGAGAAAATTGGAGGGGATTAAAGGCCTTCCGAAAGGATAATTTACCGAAACGATCCGTTGGTTGCCCCTGAATAACGCATTATAAACATTAAAAATTATCATTATGTCTGTTTCACGGAACTAAAGAGACTGTTTAGTTCAATGAAACAGACTAAAGATCATCTATTTTATAAAGTTACTGAGTCAGCAGGATGCTTTCAAAAAAAGTTAAATTCACTGAAAAATGCCAAACAAAGCAGCACTGGTTGACACTAATTAACATGCTCCAGTGCCATTCCTTCAATGAAGCCGACTCAGTAGACAACTAACTATTAAAATGTGAATCGAATGAAAACACGCCTCCCAGCGTGTACCCCAGATTAAATAAAAACACAACAAAAAGAAAATCAAAGCAACTTGTTGACACGGTTAATTAAGAGCTTCTCTCTCATTCAGTAGAACTGACTAAACAATAAAGTGTGACTTTATTTTTAAGAAGTCGCGAGACATCATGAAAAAAAACCCACTGGCACACTTTTCAAAGGACATCTTAATTCAAATTCAATAGAGGCGATTCAACAATAGGGTGTGACTTTCGGCAAGCTTTCCACCCTCCTCGCCTCTCAGACGTAGTTCAATTTTTTTTCAGCTGTTAGTGGTACATCTGTTAAATAGATTCGCTTTTCCTTATATGATTGCGGCAAATATCTGAAACCACTTTTTCAGAAGCTGCGCGTATACAGTATAATCTTTTTGACACGCAAAGGGAAGGTCAAACGTATTATTTTTGATTGTCTTCGTAATTAGTAAATTGGTTTGTATACTCTATTGTTTCTTATAAATCTAAATAACAACAAGGCGGTAAACATGACAATAACAACTACAGAAGCCAATCATAATACAGAGTTTGTGATCCAAATGGCCTTGCTATAAAAAGGTCAACATTAAAAATATTTCAGTTATCTCTTGGTACGCTACTCTACGATTACTTCAAAAATCATGAACAAGAAAATTGTTCGAGTAACCTGCAGTCGAGGTTGTTATTCTGAAAATTTTCGGACTGCAATAGTAGAACCGTCGCCGATTAAGGAGGGTCAGCAAGTCCGTGTTATCTGGGGCAAGTCAAAAAAGGAATATTCAGCAGCCTAGACTTGCTATCCATTAGTTGACGAGCCAGCCCCTACTCCTGTCCAGCAAGCTCTTCCCCAGCGTTGAGCAAAAGCAAACAGAAAACTGGTAAGTCGTATTTTTTGCATTTTCACTGTTCCTTTTTTCCTTTTCTTTGTTAATATTTTTATTTACTCTTACTACAAACTGATGACTGATGATGCCTGTGACTGTACTTAACGCTGCTTATTTGCCCTTTTTTTTAGCTGTCTGACATAACTGAATCACCCGAGAAAGCAAAAAGGGAAAAGAGCCAGCAAAGGAGAGACCAAAGGAGAAACCAAAGCAGAAACCAAAAGGAAAGGTATGTATTTAACAACTGTTATGTTTTTTCGCTAAATTTCCTTAATTCCATTCATGCCGAAACTTTTGCGGGAGTTTAAATTTACGGATCGGTGATTTTTGCCTTTGGTGGGACTAATTTTTTCCCTTTGTGAAACACTAGTTTTTCCCTGGTGGGTTTTAATTTTTACCTTTTTCAGGAAGTCGAGTTTTGTGATAAAAACATTTTCGTTTTTTATAAAACTACATGCAGTTGATGAGTGAAAACAACATATCGAGGAAAAAAGCGGTAATCGGTGTCACTCTGTTACAATTACTGTCGCTGTTACTACCTTCAGACGATCATTTTCGGTAAGCTTTTTGGTGGCTACACCTGTGTGTACCAAAGGCAAATTTCATCATTATATTTCTGAACGTTTGTTTTCTAATTTCATCGTTTTTGTTTTTGAACGAAAGATAAGTTTTTCTAAATGCATAATCCCGCCAGTTGAGTAAATGTTTACGGGAACTTTTCGGCTGGTGGAGGAAAATACCGCTACAATCACGAGCATTAAAACCCCATAAAGTTTTGTGCCACATTCTATTTGTTAATAGTATATCAAGTCAGCTACTTTGTTTATTGTGTTAAATGTGACTGATCGCTTTCTGCATTATTGAAAATACTATAACAAACGAGTTATTCTGAGTTCTGCGAACTGTTGCTGTCTGGGAAGCTATAATAAGTTATTACTCAAATAGAGTTGTGACTATCATGGGCCGTATACTGATTGCTTTACTTGATGTTTCAGATCCTTGCTGCTGAGTCACCCAACAGGGTTTCCCTCATTGAAGATTCGAAGGGTGAGAGTTCTGACTCCAAGGACGATCTTCCGCTGTCATCAGCTTTAGTTCCAGTTCGCCCGCATGAGCTGACACAACAGCTAAACAGTTACCCGCAAATTCCAGAAGACAGTAATTCTGAGACCGAGGTAGAACAGTCTCATGTCGGAGAAATTATAATGAAGGCCATCGACACAGTAGACAGCACAAGCACTGTAAGTAACCCTTGTTTATACTTCTTGTGTACAGACACTGCTTAATTGGGAAGCCTGTGCTTTGTTCTAATGAAGGGCTATTGCATTCAAGATCAGCCTCTTAAATCGATACGGCGGTTAATTTACCTAGCTCAACTTTAACTAAATGTTTCTACATAACTGTTTCACCCGCTAATGAGACAACAGTTTCTACGGAAACTAAAAGCTTGAATTCCTGTGTGATTGTAATCTGGATTTAAGACCTTTTCGTGGTAAAAAGTGGTTTTTCCTTCGGCTAAACGACAGGTTTGAGTCAGTTTATCTTTTGTGCACAAATATTTGGCCTAATTAATAACTGACTGAAGAACATAGCGCGCGCTAGTCATGTGTAATTCCTATTGCGCCATCATGAACAAAATATTTTTTACGATAACAGCAGAAATTTTCACGTGCTCATTGGCTAATTTTTATCGTCAATATGCAGACAGACGACTCATGAATGCGATGCATCGCGCGCTTCAACGAGCGAGAGCCGACAGTTTGTCAATTTGTTATCGTAAAAAACAAATTTACGTCAGTTTTTAATGCAGCTGTCCTGTTATTGACAATGAATAACATCATAACATTAATAAATCTAGACTAAAGTACTTTCCAATATCAATGTCAGTAAATTGCAAACAATATAATTATTAGGGGCAATGTTCGCAAGACATAGTGTGGTCACCAACATAATGTTTATTATTATTTTAGGAACGCCAACAAAATCTTGAGTCAGCATCAGAAATTCGGCTGATGAGAACCATTCTGGAACGGCTGGAGTGTTCTTTCGCCAGGCAAGAGGCAAAGTTGGACCAACTGTTGCAATCCTTGAATTCGCAGAGCCTTCCACAGCAGCCACAGCAGCCACAGCAGGTGTCTACCCCAGATGTTGGTATAAAACACGTGAAAAACTGAAATAACACGTGTGGGCCGGAATAAGCAGACAAGGTGGGACGAAAATTTGCATCTTCAAAGGAATCATGGACGCTGACCTTTACTGCAATATCCTTAAAAGCCATCTGGTGCCTTTCATCAATATGCAGTTCCCGAATCACCGCTTCATGCAGGACAATGACCCTAAGCACACTTCATGACCAGCCAAAACCTTCTTTGAGGAAAATGGGATCAACCCCCCCCCCGGAGAGCCTAGACCTAAACCCAATTGAGAACCTCTGGCACGAGCTAAAATACTACCTGGAAACAAAGGTCAAGCCCCGGTAAAAACAGGAACTGATTGACCGCATTAAGAAGTTCTGGAGGAAGAAGGTAGATGCAGCGAAATATGCGAGATATATTGACCATGTCTTGTACAAAGCCATCCCAGCTGTGGTTGAATTCCGTGGAACCACAACCAAGTATTAAAAGTTCTTGATGGACTTTAAAAACAACGGCTCTTTAGGAGCCACCAATTTGAGAAAAGTCAATGACCAATACAACAGAAACGGTTTCCTTTATCCTCTTCTACCTACCTGTTAAACTATTCTACATGTAAGATCTCTAATCCTTTCCTTCATCCCGCTTCACATTAGTATTTGAAAGCAATGCTTTTAATCGAATAGTAAATTCAACAAATTTAAAAAGAACGTAAGAACACTACTTTGCATGACTTTCTCTTGAGAAAATTGGAGGGGATTAAAGGCCTTCCGAAAGGATAATTTACCGAAACGATCCGTTGGTTGCCCCTGAATAACGCATTATAAACATTAAAAATTATCATTATGTCTGTTTCACGGAACTAAAGAGACTGTTTAGTTCAATGAAACAGACTAAAGATCATCTATTTTATAAAGTTACTGAGTCAGCAGGATGCTTTCAAAAAAAGTTAAATTCACTGAAAAATGCCAAACAAAGCAGCACTGGTTGACACTAATTAACATGCTCCAGTGCCATTCCTTCAATGAAGCCGACTCAGTAGACAACTAACTATTAAAATGTGAATCGAATGAAAACACGCCTCCCAGCGTGTACCCCAGATTAAAATAAAAACACAACAAAAAGAAAATCAAAGCAACTTGTTGACACGGTTAATTAAGAGCTTCTCTCTCATTCAGTAGAACTGACTAAACAATAAAGTGTGACTTTATTTTTAAGAAGTCGCGAGACATCATGAAAAAAACCCACTGGCACACTTTTCAAAGGACATCTTAATTCAAATTCAATAGAGGCGATTCAACAATAGGGTGTGACTTTCGGCAAGCTTTCCACCCTCCTCGCCTCTCAGACGTAGTTCAATTTTTTTTCAGCTGTTAGTGGTACATCTGTTAAATAGATTCGCTTTTCCTTATATGATTGCGGCAAATATCTGAAACCACTTTTTCAGAAGCTGCGCGTATACAGTATAATCTTTTTGACACGCAAAGGGAAGGTCAAACGTATTATTTTTGATTGTCTTCGTAATTAGTAAATTGGTTTGTATACTCTATTGTTTCTTATAAATCTAAATAACAACAAGGCGGTAAACATGACAATAACAACTACAGAAGCCAATCATAATACAGAGTTTGTGATCCAAATGGCCTTGCTATAAAAAGGTCAACATTAAAAATATTTCAGTTATCTCTTGGTACGCTACTCTACGATTACTTCAAAAATCATGAACAAGAAAATTGTTCGAGTAACCTGCAGTCGAGGTTGTTATTCTGAAAATTTTCGGACTGCAATAGTAGAACCGTCGCCGATTAAGGAGGGTCAGCAAGTCCGTGTTATCTGGGGCAAGTCAAAAAAGGAATATTCAGCAGCCTAGACTTGCTATCCATTAGTTGACGAGCCAGCCCCTACTCCTGTCCAGCAAGCTCTTCCCCAGCGTTGAGCAAAAGCAAACAGAAAACTGGTAAGTCGTATTTTTTGCATTTTCACTGTTCCTTTTTTCCTTTTCTTTGTTAATATTTTTATTTACTCTTACTACAAACTGATGACTGATGATGCCTGTGACTGTACTTAACGCTGCTTATTTGCCCTTTTTTTTAGCTGTCTGACATAACTGAATCACCCGAGAAAGCAAAAAGGGAAAAGAGCCAGCAAAGGAGAGACCAAAGGAGAAACCAAAGCAGAAACCAAAAGGAAAGGTATGTATTTAACAACTGTTATGTTTTTTCGCTAAATTTCCTTAATTCCATTCATGCCGAAACTTTTGCGGGAGTTTAAATTTACGGATCGGTGATTTTTGCCTTTGGTGGGACTAATTTTTTCCCTTTGTGAAACACTAGTTTTTCCCTGGTGGGTTTTAATTTTTACCTTTTTCAGGAAGTCGAGTTTTGTGATAAAAACATTTTCGTTTTTTATAAAACTACATGCAGTTGATGAGTGAAAACAACATATCGAGGAAAAAAGCGGTAATCGGTGTCACTCTGTTACAATTACTGTCGCTGTTACTACCTTCAGACGATCATTTTCGGTAAGCTTTTTGGTGGCTACACCTGTGTGTACCAAAGGCAAATTTCATCATTATATTTCTGAACGTTTGTTTTCTAATTTCATCGTTTTTGTTTTTGAACGAAAGATAAGTTTTTCTAAATGCATAATCCCGCCAGTTGAGTAAATGTTTACGGGAACTTTTCGGCTGGTGGAGGAAAATACCGCTACAATCACGAGCATTAAAACCCCATAAAGTTTTGTGCCACATTCTATTTGTTAATAGTATATCAAGTCAGCTACTTTGTTTATTGTGTTAAATGTGACTGATCGCTTTCTGCATTATTGAAAATACTATAACAAACGAGTTATTCTGAGTTCTGCGAACTGTTGCTGTCTGGGAAGCTATAATAAGTTATTACTCAAATAGAGTTGTGACTATCATGGGCCGTATACTGATTGCTTTACTTGATGTTTCAGATCCTTGCTGCTGAGTCACCCAACAGGGTTTCCCTCATTGAAGATTCGAAGGGTGAGAGTTCTGACTCCAAGGACGATCTTCCGCTGTCATCAGCTTTAGTTCCAGTTCGCCCGCATGAGCTGACACAACAGCTAAACAGTTACCCGCAAATTCCAGAAGACAGTAATTCTGAGACCGAGGTAGAACAGTCTCATGTCGGAGAAATTATAATGAAGGCCATCGACACAGTAGACAGCACAAGCACTGTAAGTAACCCTTGTTTATACTTCTTGTGTACAGACACTGCTTAATTGGGAAGCCTGTGCTTTGTTCTAATGAAGGGCTATTGCATTCAAGATCAGCCTCTTAAATCGATACGGCGGTTAATTTACCTAGCTCAACTTTAACTAAATGTTTCTACATAACTGTTTCACCCGCTAATGAGACAACAGTTTCTACGGAAACTAAAAGCTTGAATTCCTGTGTGATTGTAATCTGGATTTAAGACCTTTTCGTGGTAAAAAGTGGTTTTTCCTTCGGCTAAACGACAGGTTTGAGTCAGTTTATCTTTTGTGCACAAATATTTGGCCTAATTAATAACTGACTGAAGAACATAGCGCGCGCTAGTCATGTGTAATTCCTATTGCGCCATCATGAACAAAATATTTTTTACGATAACAGCAGAAATTTTCACGTGCTCATTGGCTAATTTTTATCGTCAATATGCAGACAGACGACTCATGAATGCGATGCATCGCGCGCTTCAACGAGCGAGAGCCGACAGTTTGTCAATTTGTTATCGTAAAAAACAAATTTACGTCAGTTTTTAATGCAGCTGTCCTGTTATTGACAATGAATAACATCATAACATTAATAAATCTAGACTAAAGTACTTTCCAATATCAATGTCAGTAAATTGCAAACAATATAATTATTAGGGGCAATGTTCGCAAGACATAGTGTGGTCACCAACATAATGTTTATTATTATTTTAGGAACGCCAACAAAATCTTGAGTCAGCATCAGAAATTCGGCTGATGAGAACCATTCTGGAACGGCTGGAGTGTTCTTTCGCCAGGCAAGAGGCAAAGTTGGACCAACTGTTGCAATCCTTGAATTCGCAGAGCCTTCCACAGCAGCCACAGCAGCCACAGCAGGTGTCTACCCCAGATGTTGGTATAAAACACGTGAAAAACTGAAATAACACGTGTGGGCCGGAATAAGCAGACAAGGTGGGACGAAAATTTGCATCTTCAAAGGAATCATGGACGCTGACCTTTACTGCAATATCCTTAAAAGCCATCTGGTGCCTTTCATCAATATGCAGTTCCCGAATCACCGCTTCATGCAGGACAATGACCCTAAGCACACTTCATGACCAGCCAAAACCTTCTTTGAGGAAAATGGGATCAACCCCCCCCCGGAGAGCCTAGACCTAAACCCAATTGAGAACCTCTGGCACGAGCTAAAATACTACCTGGAAACAAAGGTCAAGCCCCGGTAAAAACAGGAACTGATTGACCGCATTAAGAAGTTCTGGAGGAAGAAGGTAGATGCAGCGAAATATGCGAGATATATTGACCATGTCTTGTACAAAGCCATCCCAGCTGTGGTTGAATTCCGTGGAACCACAACCAAGTATTAAAAGTTCTTGATGGACTTTAAAAACAACGGCTCTTTAGGAGCCACCAATTTGAGAAAAGTCAATGACCAATACAACAGAAACGGTTTCCTTTATCCTCTTCTACCTACCTGTTAAACTATTCTACATGTAAGATCTCTAATCCTTTCCTTCATCCCGCTTCACATTAGTATTTGAAAGCAATGCTTTTAATCGAATAGTAAATTCAACAAATTTAAAAAGAACGTAAGAACACTACTTTGCATGACTTTCTCTTGAGAAAATTGGAGGGGATTAAAGGCCTTCCGAAAGGATAATTTACCGAAACGATCCGTTGGTTGCCCCTGAATAACGCATTATAAACATTAAAAATTATCATTATGTCTGTTTCACGGAACTAAAGAGACTGTTTAGTTCAATGAAACAGACTAAAGATCATCTATTTTATAAAGTTACTGAGTCAGCAGGATGCTTTCAAAAAAAGTTAAATTCACTGAAAAATGCCAAACAAAGCAGCACTGGTTGACACTAATTAACATGCTCCAGTGCCATTCCTTCAATGAAGCCGACTCAGTAGACAACTAACTATTAAAATGTGAATCGAATGAAAACACGCCTCCCAGCGTGTACCCCAGATTAAAATAAAAACACAACAAAAAGAAAATCAAAGCAACTTGTTGACACGGTTAATTAAGAGCTTCTCTCTCATTCAGTAGAACTGACTAAACAATAAAGTGTGACTTTATTTTTAAGAAGTCGCGAGACATCATGAAAAAAAACCCACTGGCACACTTTTCAAAGGACATCTTAATTCAAATTCAATAGAGGCGATTCAACAATAGGGTGTGACTTTCGGCAAGCTTTCCACCCTCCTCGCCTCTCAGACGTAGTTCAATTTTTTTTCAGCTGTTAGTGGTACATCTGTTAAATAGATTCGCTTTTCCTTATATGATTGCGGCAAATATCTGAAACCACTTTTTCAGAAGCTGCGCGTATACAGTATAATCTTTTTGACACGCAAAGGGAAGGTCAAACGTATTATTTTTGATTGTCTTCGTAATTAGTAAATTGGTTTGTATACTCTATTGTTTCTTATAAATCTAAATAACAACAAGGCGGTAAACATGACAATAACAACTACAGAAGCCAATCATAATACAGAGTTTGTGATCCAAATGGCCTTGCTATAAAAAGGTCAACATTAAAAATATTTCAGTTATCTCTTGGTACGCTACTCTACGATTACTTCAAAAATCATGAACAAGAAAATTGTTCGAGTAACCTGCAGTCGAGGTTGTTATTCTGAAAATTTTCGGACTGCAATAGTAGAACCGTCGCCGATTAAGGAGGGTCAGCAAGTCCGTGTTATCTGGGGCAAGTCAAAAAAGGAATATTCAGCAGCCTAGACTTGCTATCCATTAGTTGACGAGCCAGCCCCTACTCCTGTCCAGCAAGCTCTTCCCAGCGTTGAGCAAAAGCAAACAGAAAACTGGTAAGTCGTATTTTTTGCATTTTCACTGTTCCTTTTTTCCTTTTCTTTGTTAATATTTTTATTTACTCTTACTACAAACTGATGACTGATGATGCCTGTGACTGTACTTAACGCTGCTTATTTGCCCTTTTTTTTAGCTGTCTGACATAACTGAATCACCCGAGAAAGCAAAAAGGGAAAAGAGCCAGCAAAGGAGAGACCAAAGGAGAAACCAAAGCAGAAACCAAAAGGAAAGGTATGTATTTAACAACTGTTATGTTTTTTCGCTAAATTTCCTTAATTCCATTCATGCCGAAACTTTTGCGGGAGTTTAAATTTACGGATCGGTGATTTTTGCCTTTGGTGGGACTAATTTTTTCCCTTTGTGAAACACTAGTTTTTCCCTGGTGGGTTTTAATTTTTACCTTTTTCAGGAAGTCGAGTTTTGTGATAAAAACATTTTCGTTTTTTATAAAACTACATGCAGTTGATGAGTGAAAACAACATATCGAGGAAAAAAGCGGTAATCGGTGTCACTCTGTTACAATTACTGTCGCTGTTACTACCTTCAGACGATCATTTTCGGTAAGCTTTTTGGTGGCTACACCTGTGTGTACCAAAGGCAAATTTCATCATTATATTTCTGAACGTTTGTTTTCTAATTTCATCGTTTTTGTTTTTGAACGAAAGATAAGTTTTTCTAAATGCATAATCCCGCCAGTTGAGTAAATGTTTACGGGAACTTTTCGGCTGGTGGAGGAAAATACCGCTACAATCACGAGCATTAAAACCCCATAAAGTTTTGTGCCACATTCTATTTGTTAATAGTATATCAAGTCAGCTACTTTGTTTATTGTGTTAAATGTGACTGATCGCTTTCTGCATTATTGAAAATACTATAACAAACGAGTTATTCTGAGTTCTGCGAACTGTTGCTGTCTGGGAAGCTATAATAAGTTATTACTCAAATAGAGTTGTGACTATCATGGGCCGTATACTGATTGCTTTACTTGATGTTTCAGATCCTTGCTGCTGAGTCACCCAACAGGGTTTCCCTCATTGAAGATTCGAAGGGTGAGAGTTCTGACTCCAAGGACGATCTTCCGCTGTCATCAGCTTTAGTTCCAGTTCGCCCGCATGAGCTGACACAACAGCTAAACAGTTACCCGCAAATTCCAGAAGACAGTAATTCTGAGACCGAGGTAGAACAGTCTCATGTCGGAGAAATTATAATGAAGGCCATCGACACAGTAGACAGCACAAGCACTGTAAGTAACCCTTGTTTATACTTCTTGTGTACAGACACTGCTTAATTGGGAAGCCTGTGCTTTGTTCTAATGAAGGGCTATTGCATTCAAGATCAGCCTCTTAAATCGATACGGCGGTTAATTTACCTAGCTCAACTTTAACTAAATGTTTCTACATAACTGTTTCACCCGCTAATGAGACAACAGTTTCTACGGAAACTAAAAGCTTGAATTCCTGTGTGATTGTAATCTGGATTTAAGACCTTTTCGTGGTAAAAAGTGGTTTTTCCTTCGGCTAAACGACAGGTTTGAGTCAGTTTATCTTTTGTGCACAAATATTTGGCCTAATTAATAACTGACTGAAGAACATAGCGCGCGCTAGTCATGTGTAATTCCTATTGCGCCATCATGAACAAAATATTTTTTACGATAACAGCAGAAATTTTCACGTGCTCATTGGCTAATTTTTATCGTCAATATGCAGACAGACGACTCATGAATGCGATGCGTCGCGCGCTTCAACGAGCGAGAGCCAACAGTTTGTCAATTTGTTATCGTAAAAAACAAATTTACGTCAGTTTTTAATGCAGCTGTCCTGTTATTGACAATGAATAACATCATAACATTAATAAATCTAGACTAAAGTACTTTCCAATATCAATGTCAGTAAATTGCAAACAATATAATTATTAGGGGCAATGTTCGCAAGACATAGTGTGGTCACCAACATAATGTTTATTATTATTTTAGGAACGCCAACAAAATCTTGAGTCAGCATCAGAAATTCGGCTGATGAGAACCATTCTGGAACGGCTGGAGTGTTCTTTCGCCAGGCAAGAGGCAAAGTTGGACCAACTGTTGCAATCCTTGAATTCGCAGAGCCTTCCACAGCAGCCACAGCAGCCACAGCAGGTGTCTACCCCAGATGTTGGTACCAGGCCGTCTTCAGTGGAATACCCTTTTAGGGCAGCAGCTTATTCCAGGGCTCCTCTATCAGACCATGGCATTTCATCAGTCCTTTCAGCAGCTCCATTATTTCCGGAAGTGGACAGATTTCTGGAAGATGTTTACCCGATGGACAGAGAAGTGCCAGGTATGACAAAACACACGCTTTTTGATTAGCATGCAGTCTTCGATCTTTTTTTTTTCTCTCTAAAATAGACAGACTTCATTTTAACTTATCGTCTGAGGCATGATTTCTTAGTAGAGTTTAGTATTTTTTCAACAATGGAATCATTGCAGAACACGTAGGAGTATTGCTTTTGCACTGAAAAATTTATTTGTCGATAAGAGTGCAGACAACACTAAAGCACATTCGATTTGTTTTTTACAACAATATCAACGTCAAAGAAAATGTTTTTTTCATAGCGTGATCTGAAAAAGGTGTTGCGTGACAAATTGACGCGAGAAGCGTCTGGACTCTTATCAACAAGCGGCAGAAAATTAGCCAATCAGATTGCGAGACTAGTAGCATTTATGGTAAAAATAGCCATTTAATAACTGTCTTTCCGTTTTAGAAGTGGGCACAGTTCCTGTGGGTGGTTGTCGTGATGTCCGACTAGAAGGAGCAGAATATGATTTTGCCAAAGCCGCAGAGGCCGTCACAACTTGTTTTGCGTTTGGTGGATAAGCTGTTTTAAAGGAGGTGTTAATGCGCTCCACCGTTCACGGCACAAAAGACTTTGATGCTCTTGACCATAGGACTATAGCTGCGATAAAGGGTAAGCTTAGTTTACATATTGAAAACGCCGGTCTGTGGCACCAGAACAAATTATGTTTAGGCTTCTGAAACATACTATTATTAACATGAATATACTGCATTTTAGAAGGGAAAAAACATAGCGATACAAAATTTCCATTTCATTGAACGAAAACTTAAAATTAAGTACAATTAAGATAAAAGGACACCAAAGATACGATAATAAATCATAAAGGAAGAAAGATAGTTTGCGATGGAGAATTTTCAAGAGACCGAAACTGTGACGTAGTTCCTTTACGTATTTCGGCACGAAACTTGCCCATAGTTTCTTTTTTTGCAGCAGAAGTTTGGCAGACATTCAGCTACCAGTGCCGAAATTCTGAGGAGCTGAACAGGATGTGGGAAAATTGTAAAATTAGCATCGGCAAGAGATGCCAGAACACCAGAAATAAAAATAGACAAGCTTAAGCTTTTTTTTAACTATTAACAATAGGCACAATGTATTTTGATAGATCTAGGTTTAGAAATATATATTTTTATTTTTGCTCTTCTATTCTTGTATTTGTATTTGGCAATAAATAGGTGACATTAAAATCTGTGTTTTGTCATTATAATGTAATTACCACACTATATTGACGGCTAGTTGGTAGACAATATATTCTCCTGTTCGGCTACGTCACTACGAGTCAGAAAATATTTTCTGCCAACTAGCCGCCGATACAATGCGGTAATGTGGTCTCAAAGTCGCGTTTAGTCTTGCATCGCAATTTAACCATAACGCCGATAAGTGGCGATGAGCTGAACATAATTCGGTCAAAGTTTGCTCGTCATCCTCTCTTTTGTCATCATGCTGTTTGGCACTTCCATAAATAAATATTGGTAGAAGAAAATACTCTATATTTTTTTCATTTTAGTTTGCATCTTTTCACCGCAAAACATTGCCGGTCTAGATGCCGGACTAGATGGGAAAATCTAGACCGCAGTCAATATCGATTTTCGTGAACTTGGCAGTTCCCAGTCCTTGTGAGACAGAGCCATATAATAAATGGACGGTAAGCAATGGAATGAAATCCAAAATGGCGTCAGTCCACGAGGGAGAGGGAACTTGAAGGCATTTCTTGACGTTACTGGCGCAAGCTAAGCATTCATTTTACAGCAGCGGAGGTTAACACCACACCTAGACAGGAGACTTGACATGTTGAGTTGTTTCTGAATGATAAACGGCAGTTGAAGGATTTGACGAGAGAGGAAAATGTAAGCTTAGATCGCACGTTATTGCCATCGAAATGGTAAAAGCATCACACTGTTGTATCTCTTCATAGACAAACTATCGATCAGATAAACGATAAGCTTATAGGTTTTTGAAATATCTTGTCAATTCTTTTGAATAGTTTCATTCCGGTTGTGTTGACACTCAGTTTAATTGCTAAACTTAATTGTTTTGAAGGTAATCGAAGGGCTGTGTGAACAGTTGTCAATTTCACTTATTCATACATGTAAATACAATACATGTACGCTTACCGACACTCAACCAAATATCGTTTCGGGATTGCGACTTTTCTTTTAGCTACGCAAATTTTCGTTTCATTACTGGTGAAATCTCATCGAAATATCGTTCTTAGATTAGCGACTTTTTGTATTGCTCAACGAATTTTCTTCAAAAGATCGTCCGATGAATCTCGAAATTTCAATGAAATTTCAATGATATTTCGGGGAATTTCAACGAAATTCGTTTGCATTCTTTTTGCACAGTACTGTATGTGAATCAAGGATTATAAACCTATATGTTACTTTGAGTGTTTCATTAAAGAGAGAAAAACAAGATGGCGACTCATTCTAGTGCTTTAGAAAAGATTTTAGCAGAAAATTTAAGTCTGTGCGAAGCGAAAGATACATCTCCTGGAAAAAAATTTTCTCCTCACATGATGTGGAAATGAAGAAACCCTTAAAGATACGTTCTCCAGGCGTATATTATTTCATAGGAGGCACCATGGTGGGTAAAACGACTTTATTAGCTAAAATTCTACTTCATAGACAGAATATTACATGCAACCGTTAAAAACGAAAATGGTGAATGGAAACAAGACACTTCCTTGGACAATATTCATTATTTTAAGGGATCCGCATGGTAATCGCGACCTTTCGACACTCTAGAAAAAGAAGCCGGTGTGAAATTTTACTCTACTTTCCCCACTAAACGACAAATCAAAGAACTGGTACAAAATATTAAAAAACGAACAACAACCAAATTAATATTTGATGATTGGATGAACCAACTCTACACGAGCGATGATATGATTGATATTTTGACCGAAATTGTACATCATTTAAATATGTTAGTATTCATCACACAACAAGCTCTCTACCCTTGTTCGATAAATGCCACGGCATTACGATCTCAAGCGTCGGGATTTTTTTCTTTCATTTCCCGGCAGAACACAGTGCATTGCATCAATGGTTCCATAAGTTTCTTACAGATAAACAAGATGTGAACGTTTTACTAGAATACTGTAATTTGAAGATAGCCAGCCGAGGTGGTTACGTATTTATATATCTACACCCGGAACAGTACATGCAAGATCGTTTTTTGGTCGTATGTAACACCAGAGGAAGGGTTAACTGAGCGTTTCAATCCTTAAATCGAAATCATTTATGGACAATAACGGTTTTAAAAATAAAAGAACAGTCACCGTTTTCCGACCATATCAGAGAGACTATCAGGAATACAGGGGTGATGATGTACATAAATTAGTTTCTTATTTTTATGACAATATTACTGATCGAATCCCAACAGAGAGGCATTCGTGAAGCGAAAGCGAATATTCGACACCACATCAGATATTTGATAAGTATTGGCCAGAAATATACGACTTCATTTATAATGACAAGCCATTACCAAACGAAAAACTACCTCATGTGGCATTAGCCTTATTATTTTACAATTACGGAAAACATCAGGTATTGATAAAAGCCAGAAAGAAAAGTGCAGCATTTAAAGCTTTTTCGCGGTATCAGAACAAGTGGACGAATCGAAGATCGGCTCTGTTAAAGAGTAAACCTCTGGCAAGAGCAGTGGGCAAATATCTCTTGGCAAAAGTGGGACACTTTAAACCCGATATTACTAATGACGAATAACACTCGTGGTAAGAGAGGAACACCAATATCGCGGCTATCTAAACATCTGCGCCAAGAAAGAAAACAAAAATTAGAAAAAGAAGAAAAAAACCAAATGGGTCATGGTTTAATACGAAAAGATTTACCAACAACTCGTGAAAAAATAAATGAAACTAGTGTCAACCAAATAAAGACGCCGGAATTGAGTGTGGATGATATTTCTATCATAAAATTACATGTGACTGGTCAATCTCAAGCATTGTGTGCTTTCAATCTATATCGATCGATATTAAAACTTGAAGAGGATAAACGGCTCAATGAAATTCCACTTCCAAACGGAATCACGAGAGAATTACTGATACGTTTTAAAAGACGTATTTTAAAACAATGTGGTGACAATATAGCTAGAGCTGCTTTTCCTAATTATAAGCGAGATGACATGACATGTCAAACCGCTTCTAGTGTCATAAGACAACCCACGGTACAACCAGATTATAAATCGATCAATACTGCTAACCACCCCACTGGTTTTCCCACACAAGAAACCACAAGCATCATCGAAGAAGAAAAACATTCTACTGATATGGGTGACCTTCAGACATCTGTATTAAATAACATGAAAAAAGATGGTTCCACGGTTTCAAAAAAATCTACAGATAGAAATCTTGATTTTTTAAGTAAGATGTATGCTCCTAAGGGTTTTACACCAATTAAACCCGAGATAGGTGATGATTATTTGATGCCAGTATTTGTTAACGAACCATATCAAAAAGGAAGTGATATTGAAACAAAAACGCGTAGTAAACAAACGTTTCCCAAACACAGAACATATTTTACCAAAACATGGAAGATGATTGCTAGTTAATGGTTATATTGTAATATTTTCAAAGAGAGAGTTACCCATTAAAATTCATTTTATCGATACAAATAAAATATTCTGTCTTTTGAGCATCCATAAAAACACTACCATGTTGATCTTAAAACTAACCAATTGAAGGAGAGGAATGCTAAGCTTTTGTTTCTTCGTTGCGATCAAATCTTGCTTTTATTTCAATTTCGGCTACAAGATGGCCAAATCCATGCAGTTTGATGATGCAGATCTTGTTCTCGTCAACCCAGCCAATAATGACACGATGGACTCTGATGTTGTGGTTGCACGACCAATCAAAAAAATGAAGACAGTGAGTGATTTATTTTTCATGAATATACGTTTTTTCTATAAAATAAATTATTTGTATAAATAATAATTTTTTCTATTAGATATCATGGATGGTGAAAATGGTAATGATGAGGAGATAATGACACATTTGTGGATGATGAGGCTGAGGTACAGGTAGATGGTGATGATGATGAGGAGGAAGAAGAAGAAGAAGAAGAAGAAGGAATGGCTGATTATTACGAGGAAGAAGAAACTAGTGACGACCCTTGTAATAATGATAGTGGTGGAGTTGATGATGATGTGAAACTGGGTGCGTCTGGATCTAAGATCACCAATGAGAAGAAAAGAAAGAGAGATGCAGATGCAGAAGCTTCTACTAGCGCTGTTGCTAATGCGGATACGACTCAAAATGGTGAGACAATTAAAGAAGTTCCTTCCTACTTCTTTACGTGAGGATGAAAAAAATCTTAATGTGTGGTGTTCCGGCAAATGTAAATTGCCGTGGTGTAATACAACTGGTGAATATTGATCGACGTTAGCCAAGATAGCCGTCCATGTATTAGAACGTTTTAAACTGTGTAAAAATGGTAAAATACCCAAGTGTCAACGCGGAATCGAAGCAAGTTTGGTGGAATATAAATATAAACACACGAAAAACACTGAAAAAAAGGCCAATGTCCCCTATGCCACAAAACACATGTTGTTACACGGCCATTTCTTTTTCAATGCGGTTGGTATGTGAAAAAAGACCGTGGCAGTAAATGCAATTTTGGTTTAGCGGCAGATGTGGAAGGGAGATACGGAAAAGATTTGACTACGGATTACATAAAATTCGTACGCCAAAAAAGACAAGCTTATGTGAAACAAAATAAGACTTTTCACTGGGGGTATCAACGCGATTGGCAAAAAAACGATTTAAATCAAAATCAAAAAACTAACCATGGCTACTACGGTTTTACTTTACTGTCCCAAAAAGGATAATCAAATATTTTACGATCAATGTCTTTCTTTTTAAAATTTACTGCATAGGACTCGATGAATCTGATATAAACATTCAGTTATTGAGCACTTTATTGATGGGGCAACGTATATTCGAAACGCAAATACAATCCATGAGTAACAAACTAAAAGATATTTTTGAGCTCGTGTTAAACATTGATGTGATTGATAAAAAATAATTTATTTTGTTTTAGAATGGGGAACTTGTTTCTTTTGTTTAGAACCAACTAAATATGATTTAATTGGTGTCTTGTTTTGTTGTTTATCGTGTAGAAATGAACGTCGATTAGTTGAATTTCGTTATATAGGTGATTAAAAAAAAAATTTTTTTAAGATGGCTTATTATCTAATCTTACCCTGTGTAGACAAGCATTTCACATATTGAAAGATAGATTGGATGTTTTGCAGAATGAAGTATTGTTAATGAAACAACACATTGCAAAATTAAATAAAAAATCTTATATTTTTAGTGTCTTTTGTACCTTGTGGTTTTTGTGGAACGTGGATTAACGTCTTGGAAGGCCAACCTATTTTTGCTTTAAATAAAATAAATGGAACAGTCACTGAATATTTAAGATGTGCTGCTTATTATTATTATTATTATAATAATTATTAATTTATTTAATTTTTTTTAGCATGTCCTTTTTCTTGTTCAATTATGATTTTCATTCAGAAACTAGATTTATACAATAAATCTTTTTGGCTTTTTGCGGCGGCACTTTGGCAGTGCGTGTTTAGGGGCTGACCGTAAAAGGTTGCTTTACTTAGCATTTGTTCGATCTCAGCTTGGCTATGCCAGTGAGGTTTGGGCCCCTCAGTCTTGCATTAGAGATTTCAAATTACTTGAAGGTGTTCAGAGACGTGCTACACACTATATTTTAGGTTGTCACCGGGATCCTAATTCTCACCCTAGTTATAAATCTCGCTTAGTATCTTTAAATTTGCTACCTAGTTACTTACTACTGCCGCGATCTTCTTTTTCTCTACAAGGGCGTCAATAGTTTACTTAATTTTCCGCTTAGTAACTTTATTAGATTTTCTACTGGCCGTACTAGAAGAGCTGCCAGTTCTTTAAATCTTCGTCATTTCCTCCGTTTTCGCATATCATTATTCAGGGATTCGTATGTTATTAGAATTGTTTACTTATGGAATGATTTACCTTTGTCAATTAGGCAGACACCTTCTATTAAGTTATTTAAAACTAGGCACTAGGCTATATGAGCACTACTTTAAAAAACTGGATTGTGACTTTGAAACCAAAACTGGAAAACTATTTGTCCTAACTGTCGTTCAATAGGGAGACTTAATTGTTGTTAATGTTTTTATTTATTTATTTAGTTTTTTGTTATCTTTCTTTTTTCTTTTTACTTTTTATATACATTTATCTAATTATCTGCGGGTCCCCTCGTTGGGACCTAGAGTCCGTTCGCGTGCCCCCTCACTGTCTCATAGTAACTTTTCTGTAGTCGGTGGGATTTTCTAAATAAAAAATAAATAAATAAAATAAATAATGATGCAATAATGATTGCTAAGTACTACGCATGTCTCTTTATACCACAAGGATGGGAAAATGTGTTTAACTGTAATAGAAATAGTGTGTCTGTATGATGCGTGAAATGTGGACGGTCAGTCCATAAAAGCGTGTTGTATATAAAACGTTACTAAACCAGAAATAATTCGTTGATTCGTAGGTCGATGATAAGAAATTGATTAATACTACACTGAATCGACAATAAAATTGGCTAATACTAAAATAAAAACTTAGGTGAGTAGGATTTCGTGTAAAACAAAAAGACTGACCCTCCACATTTTTTTTTACAGACAAATGTCTAATGTGTCACATGCCATTGAACGATCAACACGTAGTGACGTTGACTTTAAACAATAAAAGGATATGTGGTACCACCTTAAATTGGTCGTCTAGTGACGAAGATGAGGATTACAATCCATTGAAAATGGGTTGTTATTGTTGAATTTTTCAGCCAAATATAGACGTTTAAATCATCTAAAATGCTTACAGTTTGTTCCTCTGGATTTTTGTTGTGGTGTGGGGCGTAAAGCAATTCATCCTTGCACTGGTTTTTGTGGAAAAATGGCACTTTTGGATAAAGATTAGTGACAGGCCTGCACGGACTCCCTGTGTGATTTAATTGTAGATGAATGTAGCCTTCAGTGGCCGATTTAGTGACAGGCCTATACGGACTCCCTGCATGATTTAGTTGTAATTGAATGTAGCCTTCATAACTTAGCTTTAACTAGCCTGTCTGAAAGAGATTTACCTCTTCTGTACGATAGGATGGGCGGATTCTTGAAGATAGTGTTCAGCAAAGGCTGATTTTGTATTAAGTCCCAGTTTAGCATGAGTATATTTTAAGGTTACCCACCCATGGGTGGTATGTTGTTACAAATGGCAAGATTTGTTTCCGTGCTTTTGCTTTTTGTTGGAGTGCCGACTGTCTTCCGGCGAAGTGGACTTCTGATAACGTTGTTTGTATCATCTTGTGAGGATAGCCGCGCGCAATGAGGCGCGATTTAAAATTGGTGATACTGTCATTAAAGGCTGTCTCAGAAGAGTTTGTTCTAAGGAGTCTAAGGGCTTCTCCTTTAATAAAACCTTTTTTAATGCCTGGTGGGTGGCTCGAGGTAAAATGTGTGTACTGAAAGGTTTCAGTCGGCTTGTAATGTGTTCGGATGTCAAGGATCGATTTGTTTCTGAATCTTTCTCCTTTAGATATGATTGTGTCGAGTAATGTTATTTCTATCTCTGAGATTTCAGCCGTGAATTTGATTGTAGGGTGGAAGTTGTTAGCTTGTTTTATGAACAGGTTTATTTCCTTTATGTTGGAGTCCCACAATGAGAAAATGTCGTCAATGTAACGTTTCCACTTTATTGGTTTTGTGTTGCTTTGGTTTATCAATTTTGTTTCTATTTCCGCCATGAAAATGTTGGCAAATGCAACTGCCATTTTCGTACCCATTGCAGTTCCATGGGTCTGGAGGTAATTTTTTCCAATAAATTGGAATGAATTCTCTTTAAGGATAAGGCAAAGCATTTCTTTGAGATTGTGGGATGGGATGGGAGGGTTGTAGTTGTGAAATTTTTCGTATGCTTTGCATACTGTTGTGATACCCTCCTCTTGCGGTATGTGTGTATACAAGCTTGTTACATCCATAGACACCAAAATAGTATTTTGAGGGACCTTTGTCTTCTCTATAAAGTTTATGAAGTGTGTTGTTTAAGATACGATTTCTGTGACTGCGCAATCGGCTGTAGTAATTTGTCCACAAACGATGATAGTCTTTCTGTAGGGCCTTCGCAGCCCGAAATAATTGGTCTACCGACCGGATTTTGTTTGTGGATTTTAGTGAGCGTATAGAATATTGGAATTCTAGGGGGATTGCGTGTTTGAGAAATAGACTGTGTATGTCTCGTTTTTTTCGTTTGAAAAAAAAAAAAGTTTAGATTATGCCGAAATATTGTCGTCCCTTTGTCAGCTAGTAAAGATACCGTTTTTACCTCTTAGAAACCATGCTTTCCCCATTTCTTTGATAGAATTGCTCTTCATTTTAAAAGCAGCTCTTTGTTTTCCGATTATTATCTGACTATATTATCGTATGATAATAATCATCAAATAACAACCTCCGAAGTCGATTAAAAACCGATTTTTTTTACTTGTCGTGAACGGTCATTATGCTTATATTTTCAATCTACGGCATTATTTGCTTTATTTTTAGCTTATGAGTTGTGATTTTTGCCATACAATTGTCGAAAGACGTGTCTGGCGAATAACACATGATTTCACGATAATTTTAAAATGTGATAATTGTAATTGTTTTTGTCATAAAACTGATTTTAATATTTTTGGTATTTTTTCTTAGGTTTTCGACCGATTTCAAAAAGATGTGACTTTTGTCGAAATGATACTTACGTAATCATTTAATATTACATTATTGCGTGACTTACGAATCACATGTCAGATTATGTTACGACTGTCACACTTTACACATAGAAACGGTCAATTCGAAATATTTTAATGGAGGTAGAGATGGTGAGTGTGTGTTGTGTCGCGTTTCACTAAAAAAAGAAACGTGCCAACAACAACCCTTTCGTAGATGTTCTCTACACCCCAATTGTAGCGTGATGATTTGCTCTCAGTGTCTAGAAAACAATTGGCAGCATGTAGATGTGTTAATAAACACAAATCTTTTTAATAGCGATCATGTACAATTTGTGGTGTGATTCTTTTTAGATCATGACATTATGTGGTCTTTGCGATTCAGCAGATGCGTACAACTACCTCCACCTCAGTTCTGTAGTGCAGTGAATCCTAACAAGACTAATCACGGCTGTGTGGGTTTTTGTAGCATAGTGTGTCTATTGATGGCCATCAAATTTCTAAACGATGGTAAACTTTGCGCTTCGAAATGGTTGCGAGCAAAAAAGAACACAAAAGAAATAGCCAAGCTTGTAAAAACGTTATTACGAACCGCAAGACTGGACGGTTATGATTGAACGAAACATGACCCTTTTTTGCTTCAAAAATTGTTTTACTTATTTCATGAATTAAAGTGCCCCTGTGATCAAAAAAACCACTTACTTTTTTCCTTCAGATTTTGAAAATGTGTTTGCTTAACACCTGACTGGCAAAATTTTGAGCTTTGATTTTTATCCAAAGGTCGTTTACTTTGAGTGTAAGTTTTGGATTTCATGATCCGCCATTATTCAGGTTCAAAACTGACCGATTGGACCTCAGACGGTCAGATCCAGGGAAAAGTGACGTCAGAGGCTCACTAGCTTAAAATTTCAGCATGTGAACGCAGCTTATTATATATGCAAAGCGTGAGTTTAAAAGTCTGAAAGCCCAAAACCCCCGTACTGCATATTAATTATGCGGCATACACACGTATTGCATTCTTAAACTAGTGAGCCTATGACGTCATTTTCTCCTCGATCCAGCTCTCTCAAGAACATAATGTTAGTAATGGCGGACCATTAAATAGGAAAATTACAGTTCAAATAAAGAGGTGTCTTTTTGAAATCAAGGCTTAAAATGTGGGTCACTTAGTGTTTTGTTAACATAGTTTTGAAATCCAAAGAAAAATATGAATTGACTTTTTGGTCACAGGGGCACTTTAAATCGATTAGGATTTAAAAATATATATAATTTAATTGTCATTGATTATTTTACTGAGGAGGCTATCGTTAGAAAATATGCTGACGTTGATTTCTATAAAACTAGTATTTTTTTATTAAAAATAAACAATCATTATGTTTACATAGAGAAACTTCGTGTACATCTAAGTTTACCATCAGAAGGCTTTATATGTTTAACATGTAGGGAATTCGTAAAACAGGAAATAGCACACATGGTATCTTCATTTTATATCAACCATTGTTTGAAGTGTAAGTGCCTGTTTGATTAATTCGTTGTAGTTTATTTTTTTTATGTAGATCAGAGATGTCACTGATGTCATAAATTATCTAATCGCATAATAAAACACGATTGTTGGTATTCTCTTTCCCTTCTACCTTTGTGTGAAACTTGCCATTTCTTTCACATGAAAAATAAACAATTTTGGTGTTCTATTAGCCCAAAATAAAATAAAACTTTTTTCATAGTTTTTTTTGGCTTGTGTGATGGATGTTTTACGTGTTTAGATTTGCCTCATATTTCAATACGAAATAAGAAAATTAAACATTATGCCATGAATAAAATACACAGATTAATTTCTATTGTAATCCGTGTTTGTATTTTTTCAGAAGATAACGACATTGTTGATAGGTGTTATTACTGTAACAGAAACACTTATTATATTTTTTGGTTTTACGGACAACCTACTTGCGGTTATTGCTATTATGATTATTGTGATACGGTGATGATGTTCAGTGATGTTTTATAATTCTTTTAAATTTGTACCGTATTTACCCGTGTATAAGTCGACCTTTTATGACCTCAAAAGAAGCTCCAAAAATCGCTCTCGACTTATACATGGGTCAAAGATTTCGAGCCAAGTTCCAGCTAAATAATTTATTCAAAATTAACATCATAATGTGGTCTTTGGGTACAACAAACGCAGTGGACGAAAGACTTCAAAATGAATGTAAAAGCAATTCCAGTTGAAATGAAAAAGGATTTGTTTTACTTAAATGTTGAAGATACTCACAAGCACAAATATGAAATAGACACTGGAAATTTTCGTTTTCCAAAGGCGGAAACCTCTCAAAAACATTCTTGTTTCTTCAAATAAAATGCGATCCTTCAACGGCTTAGTAACCTGGGGCAATACCTCGCGTTTGCGTGCAAGTATCATCGTCACTCGTGTTGCCTGAAAATGCTGGTTGGTAATGATTGTTTTTTATTCTTTATACAAACCTGGATGATTTAAATGCTTTTGCAAACTTTGTATTGTTTGGTTTACAAGTTTTTTTTCGTTTGCCATGTGAGAAATTATAAGTCAAGCACCAATAAACCTTGCACGTTTCGCATCGTTTTTGAAGTTATTTTCAAAGATTGACTCCTGCTTCTGTGATGTTGTGCTTATCCTCTAAAGCCCTTTATCCTTGAACAACTAAACAGGTTAGTTTGAGGTTTACATGTTCGATTTTCTGAGAACTTTTTCGAAATTCAAGGACAAAATGCCCGCATATACAACAACCGCTGAACCACAAAACTATTAAGCCCTTGAGGCCCTTAATTTTTTGTTGAATCCACAGTTCCAGAAATCGAAGAATGCAAGATTAGTATCCCATGAACATTTAGCAAAGAAATTAAGAAATTGCTTTTTTTGCCATCAAAAATGGGGGGTCGACTTATACATGGGATCGACTTATACACGGGTAAATACGTATTTTTTGTGCAAATGAGAAACGTCTTGATCGATGTATTGACATTAAAGGAATATATTATTACGTCTATTGTTTGTCGTGTCCTAAGATATATTATCATTGTAATAATTGTAGTAAATTTTCCTTTGCTTTTTATTACACCACCCCTTCTTTAGCTACAATAGTATGTAGACATTGTAAATGGTATCGTTGTCATTTCTTCTAAAATCTTTGAACCAGGTTCCTTTTTGTAATGAGACAATTTTTATTTTTTATTTTTTTCAGTGGATATGTTTGTATGTTCCGTTTGTAATACAAAATTTTATGCTGTCTTATTCACAAATCTCTATTAGACACAGAACACGGTGTATTTTTTGTCGTAGAAAACATAATTTGTTTGAACGCCCTACTTATTTCTTATGGTGTCATAGCTGTAAACCCTTAAATAAGTTTTTACGTTTTACTAAGGATGAGTGATGTTTCATAAAGGTGTAATCTGATTATTTTTTCATAATTTTGTAAATGTAGAACCGATAAAAAATGTACTTTTTATAATGGAACCAACATATTGGTAACCTTTAAGCATTAAAGCTGTTTTAAATGAAAAATTGTATTAAAACCAGATTTGTCTTTTTTTATTGTGAATTTACACCCACTGACCCTCCCTTTTCCAACAAAAAAAAAACCTCTTTTGACACCAGAATTTTTTTTATCTTTTCTTTTTTTTATAGATACATGTATACCGCTGTATATATGCAGTGATTGTTTTTCACCCTTTTCTAGCACAGACTATTTTTTACTGTTAAATGTGTTTTTCTTAAACCACCCAGATATGTGTAAGTCTGTGAAAAAAATTCTTTTTGTGTATTTAATTACTATTTGTCGAAAATACAAGAGACAGATACATAGTTATAAAAAATCTTTTTATAAATTTGGCAGGGTTGTAAAACGAGAAAAAAAAATATTTTGTTGTTGTTTATAGCTGTTAGCACATGCCCGACATGCTATAGAGAGATAACGGAATACAGTTCTCTACATTGTGGAATGTTTTTCACGGCTACAGCGACAGATAGAGAGTACTGTGAGATGCGCGATCTATTAAGGGATAATACGGAAGCTTATAAATTTTTGTATTCTATGGTGTCATAATTGTAGTGCAAATAAAGTTTTTATATTGTAAACATTTCCATGTATCTGATATCACTAAGTTGAAGAATAAAAACATTTGTATGATCATCCTCGTGTTCAATAAACCACTTTTAAAACGGAGACTTGAATGTAATAAATATGTGATAAAAGTCAACTTCTACGATTATGATCGGGCGCCCCTTCTTTACTCCCAAAAAGCAACAACGACAGAATAAAAATCATACAATTCCCTCGCACTCGTCACCAAATCTACTCAGCGGCGAGCCCCGGGCGCCATCTTGAAACCCTCCCTCGTCAACAGATCTACTTGGGGGCCCCTTCCCACGACTGTGCGATGCCCATCCTCCACGTGAAATTGGGACCTGTCCACATGCAATGCCCATTTTCCAAGCGAATTTTGTTCCACATGAGTGCGCTCTCATGTCTCTTAAAAAACAGCCCCACTTTGCCCCTATATACTACTCCAAGGACTCCTTAGGTCCACCTCTCCTGTATCTCATGATATATAATATATACTTATTGACTGAGTGGAAGGGCTGGACGTGAAAATATTTGGCCCGAGTTCATGCCGTACAGACTGAGCGCAGCGGGCTTCGTGCGCCAACGACCAAGGACAAAATAATTTCCTGTCTGGCTCGACCTAAACTCAGTCAATAAGTACTTTATCATTTGGCTCTTTACACTATTCATGAGCACTCAGAAGATGGACAAAATAAGTAACAAAAATTTGCAAAGAAAATTTATCTCATGTGTTGTTTGCATTTGCTTTTCTGGCTGTAAATAACTTGGGTGTTTAAGGGCGATGAAATCCCTTAATATGGCATCGCATGGAGTAGTGCGTGTTCCTAGCAGACCCCTACAGCTTGCGTATGCCCCCTATGCTGAGATTTTCCCAATAGTTTTACAATGAAAGCGTGCATGGGGCTGTACGGGCCATATGATAATATGCATGCATTCGTCATGCATGCACCTGAGTGGACCGGGTTTCGGACTTATGGGCACAGGGAGTACAATGTTGTTTTTTATGGTAGAGAAGGGATCATCAAATAGATTGGGGCCTTGACAAGCTGTGTGTAAGCCAGCCATACGAGTCCGGCATTTAAGTCTAAGCAACCATTTCAAATAGTGCTGCTAAACAGTTTTTAAGTCTAAGCACGCATTTTAGAACGGTTAGCTTTCGACAGCTGTGTGACTCCCATGTTAACTCCCATGGCTCGCCATATTGGCTTGCATGACTCGCAGGGAGAAATTTAAGCGAAGAGAGCCAAGGAAGGAGAAGAACAGAAAATTTAAACGAAGAACACCATTAATAGCTCAGAGAGAAAGAGCGAGACAAAACACTCATTTACAACAGTCAGCTTTTAGGCAATGTTTTCCTTCTTAATTCGTGCCTCACATTTTTTGTAAAACTCGCAAAAAAAACGAAGAAGGCCTGAAAACATTTGCAATTCCCTGTTGACAGAGATTCTGGCATATTTCAACAATCACATACCATGTCGCCATTTAAGCTTACAGCAGACATCATCGGCGAGTTTTCTTGTCATCATTGTCTACTTGGTCACACATATTCTCTCGACACCATAGAAAAATAAAATTACATGCACAGTAATCACTTTCACAACATTCTCCGTTTGACTGACAGTCTTTACTCCTTTTCTCCTCAGTTTAGAACACCAAAAATTACTAATTAAAAAGTCAATCTTAAGTGTAGTAATTCACTTAGTCGACTGCAATTTCACATTCAAACAAAGCAGTTCACGGCTGGACATCCACTACACACAAAAAGCCTATAAATTGAAAGGTATTAATTTACCCTGGACAGTCGCCACAGTAGTGATGAATTCAGTTCCAAATAAGCAAGCGTAGCTGGCCACAAACTGCATGACGAGACAAACGATTGTTATAACTCAGTTGCTGTTGGGTATTTTGCCAAAAATCGCATAAATCTACTGCAATCCAGTATAAATTTAGTTGTTGCTTAAAATTTTTCGTTATTGTTTGCAAGACTTCTTTGCTTACTGCTGTCAGCTCAGAGGTGTTTGATCGCTGTAAACTGTATACACTACTGACGATTAATTTTGTACTTTATGTAGAAGCATAATTATTTTTCATGTACACTATATTGCTTTTTGGGGCTAGAAATGGTAGCTCCACTTTTAGGCTTGGCTAGATCTATATATTCTATGTATATATAGTTTTCCTCCTAGTAACGATTATGTAAAGAGTTTTGGAATACTGACGTTGGGAATTCGCTATATACGTACATTGTTATTATTTTTCTTCTTATTGTTATTATTATTATTATTATTATTATTATTATTATTATTATTATTATTGCTAGAATGTCTCAGTACAAAACTGGTGTCTGAAGTTCTGATGAAGACCACATCTTGTGGCCTCAGCAATCAAGAACTCTACAGTTCCCACTTGCGCAGTCTCCCGAATGAGATTTAGACTGAGTTTTATTCCATTCCCTCCAATGCGTGACCTTCTAGTCCTTTTGGAATTGCTCCACGTGCTCCAATAACGATGGGTATGGGTTGTCATTATTGTTATTATTATTTCTTGAATTAACCAACTATATAACTTTGTCCCATTAATATAAATAAATTTCAAATATACTAAATCCCCCACACATCCCACTTGTTCAAAGATGATAAAATAATTCGGATGGAAATTAGGGTTAATAGACAACATAGGTATCAATAATAGCCATTGATTTTCACTTCAACATCATACAACTTAAAACAAATCAAAACCAAGTGTGGAAGAGAATAAAATTCAGTTCCTATTCGCTATTGCCAAACCTTTGCTATTGATTCTAGCTATCTCGTGTGCTATTAATTCTTCACCCCTATTATTATTATTATTATTATTATTATTATTATTATACTGCTCAAATGGCTGAAATCATTAACAAAGCTCGTACCAAGCAGCGTTCTCTTGTCATTACTCTCCTAGACCTCAAAAACGCCTTTGGTGAAGTTCATCACAATTTGATTCAAACAGCTCTTGATTACCACCACATCCCTGATCATGTCAAACTTCTGGTTAAAAGTCTGTACACTGATTTCAAAACCTCCACAATTACCAATGAATTTCGTACTCCGTTTATATCTATTGGTCGTGGCGTACTTCAAGGTGATTGCCTCAGTCCTCTTCTTTTTAACTTGTGTTTTAACACGTTTCTCCAGCACATTAAATCTTAAAAATATCGTCAATTTGGCTTTTCCCTAAGGTTTTTAAATCCGATCTACTGGTTCCAGTTCGCAGACGACGCCGCTGTTATAAGTGGTAAGGAATCATAAAATCAGCACCTAATCAACCACTTTATAATCTGGTGTCAATGGTCTAATATGAAAATAAGGGTCGACAAATGTTTTACTTTTGGAATACGGAAACTGTGCAGCAAATCTGTCCAATATTTACCTAAACTGTTGATAAATGGAGTTCTTGTCCCGTGTGTGGAAATGGGTCTCGCCATTAGAGCAACATATTTTATATTCTGTCGTAGAAATAAGACTTGGGATAGCCCAGACTTAATAAAACTGTAATATATATATATATATATATTTTTTATTCATTTGTAAATACAGTATACAAGTATATCACTCAATTTCAAGTAGCCAGTTGTTAATTGCCTATACGTAGAGAGATTTACAACTGTATTCGAAGACAAATAAAGTTTCCATTATTATTATTAAAAAAAGTCTAACAACTGAAACCCAAAGATTGTATGCACATTTGATATGAGCACATCACATGAGAAAATACAGTAAGTTTTGGTTTAACTAAGGAGTTTTCTTTGTCATTACAAAGCATGATAACTTGTAACTTGTAGTGCTTTCCAGTTTGTTTAGTCAACGTTAGTGTTGTTAAGTTAGTGTTGTAGAAAAATGAAGGCTATGGGTTCTCCTTGTCCCTTAGATCAATTATCAATCATTTGTTTTAAAAGATGTCCGTTTCTTTGCACCTATTTATCTGAAATTATCCGTACGGCTTGGTCAACTGGATCCGTCCCAAGCGAATGGAAGAAAGCATGCACAATCCTCATCCGCAAGAAAGGAAACGTTAATGACCCTGCCAACTTTCGTCCAGTTACTCTGCAATCTGTGCCCTTAAAGGTTTTTACCTCGTGCCTTCGTAATGCCATTTTCAACTTCCTTGCCGCTAATAATTATATTGAACATGAAATTCAAAAAGGTTTTACACCTGGTCTCTCGGAAACTTTTGAGCATACTGCTCAAATGGCTGACATCATTAACAAAGCTCGTACCAAGCAGCGTTTTCTTGTCATTACTCTCCTAGACCTCAAAAACGCCTTTGGTGAAGTTCATCACAATTTGATTCAAACCGTTCTTGATTACCACCACATCCCTGATCATGTCAAACTTCTGGTTAAAAGTCTGTACACTGATTTCAAAACCTCTATAATTACCAATGAATTTCGTACTCCGTTTATATCTATTGGTCATGGCGTACTTCAAGGTGATTGCCTCAGCCCTCTTCTTTTTAACTTGTGTTTTAACACGTTTCTCCAGCACATTAAATCTGAAAAATATCGTCAATTTGGCTTTTCCCTAAGGTTCTTAAATCCGATCCACAGGTTCTAGTTCACAGACGACGCTGCTGTGATAAGTGGTCAGGAATCAGAAAATCAGCACCTAAGCAACCGCTTTATAATCTGGTGTCAATGGTCTAATATGATAATAAGGGTCGACAAATGTTTTACTTTTGGAATACCGAAACTGTGCACTAAATCTGTCCAATATTTACCTAAACTGTTGATAAATGGAGTTCTTGTCCCGTGTGTGGAAATGGGTGAATCATTTCGTTACTTAGGACGCTACTTTAACTTCAACATGTCTAACAACCAACACATGTCAGAGTTGTCCTCTCTTGTACAAGACTTGATTTGTGACATTGATGAGAAACCACTGCATCCCAAAAACAAACTTCTGCTGTACAGCCGCTATGTCCTATCTAAACTGTCCTGGCATTTTACTGTAGCTGACAAATCAAAAACCTGGATAATAGCAAATCTTGATTCTATGGTGAACGGCTATATTCGAAAATGGCTTGAAATCGCGATACCTGGTACACTGAGTAATGTTTTTCTAGAACGCAATAAATTTGGCCTTAATATTTGTCCTCCTTCATTTAAATTCACTCAGTGCAAAACAATTCTCTGCAATTCCTTAAAAGAGTCACGGAATGATTCCCTAAAAGATCTCTGGAAGTTGTCAAGCAGTCACACCAATATTCAATATGATGTGTTCAAATCCACCAAGGAAGTTCTTAAAGACTTGCGTTGAAAACAAGACAAACTGCAACACCACTTAACATCTCAAGGTTTCTTTTTTACAAATGTTATCAAGCACTCATTGTCATCTGTTAACTCTATTTGGTCGTCTGCCCAGTCTCATCTACCCAAGAACATCTACAATTTTACAATTCGCTACATCAACAACTCCCTTCCTACATGTACGAATATGACAAGATGGGGATTATCACAAAGTCCTGATTGCTCCTTTTGCCTTAACCCTGAGTCACTCCTCCATATTGTCGCTGGTTGTCAACATTACCTTGATTGCTTCACCTGGAGATACGACTCAATTCTCAACTTCATTGCAACTCACTTCAACCTGTAATTAATGATCGCTCTTCCCTCTATGCTGATGTCAATGGCTTTCCAAGTCCTTCAATTATAACTGGTGAAAATTATCGTCCAGATCGTCTTTTCCTAATACAGTCCAAGTGTCTATATATTCTAGAACGAACGGTTGGTTTTGAATCTAACCTTAAAAACAATGCAGTATGCAAAAAAGAAAAATACATGAACGTGGTCAAAGACATGAGAAATAACTACAGATGTGTCGAATTTGTAAACCGTTCCATGAACTCCCTTGGTGTTCTCTCCAACGAATGCTCTACGTTCTTAGAAATTATGAATGACATTGGCATTGACAAAACGCAACAACACTATATAATCAAAAAAATCATAAGTCTCGCCATTAGAGCAACATATTTTATATTCTGTCGTAGAAATAAGACTTGGGATAGCCCAGACTTAATAAAACTGTACTCAACTGGTTCAACGCCCTACAGCACAAAGAATACCTCTCATTCATATGCTTTGATGTATGTGACTTCTACCCCTCTATCACGGAAAAACTGATTACCAAAGCACTCGACTTCGCCAATAACTACAGACCCATCAGTGCCGACGAGAGAGAAATCATTTTCCTCTCCAAGCAATCTCTACTGTTTTCCAATGATTGCCCCTGGGAGAAAAAATCCTCTGCCAGCCGATTCGACATAACAATGGGATCTTTCGATGGCGCTGAAAAATGCGAACTAGTGGGTTCTTATTTATTGTCCTGTCTAACCAAAAAGTATGGCAACAGCATCGGCGGGTATAGAGACGACTGTTTGACAGCTTTTAACTCAAACCCTCAACAGATCGAAAGAATCAAGAAGGGCTTCTGCCAAATTTTCCATGAAAACGACTTAAAAGATCACAGTCGAGGCAAACATCACTAAAGTAAATAACTTAGACGTCACCCATGACCTCCAATCTGGAAAGCACTATTCCTACACAAAAGAAGGAAACATCCCACTCACGTTCACAAGAAATCCAATCACCCCCCATCCATCCTAAAGAACATACCGGCATCCATAAACAAGCACCTCTCAGAAATTTCTTCCGACAAAGAATCATTTGATAAAGCGAAAGAAACCTACCAAGATGCACTCAACAAGAGCGCCTACATATATAATCTAACCTACAGAAAAAGAACTCCAGAAACCAAACACCGCAAGAATAGGCCTAGAAACATCACCTGGTTCAATCCTCCATACAGCCAAAACGTCAAAACAAAAGTTGGAAAGTGTTTCCTCACCTTAATCGGCATCACACCCTTTGCACAGAATTTTCAACTGGAACACTCTCAAAATTAGTTATAGCTGCATGAGCAATGTACAAAGAATTATCTCCAACCAAAATAAAGCCGTCATTAACAAGTCATCAAATCCACCCGCTCAAACTATCAGCACTTGCAACTGGCGTGACAAAAAAGATCCTGCCCTCTAGACAAAAAGTGAAACGTGCGGAATATCATCTATCAAGCAGAGGTCACAACATCTCAGTCAAAGCAAACTTACATCGGTCTTTGCGACACATCATTCAAATCACGTTATAGAAACCACACATGTTCCTTTAGAAATGAACGCTACAAAAACTTAGTAAATATGTATGGGGTTTGAAAGGCAAGAAAGTCGACTATCACATTAAATGGCGGATTGTTAGGCATGCGAAATCCTATTCAAATGTAACGAAGATGTGTAATTTATGTCTGTGGGAGAAATACTATATAATTTGTAGACCAGATTTGGCGACCCTTAACAACAGAAATGAGCTTGTAACAAGTTGCAGACATGCAAAGAAATTCCTTCTTAACAGCGTAATTATTTAAGGCTTATTTTTAGCAGCTCACTGGAAACAGTTTGTATTGTTTAACCGTTGCTATGCACCCCAGCCTATAGTGAATTGCTACCGTTTTTTTTTCAAAATCACTGTAAAACACCATGTATTCCTTCTTCTTGGCAGTTGCCTGATGATTGCTTCATGAGAAGCATGAAACTCGGAGTAGCAAATAAATGTTTTTGACCTAGTTCAAGTCTACGTATCTATCTATATATATATATCTGAGCGAATTTGCTAAAAGGTAGCTACTGGAGTTTTCGCTTGAGCACGGGCACAGCCCGTGTTCAAGCCATTGTGGCCTCTCAAAATTGAGGTGGCTTGCCGTCAAGGCCTGCTTTGCCAAACAGCCCAGGGACAGTTCTAACTGTGAGTTGTGTGTCAAAAGCACAGGGCTGGGGGGGTTGCTGCTTTGAGACTTTAACTGCAGTTAGAGTTTGTGGCCTTGTTAAGTCAGACTTTACACTGTAGCATGTCTTCATTGGCAATTTTTCCTGGACTAGTCTAGGCTTCAATGATAGTTTGGTTTTGATCACCAATTAGAGTGAACCCACACTGTGGTGTGGGTAGGTGATTGTTGGTTGTCTGACCAAAGCACAGGGGTGGGGAGGGTGGCTTTTCTTCAAGTTTCTGACGGTAGGAGAATTGGCTTGTTTTCACAATTTCTGCAGGCACCTTTTCACAAATCCAGTTAGATATATATAATTGGTAATGCAAAGGTGAGGTTATATGGTCATTTAATCGCTACTCAGAGTTTCGTGCTCCTTGCCGAGCAATCTTCAGGCAACTGCCAGAAAAAACGGTTACAATCAAAGATATTTGAAAATACAGAACAATAGACAATAGATGCTAAGTTTGTTACGTGACGTGTCACACAGGATCTTCATCATTAACTAAGTAAAAACATTTTTCAAGAGAAATTTCCTAGCATGTCTACAACCCGATACAAGCTCATTTCTCCTGTTGAGAGTTGACATTTCTGGCATGCGTAATATGAAAAATTTCTCCCACAGACACAAGTTGCATCTCTTAGTTAC
>NC_090879.1:37219270-37221770 GCF_036669935.1 Montipora foliosa
ACTGTCTCTGGTTGAGAATTTACTCTAAAACAAGAAAAAGAAGGTTTGATTATCGAGCAACTGCTGCCATAAAGAATAAGTGACAGAAAAAGCACTCTGCGGTGAACATAAACCATGACAACTTAAATGGTATGCTGAAAGTTAACTATCAGTATAAACACAAGCTCAACTATTACACTGATGGCGTAAAAACTTTCGGCAGCCCGTGTAGGGAATGTGTTTCATCGGCGCAACTCGAACTTTCACGCACGTGGTGATGAAGGTTATAATAACAATAATAATAACAGCAATGTATTTCACATTGAATGAACCCTGAAAAGCAATGTCTGCTAAGCTAAAGAACCCAACATTTAGTTGTCGGCTTGTAACGGCGATTAACCAGATAATAAATGTATTGAACGCAATAATCAAGCAATATTGTCTACCCCCACTTTGTCCAAGGTTTTGAGTGGTTTTAATTACGCAACGCTGGAGTTCAAGGACAGTTCTTTGTGTTATAAGAAGATGTGTTATAGTAATTTGTTCAATTCTTTGATCTGAAGTCTTAAAAAACGTGGCAATCGACGAAAGAAAGCACTGGTTTAAAATTGACCAGCGAACACACTGGTTCGCAAGCGAACACGCTGGTTGCAAATCGACAAGCGAACACGCTCGTTCTGTCCGAAATTTGAAGGTATAACCCTATTCCTTGATCAGCCGCTGCTTACAATTCAATTTACAAACACATAAGGCAACTACAAGCACCTCCAATCTCACTAGCTGAATCGTCCGCTGAAACAACACACAAACCACACGGTGGAAGCGACACATGCAAAAACGTGACGTCACTGCCCAAATATGGAGTATTACTTACACCCAAATATGGTCAAAAAAGGGTCCCTTACGCTGAGATGAGGTTTTTCTTCTGTACTCACATACGGCAATTATTATTATTACAAAAAGTCTAACAACTGAAACCCCAAGATTGTATGCACATTTGATATGAGCACATCACATGAGAAAATACAGTAAGTTTTGGTTTAACTAAGGAGTTTTCTTTGTCATTACAAAGCATGATAACTTGTAAGTCTGTAGTGTTTTCCAGTTTGTTTAGTCAAACTTAGTGTTGTAACAGTGATATTGTGAATTTTTCAGCAATTCTTTCTTCTTCATCTTCTTCATGGAACAAATACGAGTTACAAAGTTAAAATAACGTTCAAGTTTAAAGTACCATTTAGTGGAGGATAAATTTTATTAATGGTTATTATCAACATCAAGAAATCTGTTAATCACTAATGAAGACACAAAATGTCTCTGAGAAATCTTCCTGGATTGAAAGCCAAGACTATTCAGGATTAGCTTGAAAAAGGGGCCTCAAGCAAACAAACAAAGAAGAGAATGAAAATAACATAGTTTTGAAAAATGTCAGAGTGACAGTCACTGTTAAGAAGTGTGCACACAGATTAATTGATAACTGTAAGGCTTAGTTTCGTAACAAAACAAGAATAAACATACGTTCTCCAGAGACATGTAAGCTTGAGAATACCCTGCATGAGAGCACAAATAAATTTCAGTATTCTTAATGCATGAGATGTGAGGAAGTGAAAGACAAAAATTTAAAATAAAATATTTATTTTACGATTCTCACTTATTCACATATGAATGAATGAATGAAATGTAAAATGTTAACCCTGGTTGATGAAATGGAGAAAAAATTTTTTCAATGGTGATTCGGGATACACAAAAAAAATCTGAGTGCTCCTTTACGGGGGTCAAACATAGGACCTTGCACTTTACTAATCCAAATGCAATCACCACTGATCTACAGGAGACTCATTATTAAACTAGCTTCAGGTGATAATTGTCCCACTATACTTCTAGGAATGAATGATGGTGCATTCGCTGTTGACATGGAAATTGCTATTGTTAAATTGTTAACCCCTCCCTCCTGTAGCTCAGTGGTAGAGCATCCAAACTAGTAATCGGAAGGTTGTATGCTCAACTCATTTGTTCCGACTACACCTAGTCATTATAAAAAAAATCATCTTTTCATTTCATCTACAGGGTTAACAATTTCTTTTCCAGTCCTTCATTTCAATAGCGAGATTGTACAGTTTTGACAGTTTAAGCCCTGGAAGTATAGTGGGAAAATTGTCATCTGAACCTAGTTTAATGGCCTACAGTCTGTCGCTTCCATGACTCTTCTATAGCTCAGTTGTAGAGCATCTGAACTAGAAATTGGAAGGTCAAAAGTTCGACCCCTGGAAAGGAGCTCAAATCTTTCAACAGTCAACAGGTCACACAAAGGAGGTAATTATGAAAACAATTACTTCAAGTACTTCAGCTAACCTGACATCGCCACCATTGTCCTTGATACTTTCAACAAGTTTGACATATCGCTTCCGTGTGGGCAAATCTGTTGACCTGAACAATTGAGGGCTTAAATTAAAACAAAAACATTGTCCGGCTCAAAAAGCAGGAGAGTTTACTTCCACTCCTTAAAAATAACACTCCAGGGTTT
>NC_090879.1:37226770-37241770 GCF_036669935.1 Montipora foliosa
CAGTGTAAAAACTGGGTCTTTACTGGATCATTTCAAGATTTAAACCGCAACCATCTACTACAGGAGCTTTACTCATTTTGTAGATGGCTGATAAGTGGGCCTAGTACTGACATCAACGCCAGTAACAAGTCAGACGAAATCCACAAGCGAGCAATGAGCTTGGCACAAACTGCAGTAAGTATGTTCCTCACTGACAGACAAAAAAGCAACACCAAGTCTAAAGTAATCAAATCTTCTAGGGACATGCCTCAACAACTGGCAGCTGGCTTGGCTCTACGCCAATCTATCAGAAGCAAAGAGATCGTAAATATGCTTCATGGTTTTGGAATGAGTGTTGAGTACAACAGGTTACTTAGAATTGAAGCCCAAATAGAACAAAGTGCTCTTGAGCGCATGAATCAACATAGCAGAATGTACCTCCTCGAGAATGTTGTGAAAAAGAGACATGTATTTTTCGCAATCGACAACGCTGATTTTGCAGAGGATACTCATGATGGAAAACACACACTTCACAGCACCGCAATGGCTATCTACCAGAAGACGGACCCTAGAGACACAACTCCACAGATAAGGTTATTTAACAAGCCTTTTAAAATATCATAGATATTGGTTGATCATTTTTACATTTTTTGTTACTTTTTTCAGCTCCTTAATATCTCATTGATTTAATTTCTGTTTTACCGCCGTCCCATCATGATTTACGGCGAAATAACAAGTGAATTCTTCTGAGCACCCCAAAGTGTTTCACAAAAGTTACATTTTGGATTTAGACTCGTTTTCATGCTTTAGGTCACGTGATCACAATTTCCAGCTAAAAGTGTGTGTAATGCTAGAGTAAAGCTATTCTTACAATTTGGTGAAGAAATATTGACATATAAGAGGGAATAAAGACGATTTAAGATGTAGCCTCGTTTCCATGCTAATATTCTATGAGACGTGTTTTAATCCCCCGTGAATCGTGCCGGTGAGGGTAACAAAGTTGCCGACAACATTTTTCATGTTCACTAAGGTCCCCTCAACATATCTCGACCAGTGGCTTGCTTTAAGCATTAATTTCCCACGAGACTTAATTTTACGACACTAAAACCTAAAAATCTGCAACTTCCTCGACATCACCCTAAACCTCACGGACGGAACCAACTATCCATACAGAGAGCCGAACAACGAAACTCTGTACATCGACAGCAACTCCAACCATCCACCTACAATAATAAAACACCCACCTGCAGCCATCGGCCGACGAATCTCCGACATTTCCTCTAAACAAAGAACTCTTCAACAAAGCCAAATCACAGTACGCAAGTGAACTTAAACAAAGTGGACGCAACAAAAAATTAATGTACACTGTGAACGCAAGAAACCTGTAACTCACACCGCACAGAACAGCCGCAAGAAAGACTTGGTTTATTCCGCCCTACAGCATGAACATACAAACAAACATTGGCAGAGAGTTCCTGAACCTCGTCGCCAAACATTTTCCGAAAAATCATCGGTACAACAAGATCTTCAAAACAACATAAAAGTCAGTTATAGCTGCACAGAAAACGTACAAACCATAATTAAGAAGCACAACAGAAAAATCCTCCAATCAAGCAAGACACCCTCCATGGAAAGCAATTGAAACTGCAGGAAGAAAAACGACTGCCTTCTGAAAAACAACTGTCTGACCTCAAGCATTGTCTACAACGCCAACGTAACAACAGAAAGCGACCCCATCGGAAAGAACTACATTGGACTAAAAGAAGGAACTTTTAAACAACGTTACACGCAGCACAAACTTTCTTTTTGGAACAGAAACTATTCAAACAGCACGGAACTATCAAAACATATCTGGACACTCAAAGACAACAGTATAAAGTGTGAAACTTGATTTTTGCAAAACAGTACTCAATACGTAGAAGTAGAGCGAAGTATATATTGAAGAAAAAAACAAGAAGTAAAACTACAAGTTCATCCCTACAAGCCTGTTTCGTGGTCACCCACTTATCAGGGGATTGAATGAGAATTAACTTTACCACCGCTTATATACAATACAATTTGTCTAATTTATGCAGCGCGAAATTGACAGTTTAGTTGTTGCGTAGGAGGGCTTTGTTTCTGTGGCGGCAAGAAGACACAAGTTTATTACGTTTGTTTAGTGTCGATAGTTCGGGTCTGCAGATGATTAGAAATTTTTCTTTGAGGCAGAGGTTACATCTTTTACTTGAGCTGTTGTACGGCGAGTGCGATGAGAGAATGCTCCAGGAAATAAAGTGCTTGATGTTGTTGTCTTTGAGGGTCCAGATGTGCTTGCTGACTTTGGTGGAGTTTCTGTGTTTAGCATGGCGGAATGATGCGGTTTGGTTTCTGTATCTTGTTTTGAAGTCGTTCTCTGTGAGTCTGATGTACGTTTCTGTCGTGTTGTTGTCTTTGCGTGTAACGGTGGCTTGGTAGATTACTGACGATTGCAGGCAGTTTCCGTCGAGCGGGCATATGTTCTTTTGTTGGCAGTTGCATGTCTTGTTTTTATTAATGGTAGCGGCAGCGGTGGCGGGATCATCAGTCTGTATAGGTGCAGTTAGGATGCGTTTGTTATGGTTGTCGATTATTTGTTTCGATCGTGTTCTTCAAGCAGCTGTAACTGATCTTGATGGTGTTTCAGTTGAAGATTTTTCTGAGCTTATGATTTTTGAGAAAGTGCTTGTCTACTAGGGCGGGGAATTTAAGTCTGATGTTGGTACTGGTGTTCTTGCTAAAAGGAGGCTTGAACCAGAGGATGTTGTGTTGTCGGTTTTTCCATTTGCTTGCTTTGACTGGTTCGTACTGAAGAGTGTAGTGGTATCCACTTTCGTCGAGTGCTTCCTGGTAAGGAGGTGCGGCTTGGTCAAAGGATGCTTTGTCAGATGGTAGAGACCACAGTCGTTGGTTGATGCCGGCAGGAATTTTCTTTGTAGTGATTGGCGGGTGGTTGCTCTCGCAGTGAACGTATTGCAGTGAAGTATTCGGCTTTGTAAATGGTTGATAAGTGCTTCGGTTAAGGTTAAATGTGACGTCTAGGAAGTAGATTATTTGTTTGTTAGCTTCTATGGTGGTGCGTACTCCGTGATTATTAAAGATGCGGAATATTTCTTTCTTGATGTTCTCTGTGTCTCTAGGTGTGGCGCTAGTGATGGCTAGTCCGTTGTCTCGGTAAAGTCCTACATTTATATTAAGATCCTGGAGTTGGGAGAGGAGAAAGCTTCCCATTGTTACGTCGAATGTTGCATTACCTTTGTTTTGCCAGGGTATGTGCTTGTGGATTAAGACGTTGCAAGGTAAATTACATTTTTGGATGAACAGGACACATTTTGTCGGATAGGATATTGCCTACCTGTGGCAGAGCTTCGAAATTTAGAAGAATGAAGTAGGAAATTCTTACACAAATCACACCTATTTTTATCACATTTAAAGTAACTGCCTTTATTGACCATCTGATTAACAGCAGAGCTTGGTCGAAATTTAGATGGCGCTAGAATTTCTTTGAGATTTTTGGTTCGGCGGTAAGCAGGGAAAACAGATTTAGCTGGAAATTTTTCTGTGATTTGAGGTGACGATCTTAATAAATGAAAGTGCTTCTTAATGATGTTTTGAAAGTGTGGCAAAATGGGATTATAATCGAGTACCAGAGGAGTACTGTTTTGCTAGCTTTCATCTTTTTGCTTAAAAGTTCCGATCTGGGAATTTTAAAAGCCTTATCAAACTGTTTGTCAACTAAATCTGCGGGGTAATTTTGCAACTTGAGATATCCTTTGTATTCTTCACATCTAGAAATTATCAGTGGAACAATTGCGCTTAATTCTCAAGGCTACACCATAAGGAATTGCTCTTTTGCAATGTAACGGGTGTGAACTAGAAAACGGCAAATAAAGGTGGCTGTCAGTAGGCTTAGAATAAATGTCAGTAACAATTAACCCATCCTTAAGGTCTAATGTAAGATCCAAAACATGCAAAAAACTATCGGAATAAACCAATTCAAATTTGATGGTGGGGTACAGGGAATTAATGTAATCAGTGAATTCAAGCAATTTAGGCAAACCTTGGGTCCAGAGGTCGAAAAGATCATCTCTACACCTCCACCAGAGCATCGGTCTCAAGCTCCCTTCTAATTTGGCTTTCTCATTGATTATGCCCATTGCTAAGTCCACATAACTACATGCATTTTTCGGTCCCATGGCCGTACCATGTTTTTTTTACAAAATCTTGTTCGGAAAAATGGCAATTGTTAACACGGAGACGAATTTCAACACCCTCAGCTATGCAATCAGTAGAGGGAAATTTAAAAGATGTAGAATCAAGGGCCTTCCTAACAGCGGTAATACCCAAGTTGTTGTCAATATTAGGAAACATTGACACCACATCCCAGGAAACGAGCAGAGAACCTACTGGGAGTGGACCTTTTGCATTCAAGGCTTGTATCTTGTTGATTAAATCAGTAGAGTCCTTAATGAACGATGGAAAGTTCTGGGAAACTGGCTTAAGGTAGAATTATGTAAAAGCAGAGAGTCGTTCAATAGCTGTACCACGACAAGATGTAATGAGGCGGAGTGGATTGTCTCTTTTGTGTGTCTTAAGGTAATTCCTTAGTATTGTATTGTGCTTCCTTACTGCGCACAATTTTCGCGTCATTAGCGCGCGCACATGAGCACGTGCGCATACAAAACGTAAGAGATTTCGCTCAAACTAAACCCGATAGCGAAATAAATGCTCCTTTTCTCTCAAACGAGCGCGGTGACCCCCGATTTTTTTTTAAGGTATTTGCTAAGAACATTCTAATAAAGAACATATTTGAAGAAGAAAAAAAGTTTGATAGTAGAACATGAAATTTTTTTGGAAAACAGTTCCGTACTGGGTGTATTTTACCCAAGGCGAGGACTTCAAGCTAACTACGGAACTGTCCCAAAAAGTGCAATATTCCCACAACCAGGGAATCAAAGTCGGCGTAAATGAAGCATTACTGTTTATGTAAATAAAAGAAGCTTTATTTTCAAAATAAAATTTTGCGTCTTTGAAGTAACCAAGACCTAATTCTGTATGAAGGTGATCCGAATTTTTAACGCGAAAACAGTAAAAATACCCCATTTTAAGAGCCTGCTGATGCGTAAACAAGCACGGTGACCCCATTTTTTTATTGCATTTTTTTAATGTTCATATCATGAATGTTAATTATGCCAAGTTTCCAAAAAAGTTTGATAGTAGAACAATTTCAAGGGAATTACCTTAACATTTCCAAAAGCTACCACCGGTTTGGCTCTAAATTTGTAATCCACATGGCAATCTCCTGACTAATCTGCCCTTCAGAAAGCCATTTAATGCATTAAAATGGTTACTCGTGAAACCTAAACCTCTGTGAAGTCATAGTTATTGCTCCTCAATCGATTCAACTGGCTCAATGGGATCGACGCAAGGCCAGAGTTGAACCTGGGTCACAGAGATGGGAGACATGATTGATGACCACTAAACCACCCTGACTCCCCACATATATATATATATATATATATATATATATACATACATAAACAGAAAGGTGAAACCCTTATCTTTAAGTCGAAGAGTGCTCTACAATCGTGGAGCTTTATAATTAAGACACTACAGAACTGTTTCGAATGGGCCTGATGGTCCTCTCTCGTCAGGTGCATGAAACACTGACAGACTAACGTTCCTTTTATAAGTTGGTGGTTCAAGCATGCTTTATCAAATATTTGGTTGTGTGCCAACACTCACTCGCCGGTTCGTTCCTTTTGTTCAGGGTGCACGCTCCTGGTTTACATATGATGTAAATGTTTCTGTTATGCAAAGATTACATCTCTTTGTTACATTTGAATACGGCCTGGCGCGAGCCATTACTTTTCAGGTTACAGCAAATACCATTTTGGTGTCCTTTAGGGACCAGATGTGTTTGCTCATCTTGGTTGCGTTCCTTTTGTTCTCATTTCTAAATGAAGCCGTGTGGTTTCGGAATCTTGTTTTGAACTGGTTTGCGGTAAGTCCAATGTATTTTTTGTTTCCCATGGCGCTTCCAACTGTGGCTTGGTAGACCACGTTTTGGATTAAGCAATCACCACTGAACGGACAAGAATGTTTGTCTCTGCAATTGCATGATTTTTCTTGTGATTGAGAATTATTCACAAGGGAGGACTTGTTGTGGGCGCTGATTTTTCTTTCCAAATTTGGCATGCACGAATAGCTCACTTGCAAATGTTCCTGTTAAAGATTTCTCTTAGCAGGTGCCCTGGTGAAAAGGATTCTTTTACGATACATAAAAACTTCTTTCCCACGTTAGTAGCAACGTTCGTACTGAAGGGTGGGTTATACCACGTTGTATTTCGGCGTCTGGTTCTCTCCTCACTGCGCTTCTGGTCTTTAGTTGTTGCATCAAATTTCAATTGGTCTTTGCAACCGCTTTTTTCTCACGCTTGCTGATATATAGGTGCCGCTTTGTCGAAGGATTCCTTGTTCGATGAAATTTCGCTAAGCCTTTTATTGATCGCCAGGGGAATGCTCTTTAGGATGGAATGTGGATGATTACTTTCACGGTGCACATAAAGCGATGTGTTGTTAGGCTTTGCGTACGGCTCGTAAGATCCTTTGTCTAGGTTCATTGTGACGTCGAGAAAGTTGACGATCTTCTTATTTGCTTCAATAGTTATTTTTAAGCCATTGTTTCTGAACACTTTGCAAATATCTTTCTTGATTTCTTCGATCTCTTTTGTTGTTTGTTGGAATGCGCCTAGGCCGTCATCTCTGTACAAGCCTATTTGTTTTCTGATGCCTTCCGGTAGTTGGTTTAACAAGTAAGATCCCACTAGTTCACAGGTTTCTGCGCCGTCAAATGAGCCCATTGTTACATCAAATGGGGCTGTTGAATGCTTCTTGTTCCATGGGGTGTTGTAGTAGAACAATAGTGATTGCTTAGTGTGAAAAATAAGTTTTCTATCTTCTGCGGAGATTTCGGTATAGGAAGCCGCAAAAGATAGGGCGTTGTTTAGAAGCTTACGTCAAATGGGCTGTGTAGAAGTTTACAATATCGAAGGCGATGAACGAGTGTTGGTCTTTGTTAGGGATATTGATGAACCAGTCGAGGGTCGCCCTTGTGTTTTTCCATTGGTGAACGTTGGTTTTGTTGATAATGGCTTTGTTTATCTTGTCAAGGATTTGCTTATTTACTTTGCCTAACTCTGATTTGGTTGGATTAATCAGGCGGCATGTGGGGTTGTTCTGAAAATTATCCTTGTGGTCTTTCAAGGTGATAAATGATTCTTTAGGTGCCAGTGTTTCAACTTTGTCGTTTATCTTCAGGATTAAGGCGAAAACTTTTGCTTCGGTGTCAATATGCATTTCCACGTTAACGGGGGCTTTCTTGTACTCCTTCTCTATGTTTTTCTTCAGCAGTGTTTTATAATCGTTGGTATTCATCTTGTAAAAATTCGAAGTTTTGTACGCTGGTATGTACAGGTTGTCGTCCTCGACATGCTCTGATAGTCTTTTTCTGGAATTCGGACGGGCATGGCGCTTTGAATTCGATGTTTTGGATAAGGTTGGTCATCTTAGCTTCAAATTCATTGAGTTCAGGAGCTTGTGGTGGTATTTTCTTTGAGTTAAAGCCATATGTCTCGCAGTGGTCGGACGCTGTGGATGGATTAAGGAAGTGGTAGGCGCGCCAGCGCATTCTGTCTATAAGCTTCTCCGTCATTTCAATCAGTTTTTTCAGGTATTCCTTGTTAGATGGTATTGGTATGTTCTTGGTCAAACAGATAAAATTAAACCTTTCCATGTCAGCTCGTGATAATAGAGTGCTCAACTTGCGGAGCACATACAGAAATGTGAAAGTCTCGAAGAGTGCTCTAGAATAGTGGAGCTTTATAATTAATTGTTTAGCAAAGGAAAATTAGAACATTTAAACACTACAGAATTGTTTCGAAAGGGCCTCATGGTCCTCTCTCGTCAGGTTCATGAAACACTGACAGACTAACGTTCCTTTTATAAGTTGGTGGTTCAAGCATGCTTTATCAAATATTTGGTTGTGTGCCAGCACTCACTCGCCAGTTCATTCCTTTTGTTCAGGGTGCCCGCTCCCAGTTTACATATGATGTAAGTTTTTTCTGTTATGCAAAGATTACATCTCTTTGTTACATTTGAATACGGCCTGGTGCGAGCCATTACTTTCCAGGTTACAGCAAATTCCGTTTTGGTGTCGTTTACGGACCAGACGTGTTTGGTCAACTCGGTTTCATTCCTTTTGTTCTCATTTCTAAATGAAGCCATGTGGTTTCGGAAAGACCAGCGGTTACAAAGACCAATTGAAATTTGATGCAACAACTAAGTGAGGAGTGAACCAGACGCCGAAATATAATGTGGTATAACCCACCCTTCAGTAAGAACGTTGCTACTAACGTGGGAAAGAAATTTTTACGTATTGTAAAGAATCCTTTTCACCGGGGCACCCGAGAGAGATGTAATCTTTGCATAACGGAAAAATTTTACATCATATGTAAACCAGGAGTGGGCACCCTGAACAAAAGGAATGAACTGGTGAGTGCATGCCGGCACACAACCAAATATTTGATAAAGCATGCTTGAACCACCAACTTATAAAAGGAACAATAGTCAGTCAGTGTTTCATGCACCTGACGAGAGAGGACCATCAGGCCCTTTCGAAACAGTTCTGTAGTATTTTAATGTTTTAATTTTCCTTTCCTATACAATTAATTATATACATACAGATATATATATATATATATATATATATTTATAATTATTTTTTTTTTATCCTTAGATTTTTAACTTCTACTCTATTTTAAAAAAATTTTAACTGACGAAGGCCGAAGGGCCGAAACGTTTTTATATATATAACGTTTATTTTTATATATATATATATATATATATATACAGTATGACTTCACAGAGATTTAGGTTTCACGAGTAATCATGGTTTTAATGCTACAGAACTGTTTCATATCGTACAAGTACCGCACTCATCAGGCAATTTTAACGACTGAACTGTTGAAATTGGAAAGCTGGCAGTTAAATACGGAAATTTGATGGTTGCTATAGTAAATGCATTACATTTAAGGAGCTGCTAGGTAACAAAACGTGATATAAGGGGATTATATGTCGGTATTTTAAATTTACGTTACTCTAAAGTTCCGGAGTACATATCAGTTTCTGTGGGGGCATGAACTTGCTAATTTGCTTCTTCTATTAAGGCTACAGAGCTCTCTCTTACATATGATTATGAACTTTTCATTCAGACGACGACTACATTTCTTGCTAATGTTGCTGTAGGGTCTACATTTTTTAAGACATTTTAATTTGAAATGGCTTCATTGCATCTTGTAAGTTCCTAACATGTTGGGAAAGCTCTGTCTCATTTTTTCTGTTTGAATATCGAAAGGATGTTTTGTGATTCCTGTAGCGTTCCTTGAAGTTTGTGGCTAGTTCAACATAGGTTTCAGTTGTTGTCTCGGTGATAACTGTGGCTTGATAGATTACGTTAGTTTGAAGGTATTTTCCTTCGAGTGGGCAATTGCAGGTGTCAGGTTGCGGTGCTGGTGTATTTGCATCTGACAGAATGTGTTTGTTGTGTGACGATATGATGGATTTCATGTTTGGCATACATGAGTAGCTTAGCTTGAGTGAGTGTCTGTTGAAAATCTTGTAGAGCGGATGGTTGTTCTGGAAGCATTTTTCGACGACATGTAGGAATTTTCTACCAAGGTTGGTTTTAACATTTGAATCGAAAGGGGGATTGTACCTTGTAATCTCCATTTTTCTCTTTCTTCTGTTCTTCAGAGCCGGCTCTGGATTGTATGTTAGTTTGTGATCATATCCACTTTCTTTGAGTGTGTGTTGGTAAGGGGCAATTGATTCGTCAAATACTTCTTTGCTGGATGAAATGTTAGTTAGTCTTTTGTTGATGTTGAGTGGTATGTTTTTCAGTAATGTTGGGGGGTGGTCGCTTTGCCGGTGGACATACGATAGTTTGTTGTTGGGCTTCATGTATGGTTTGTAGCTTCCATCTGTAAGGTCAAAGGTTACGTCAAGAAAGTGGACGATTTTTTTGTTGGCATCATAATCTTTGGGCCATTTCATTGAAACACATTGCTGACTTCTTTTTTGGTTTTTTTCAATTTCTTTTGGGGTGGCTTTGCAGACTGCAAGACCATCGTCACGGTACAGTCCAATTTCATCTTTGAATTTGGATGCGATCAAGGAGAGCATGTAAGTTCCTATCAATTCTCATGTTTCTGCTCCGTTGTATGAGCCCATTGTAACATCAAACATGTCGTTTGTGCTCTTCTTGGCCCATAGAGCGATGTTTTCGCGTGGATGATGATTTGGCGGTCCTGTTGGGTTATTGTAGTGAATTTGGAGGCATAATCTAATGCTTTCAGTAGCAGGTCTTCAGATATGGATAGATAGAAGTCGCACATGTCAAAGGTGATAAATGCATGCTTTTCCTTTTCTGGGATTGCCTTGAACCACTCTATGGTGTTGTTAGTGCTTTTCCACAGGTTCACTTTGGTTGTATGAATGACCTCTTTGTTTATGTGGTCAAGGATGTTTTTGCTGATGATGCCCGTTAAAACTAACCCTGGTTGAAAATTCTTACATATTGTCGAAAAATGCTTCCAGAAAAACCATCGGCTCTACAAGATTTTCAACAAGACACACTCATTTGCATTTCTACAGATTACGGGGAAGGGATTTTTTTGTCTCCCTTTGCTCTTGCAAAGTACGTTGGCATTAGAAATTGAAAAATAAAAATCGACTGAAACTGCGCATCATGAAAAAAACTAAGAATTCCGTTCTGACTTCTGCTTCCGGTAGTTATGCAACGTGCGGTGTGAAAGCAACAAACAGAAAATAATTTTGCCCGATAAATCAATGAAGACAGTTTCAATTGAGTTGTATCAGAATAGCATTACACTACACACACAGATCAATTAAAGTTAAGAATATGATATTAATCACTATTGAAGCTTATACAATCATCTTTGCACAGTAAACAAAAAACTGGTCGTATTCTGGGCACTCAGTGAAAAATTTGTTGATGATTCTGGACTCCATTACTCTAGAAACAGTACAGTTCACGACGAAGTGAAAATAATTGTTCTAACCACTTGAACACAACACATCACGATTTACAAACCCTTTCTTCAACAGTGGCCATTTTAGTTTGCAGTGAAAAGTGTAAATATTAGTCATGAAAATCTCAATCACCTGAACAGAACAGCACACTCTGCAGATGATCCTAGAGCTTAACACCCCCCCCAAAACTTGCATTGTAAAGCTTAATTATTCGGTTTCCTTTTGTTATGCTTTGTCTTCCGTAAACTAATAAGCATGTTGCAAAAATTGAAATTATTTTTTAACTGGCCATGGTCAGATACTGGTACCGGTTGGATACAAGGCAACATACTGTACTGGCAATCAATATGATTTTTACCTTGATACTCATACAGTTGGTCTGTCACTATCGAGGTTTGCTGGGATTAATTAATTCAGATTCAAGTTTAAAAGCTGAAGAAGTCTTGAGTAACTTACACCCTTAACTTCAACATAAAATCTCAAACAGAATTGACATCTACAGCTAGGGCTTTGATGGACCAGAAAAATGACAAAACCACTATTTTACCTAAAAAGGTCGTCTGTGACAAGAAGAATCTCCACTGCCATTGCTTCATTGGCCTTTTCAATGGGATCAATCCTGCGAATTTTAACAGTAGGAAACATCCTTATTATAGCATCGGCTCAGAAGAAAGACAATGAATGAATAGTTCATGTAGTCATAGGACAAAAATCACGTTTTTCCTTTTTAACCTTATTTATGTGACATACTAATGTGTTCTCAGCATTAAAGAACACACAAGAGCCATGTCGATTCATTTACAGGTCAAAACTTGTGAAGGTTTATAAACTGCCTTCATCAAGCAACCCTGATAAAGGAAGAAGCCGAAATGCAAAAGACCCTTTTTTCTATGCAATTATCCTTGACCCAACACCTTTTGGCATTCACTCTGCATTTGATCACAGATAATTATATGGCTTTGCTTCTTAACTTCGTGCTCACGAGTGTCCCATAGACTTTTTGGGTACCTACACCGTTCTTAAAAATGTTAATCTTTTGTTGTTTATGCGATAAATTCAGTGTGTAAATTTATGTCTTTTCCAGGTGTATGCAATAATTTATCGCTAGTTTCTCTGCTTTGCAGTCTCTCCTGTGTTAGCGAGAGTACTTTCCCTACTTCTATTAGCACCCTCTCTCTCCTGTAGCCACAAGAAACACTACTGTGAATATTCTAATATCCTCTTTGAGTGTGTCTGGGGATGAACAAAAGTTTCAAGCCCTAGACAAACAGAATGCTACATTTCAATACTGTGTGTGCCTGTGTCCATTGCAGGAGTGGATTGATGGTTATCAGAAGGTTTCTGGTAAACACTGGTGCTGATGTTGCCTGTTGAATCCTTTATACTTCCTTGGTGTCAAGGAAGTTAAATGGGTTATGGGAGATTTAATAACGAAGGTTTTAGATAAACAAATTCGTAATGCTTGTGAAAAAACCTGTCATTTTTTTCTTTATTTTAATTGATTTTGGTCTATTTTATTTACAAAAACAGCAACACAGAAAAACTAGTGCAAGTACATTACAATACTAACGCTACTTACTATTGCCATTTAAAAGAGATACAAGTACAAGTATGGGTCGTCTAAGAATGACACAAAGGAAGAAGAATACTAAACTACAAACAATCATTAAAAAGCGTCTTTACAATGCTGATAGCAAAGACTGCAATTTATTATTATGAACGTCAAGAGAGTTACAGCTTTATGCTATCCGTGACTCTAATTTGTATATATACTTCATTTTCTCAATCAACAATGGCAGTGAAGGTTTTAAAGACAAGCTGCAACACTAATAGACAATTTGTTTGCCAAGGAGAATAAGGTGATTGATCAGTTGAAGATCCTTTTCACAAATTCCAGAAGTTATGTCTGCAGCGCTCCAGACATTTACATAAATACCATATCCTTTTAACCAGTTCGTCACTGATAGCCATAAGCAACAAGCAAACTCACAGTAAATAAATAAATGCGCCAGGGACTTGTCCGACAGGCCACAAAAGGGACACAAAGGTGTTGTTGTTTTAGCCATTTTATGTAGAATATTGTTTGTATAGGCAATTCTGTTTAACAGTTTGTATTGAAATTCCCTGGCCTTAGATTCTTGGGTTGTTTTTCTAGGAAGGATGTATATCTCATGCCAAGGCAGCTCAAGCAATGAATATAACTCCTCATAACAGCATTTTGCAGTTGGTTCAATCTCATATACACCTTATTCATAAATGGCGGCCACATGGAATAGCCTGGATTCGAATGCCTGAAAGCGAGGCTTGGTAGGCCACGGCTCACAGATCAAAACAAACAAGAGGATACAAGTAGCCTATACTCGGGCCTGCAAAAGTACAGTGAGTGGTGTATGGTTAATTTAGCACTAAAGAAAAGAAAAGAGAGAAGTTTGTCCTTCTCACATCGGCCTTACATTGCGATTCTCATTATGTGACTGTGTATGTAGTGAATACCTGGACCCAGATTATCTTCATTACAGGTGGTGACAATGACCACTGGACCATGGAAACGAGGTAAAAATAGTGTATTTATTCCAAAGTGGCTAAGCACATTGTTTTTTACTGATGGATGGGTATTCTTGCTCAGTGTTTGAGAGAGGAAAAGCTAATTGAACGGTTTAAGATGAAACGAAATGACTCATGGAAACATCTTTTGCAGAAAAAAAATGAAAGATGTGAAAACATCTTTCCAAGATGACCAAACGTTCGTGCAGTGGTGCACGTAAAGGTCACTTTGGCATGTGCGCGACATGTGAAGATGTGCACTATATCTTAACACTTGAAAATACTTTCAGAAGTACAAAAGTTCCTTGAGGGTGGCCCTGTCAAAATAAATGTGTTATTTGCCAGCTGGAAGGTCCGTATAGGGAAAAACTGTGACGGAGGCCTTGAAATTGCTGCCCGAGGCCGCAGGCCGAGGGCAGCTTTTTCAAGAACGATGTCACAGTTTTTTGCTATATGGACCAACCCTTCGCTGGTAAATAACTTATTTTTCCTCTCTCTCTCCCACCCTCTCTGAAATCAATTGTTTTAATTGTTGATTCGCACCGTGCTTGACAGTGAATGCAGTATTAAAGTGACTTACAGACTGAACGTTTCAAAGAGAAATATTTTTTATTTGAGTGCTATTTCCAAACCTCTTGTCTAATGAAAAATAACCTCTGTATGTACAGTGTAAATGGAGTCGGTGTAAAAAAAAAAATTAAAATTTAAGGTCATCACAACAGCTCACGCAATCAAGGCTAGGATTCTGCCTGCCGTGAGCAGTCCGGATGAGAAAATTCTGCCCGCTCCTGGAATCAATCAGATTGCAGGATTTGTTGAATTCCGCCCACTCACGCATTGAGAAAAAAAATAAAAGAATTATAATTCTCTGTGACCAAATTTTGGGAAGTACCTATCAAAGACATACAGTAAGCAAAATCTATTGTACAACTTCCAAGTACATTACCATTATGACTTGGGCTGTATTGAATCTGAAAAATTGTGTTGAACGCTATGACTTCTGCAGGTAATTCTGTTAACATGAAATATGTTTGTCTGGATAAGCTGGATAAGGCAGTGTATAGAATGTATAGTTCATTTCCTACATTTATAATTGATAATTACAGGGAAGTAATTAATTTCCTATCATAATTATAATTATATAATAGCACATAGTGACATAGCTGCCTATTCACTACCAGCATTTGAGCCATACACTAAAACATCACCGTGACAGTTGTTTTACTAGGATCAACAGGATGTGAACCAGGATTTTAGGTTATGTCCCTGCAAAGGTTGAACTTACCGGTACCAGCCATGCGGTGGACCAGACTTTTAACAAGAAACTATTTCAAAAAACAAAAGTGTTTC
>NC_090879.1:37246770-37251770 GCF_036669935.1 Montipora foliosa
GAAGCTGACGCTTGACATCTTTTAGTGTGGGTCTACCGCAAAAAGCATATGCCTTTCTTTGTATGTGTTTTGAGCACCCCAAGAAGAAATCGATTAAGCCAACGCAACCTCGATCTTCAGTAATGCAAATAACGCATCACACGCTCTTCATGCAGGCGATTTTAATTTTCATATTGATGACACGGTAAAGAAGGCCTGTGACCTTGATCTTCTTCCTGCCTGTCTTCTGTCTACAAATCTTCATGTTAATCAAAGGCCTGTCGTTGCTAGAATTGTTAATTTGTCGTTGAAATCCGGATCTATGCCGTCTAAACTTAAAGAAGGTGTGTTAAAACCATTACTAAAAAAAACAAATCTGGATCAGACTGAGTTTAAAAATTATCGCCCCGTTTCTAATTTGAGTTTTCTCTCCAAAGTAATCGAGAAAGCTGTGGCCCTTCAGCTAACCAGCTATCTGGAAGATAATCATCTTTATGAACCTCTGCAGTCGGCATACAAGAAATTTCACAGTACGGAGACCGCGCTTATTAAAGTTCATAATGACATTGTTACCGCCATTGACAGTCGTCACTCAGTCATCCTCATTCTGCTTGATCTATCTGCGGCATTTGATACTGTAGACCACAGGATTTTAATGGGGAGGCTATCTACTCGTTTTGGGATTCGCAATAGGGCGGTTTGTCTCGTATTTGTCCGACCGCACGCCATATGTGAAAGTTAAGGACACCTTATTGCATTCATTACGTCTCACTCAAGGTGTTCCTCAGGGTTCCGTACTGGGACCGATATTGTATTCTCTATACACTTCTCCACTGGGTGTCATCGCCAAGCATCATCAAATGAATTTCCATCTCTATGCCGATGACAGGCAGCTGTACATATCGTTTAAAACATGCTGTACAAATGACATGGAACTGAGCAAGAACAGGATGGAGGCCTGAGTTCGTGATATTGACCTTTGGATGGTACAAAATAGACTCAAGCTAAACCAAGAATGAACAGAGGTGTTGGTAATTTCATCTCGTTATCGTCCAAGACCAAACATTCATGATTTGACAATTGTTGCTGAGGTGGTTAACTGTTCCTCAACAGCAAAGGATGCTGGTGTCACACTTGATAAATCTCTGTCCATGGCCCTGCACGTAACAGCAGTGTGTAAATCTGCATTTTTTTACTTACGCAATATATCCAAGATAAGGAAGTTTCTTAACATGGAAACTACAAAATCCCTGGTACATGCTTTCATTACATCAAAGGTCGACTACTGTAACTCGTTGCTGTATGGTGTTCCTAAATATTTATTGCTGCGGCTCCAACGAGTATTAAACTGCGCCTCGAGAATAGTGTTTAAATCCAACAAATATGATCACATAACACCTCTCCTCAAGGAACTCCATTGGCTACCTATTAAACAGCGGATTAAATTTAAAATTCTTTTAATCACATTTAAAGCACTCAACAAGCAAGCTCCAAATTATACAACAGACCTTCTTACACCCTATAAACCTTCAAGGTCACTGCGCTCATCTACCAAAAATCTTTTAACGAAACCTGTCTTCAATCTTATGTCATATGGTGGTCTGTCTTTTGTGTTGGCTGCAGTGAGTACTTTAGAACGACCTTCCACAGTCAATAAAAGATTCGCAATCGGTGGAAACTTTTAAATAGAAACTTAAGAGACATTTATTTTTACAGGCTTAATGCCGACAATGATTTTTACTGTCTCATTTTAAATTGAATATTTTATTATTATTTTTTGAAGACAATATAGTACCATGGTGGTATTTTACTTTTTATTCATGATACTCTATTTTATATAGTTATAACAGTTAGGTAATGGTAATAATGAAAGTAATTTAAATTTTAACGATTATATTGTGTATGATAATTTTAATTTGTCATCTGTAAAGCGTTTTTGGACCACAGGGAAAGGACGCTATATAAATGTATTGTATTATTATTATTATTATTATTATTATTATTATGTGGTTTGCTTTAAATAACCAAAGTAAAGAGCGCCATGTGCTTTCTATTAAGCATTGCCCAATCAAACAACGCCACGTTTTTTCTATTGTGCATTTTGCTGCACAGGAAAAAAAACCAAGACGCTCTAAAAAAGTGTACACTGGGTTGCCTGTGGTACGTGGTACACAAAAGCAGAAGGCACTGAATTGGGTGGTATTGAACTGCAGGGTTCCAGTGAATTTTTTCAAGTGGGGGGTCATTAAGACCATTTGAGGGTCACCCATATGTTGCGCCAGCAGAGGCCCTTTGGCTCACACGTTCATACCTTTAATTATTTTGTGATATCCTGTCCCATTTTGAGGTCTTTTAGTTTTTTAAGCTTTGGTAATAAATTCAGTTTAAAGATAACAAACACGCTCTTGAGGAAAGGTGCACGTGATCACCTTGTGTCAACTGAATGAACTACGGGAAAGGACGTTAATCGTTCATTGTTTTCAGAGTAAAATAACGTACTTTTTAGCCAAGAAACTTCTGTCTTTGGTCTTTTTAATTTTGTTGTAATATTTAACTGAATATTTACATTTCATCTGTCGGGTCAGGAAGCCTTCTTTGTTGGGTTCCTGAGAAACGTATCTATTGTGACTTCAGGGTGAACTATTTACACAATATTGTGAGGTTGAGCGGCCATGTAATTGAAAATCTGAACATCTGGGTTTACCTCTGTGTAAAAACCTGTGAAAAATTTTCTTTGTTTTGTTGGCTCGTGGTAGGGTTACGTTATTGTTTGATGCTTTTTTGGCTCTTTTGTTTTCCTTTGTGTTATGTCATCTGCAAGTTTCACAGGTTTTTACAGCGAGGATGAGATGAACATCTATGAGATACAAAAACAGACTTGCAAATTATCGCAAATCACAATGCTGACAAGCACAAAAGCAGAAGAAATGGTTAATAAATATGAAGTTTGTTACTATCTGAATGTTTTTGTGTTAGAGTAAAGGGATATATTGTTATGCAAATGATGTAATTTCATGACACTCAAAATTTGCAAAAAGCGTGAGTAAACAATCTTTGCACCAGTAAGTGGTAGCAATAAATTGGATTAACCAGGAAGTTAAAGAAATATTGTTGCCTTACCAAATAAACTTCATTTTACACTACAATGACAAATTCATTTGTCAGAGAAATAAAATTCCTGTCTCCTAGCATATCACATTTCAACGCACGTATGCAAGCTTGTTAACTCATTTTCACCATGTCCTGATTCCCGCTAAATTTTTCTTCTTTCAAATATCATGAAAATATTTCTCCTCAAGAATTCCATCTTTTATGTTCAAATAACTGCTAAAACTAAAGATTTTTTAACGATCTACCTGTATTCCGTACATATCTTTTCATAATTTAACATTCTGTCAAAATCTATCAAAATACAAAAATAGCAACGCACGCAACAAATTTAGTCGCATTTACCGCTTCGTCGAATTTCCATGCTTAACACAGGAACTGTTAGTTATTGTGAAAATCTTTCTCTATTCGTTAGCAATCACTCTTTCAGAGAAATCGACTGGTCTGCAAATATTTTTCAATGGGAAGTCAAAAGGCCAAGTGGATGTTATGCATAATCGCGCGATCAAGTTGCGTGTGTGACCCGTTATAAATATTTTTTCACAAAATGTTCCCGAATCGTCAAGTATCACCACAGAAAACAAGAACATCATTCTAAAAGCTTATTCTACACAAAAAGTAGGTTCTAGGAATAATTTTGAGAGTGGAAATCACGAGGCATGGTATATTTAATTAAGTTAACATAGCAGAAAGAGGCCAACCTCATTTTGACATGAAAATGCTTTACTATTGCCATAAAAACTATCCAGTCAAGCTCGCATATTACAAAACATGATGAATTCATAAAGGACACCTTTTGCAGCGAAATATTTTTTGAAACAAACCACATATTTGCTATAAGAGGCAATCTTTCTTTCAAAAAATTCTTGGCTGTCACATTTCATATTATTTTTACATGAAGACTGTGCAGAGAACAGAGATCACTGATCCACTAAAGGTGTTTGATTCCTTCCCTGTCTTTGTTGAACCCATAACTTACCAGTTCCATTTGGTTTCAGTGTTCTACATAACAGCACACTAGGTAAAATATTAGAAATACAGCTCACTTTGATTTCGGCTCGACGGGCGATAGTTGTTGTCGAAGTCCATTACTCCTCGCTTTTATGATTCCAGGCATTTATTTTTCACCCCCTGTCCTACTTATCCAAGTGACGTTCCATTCTTGAGCTCCATAAGGGTATATTTTGTTTAAAGAAGCACTAAAACGCCATCTGCGTTACCACGACTTTCAACGCCAGGTTTAATAATTAAATGTTCTCCTGAGTGCACCAGGGAAATGTACAATGTACGTATTACCCCAGCCCCCTCAAACCTAACAAAATACGCAGAGAAGACTCTATGCACAAAGACAGTACCGGTACTTAGCAGGGGAGTGACAGGCAAGACTTTTCCCAACACGAAAAAACATAATAATAAAAGAACCACGAAATGAAGGCCAGATTCCGACTGGCTTTGCCATACTGGCAACCCAGTAAAAAACTGAAATCTAACGTGTTTTATAACTCGAGCCCCTACGGGCCCGAGTAAAAATATGGAGTCTTCCAGCACAGCTTCTGATGAAACTGCGTGTGTGATACTCACAGAATACGATAATCCTGGAACTTCCTTGGCTGGTAGAAATCCTTCTTCAATGAAAAATGAAGAGCTAAAGTTTTGGTTAAGATGTCGCGGTGATTCGCTCAAGGGACTTAACACGAAAGCACAGCTCGTAAAACGGTGAGGGCTAGTTCGTGAGATGATATAACATGCAGTTTGGAGTTTACGTAAATGTGCAGTTGAGAAATATTTCTCGATTATATTGCAGAATCCAAGACTATGTTGAAAATGGAAGGGATAAAATGCTGGTTGATCCTGATCCAGATAAAATTTACACGAAAAGAAAGGCAAGGTTTTCGAGTGCAGTACCAAATGAC
>NC_090879.1:37259270-37271770 GCF_036669935.1 Montipora foliosa
TTTGTCCTGCACTCATCAGTGTGTAACCAAGAGTGATTTGTATGAAGACCAGAGGCAAAAGTATGATCGTGTCCTGATTATTCATTCATTTATAATTGCCCTACCGCATGGTATAGAGCACTCTTAGTACAGCAAATAAAAGCCTACTTTACGTATATATATATATAGTTAAGTTTACGTAAGGAAAAGCGACGAAGAGACAAACTCTTGACTGTTCTGGACAAAGTTTAATGCGACGTTTCGGCCGTTCGGCCTTCTTCAGGTTAAAAATTAAAAACTAAAAAAAAAAACTATTTACAATGAGTGCAAATCACAAAAACAGCACCTTATATATACAGAGCAGAAATATTGAAATTAAGGAAACGAAACAAAACAAAGGTCAAAGCTACAAGGTGACATGGATTTGACAATCAAAGACAAATAAAGAACTATAACAAAAGGTCTAAATTCCAAGGTGACATAGATTTAACAATCAAAAACAAATAAAGAACTATAGGTGACATATCGATAAAAATTCATCCTATTGGGAAAATGACAACTTACAACTACTCAATTGTAGTAATTAATGCGGTGTTTCGATCTAGATTCCCGCCTTTTATTAAGACCATGAGGATTAAGGGTAAATAATTGCGCAGTCCAATAGGCCTCCCTAGTGAGTAGCAATTGTTCAAGATGTAAAGAATTTTCAAAAGACCTAATTTGTTCGATAATGATGAAATTGATTTGTGAAATTTCATGTTCAGAGTTATTATAGTGGATAGCCAATTCACAAGTTCTTTTGTTCTTCAGCATGTTCGACTTGTGGTTACGGAATCTTACTTTAAATTCAGTCGAGGTGGAGCCCACATATCGCAGGTTGCATTTGGCACAAGTGGCCAAATAAATAACATTTTGCGATGAACAAGAAAGTTTTTGTTGAATGGAATAATGACGACCAGTAGCTGAACTTTGAAATTTTGAAGCTTGACTTAAATAATTTTTACAAAGATCGCATTTCTTATTGCATTTTGAACAACCCCCATTTTCTTCTCTTTGATTTCTACAAGAGGTTACCTGAAATTTGGATGGCGCTAACATCTCCTTAAGATTTTTTGTTCTACGATAAGCGGGAAAAATTGACTTGGACGGAAAAATTTCTTTGACTTCTGGTGAAGATTGCAATAGATGAAAGTGATTTTTAATGACTTTTTGGATATCTGGCAAAATTGGATTGTAGTCAAGCACCAGTGGAAAAACTTTCTTATCTGGTTTTACCTTTTTGCTCAAAAGTTCAGATCTTGATATACTGAGAGCTTTGTCGAACTGTTTACATCTTGAACAATTGTTACTCACTAGGGAGGCCTATTGGACTGCGCAATTATTTACCCTTAATCCTCATGGTCTTAATAAAAGGCGGGAATCTAGATCGAAACACCGCATTAATTACTACAATTGAGTAGTTGTGAGTTGTCATTTACCCAATACGATGCATTTTTATCGATATGTCACCTATAGTTCTTTATTTGTTTTTGATTTTTAAATCTATGTCACTTTGGAATTTAGACCTTTTGTTATAGTTCTTTATTTGTCTTTGATTGTCAAATCCATGTCACCTTGTAGTTTTGACCTTTGTTTTGTTTCGTTTCCTTAATTTCAATATTTCTGCTCTGTATATATAAGGTGCTGTTTTTGTGATTTGCACTCATTGTAAATAGTTTTTTTTTTTTTAGTTTTTAATTTTTAACCTGAAGAAGGCCGAACGGCTGAAACGTCGCATTAAACTTCATCCAGAACAGTCAAGAGTTTGTCTCTTCGTCGCTTTTCCTTAAGTACGCTTAACTACAAATTCGCGTCGAGACATTGTATCCTGTGGATCCTCTTACTGGGAGTTCATCGTTAGGTCAACCAACCGTACACTGCTTTTATATATATATAATAAAACAAGCAAGAGACAGTAGCGACTCAGAGTTTCATGTTCTCAACACAATCTTCAGGCTACAATGATCTTAATTAATGCGCATTACTTGGTATTTATAGAATTCCCTAAAGTGGAAGCTCATTTCTTCACATTGTGCAGTAGGAACTTATTTCTATGACGACATTTAGATACTAATTTAGTTCTTTTGTTTAGCAGGAACTTTGGGTCAGCTCTAACAATGGCGACTTTTTCAGACAAGGTCACATTGTTAGAGCTGACCCAAAGTTCCTGCTGAACAAAAGAACTGAATTAGTATCTAAATGTCGTCATAGAAATAAGTTCCTACTGCACAATGTGAAGTAATGAGCTTCCACTTTAGGGAATTCTATAAATACCAAGTAATGCGCATTAATTAAGATCATTGTAGCCTGAAGATTGTGTCGAGAACATGAAACTCTGAGTCGCTACTGTGTCTCTTGCTTGTTTTATTTTATATAATTTGCAATCTACAAAAGTATTGAGCCCACTCCCACGTCGCTGAACTCCTAATATTCAGGTATAATATATATATATATATATATATATGTAAATTGTACTAATAATTGTTATACTTTGCTATTTCTGTAATTATTTATTTATTCTGTAATCACTTATTTGTTTACTTATTTAGTTGTTACTGTATACATATGTAAGAAGTAAGTTTCTATTTGTTCTGTAATCTTCGCTCTTAATAAGGTGTGTAAAAGTAAATAATTCAGTTACATACAGCAATACCCTTTTCCTTACTATGTAATGCATATTTTCAATCAATAAATGGTGGTCCCCCAACTAGTTTAGCTTTTTAGTTATTTTAATAGACCAGCTACTGTTGTATTTTTAATTCACCTATTTGTTATTTAGCTAGCTAGTCTACTTTACAGTACAAATAAATCTTGCTGTTGCTGTTGTTGTTGTCCAAAAACTGCCTTCCAAGAAACTAGCAATCGACTGGATAGAGCTCTGAGTCGCAGTGTTTAATAAAAGATTGCAAAACCCAATCACAAAACAATGCAGACACAGTTTCAAGAAATGTTATCACATCACAAACTGTCAAATCGTTCACTCCATGATCCAAAAAGGAATTCTATGGATTCAATACCTTTGTTGCAGTGCGGATAGGAGTGGTGCAAGAGGGAACGAACAGAAAAGAGTGGTACTGGACTGCAAGTAAATATAACATAGCCGATTTATTAAGAAGAGAAAGTCAACCAAACGATATTGGCATATACAGTATATGGCAAAAGGGACCAGACTTCCTTAAACTACACTAATCTGAATGGCCAATAACAAGAACATACTCCGAACAAAAAATCCCAATCAATACGATTAAACTGAAATTATCTTTACCAACAATCCAAACCAACACAGAAGACACTCTTGCGTTGAGAATAAACATTGAGAAGTATTCAAATTACAAACAATTGCTATGAGTTACAGCTTGAATTTTGGCCACGTACAAGAAAGAACCGAAGCCAACACTGCAAAATGCTACAAGCATGCCAACAGCAGATGACATCAACAATGCCAAACGTTATTGTAGTTCCCAGGTGAGCCCACAAGCTGTATGGCTCTTATATCAAACACCTCTAGATTCATTGGAATTTCCCAGCAAAGAAGAGTAGCAATCTCAAAGTAAAATGTTTCTGATCATAACATAAGCATTTATGCTTTCAACAAAACACAATTGCAAGCTATAAAACAATCGCTTCATTAGTCAGTGAGCCTACAGCCAGCTTTCAAGCACTGTCTCCCCAGTGCTTCCAGCATCTCAGGGGGGACTGGGTAAGATGGTGGACAGTTAAGACGTGCATAAGGTGCTGTATGTTTAGCGATGCACCTGGAAAACGTGCCACGTCACATATGGACGAGGCCGTTGCTGGTCTCAATAAAGAAGACCACAACTTAAGGTAATTAAGGTAAGTAAAAAAAAAAAAAAAATTGGCACAATTAATATTTATACACAGGACATTAAAAAATGCAATAAAAAGATGGGATCACTTGCGCTGTATGTCCTTCATTATAAGTGCTTTTTAGCGAATTACAGGGGAAGCATTTGAAACTAGATCAACCGGAAAAATTGTTGTTATGTAGCAAAAGCTACTTAATACTACTGAAAACTTGAACCTACTTGTTTGTGCGGGCTATAATCTTAAAGTAAAGCGATTTCAAATTGTTCAATCTTGCAAAGAAATGTTCGCTAATTGGACCGCTACAGTCATCACCTTGCACTCACTGTCCGTCTCCAACTTTTTTTCTTCGCAACACAATGATAAATGGATGGCCAAGGGGCAATTTCAGCTTCAAAATGATCATTTTCCACGAAAGGACTGGGGCGAGTTCCAAAACAACACCTTCTTAACCGAGAAGAGTTATCATGATTGCACTTAAAAGCTCTTGAACCGCAAAAGCGGCCATTGTTGCCTCTCTTCAGATGGCCGACTTGAACAGCGCCATCTCTGAAGTCGCAATGTTATGCGCAGTATGAGATGCGTGCTGCAAAACAAGGGAATCACCTTAAAGGAAAAAGTTAACAGCACCAACAAGACGGTCAAAGAGCTCGAGGAAAGTGCTGAAGTCAATGATGAAGTGATTGTTAACCTAAAACGTGAATTGAAAGCTCCTCAGATGTCCATAGATGATCTTAGCAAACAATTGCTACCGGTATATCAAGAGCATTATAGTAGAAGGGAAAACTTAATGTTTATGGGCATCTCAGAAAAAAATGTTACAGCTGTGCAAGGTACTCATCAACACCCTGAAAACACGAAAAAGATTGTTTATAAGTTTATAGAAGAGGAACTGAAATTCTTGAACCCACACGACAGCATTGAATTTCAAAGAATTCATAGAGTGCGAAAGCCTAAGAATGACGGTCCTTGCCCACTAATTGTAAGATTTTTACGTTATGCTGATTGCAAAATGGTTCTACATCAAGCCAGGAAAACTACAAGTTAAGAAAGTCACAGAGCCACAGAGCAAAAAAAATAAAGATGACAAGGATACTTTGGTAAGAAATTTCGTGACAAGCTTTATGTCAATGGGAAGTCTATTCCATGTCACGAGAAGTTATAAACATTATCTTATTTATTTAGCTCTTTGCCTTCAAAACAAGTTTATGCTAATCGCTTTTTCTTCTCTTGAATGCATAAATTACTGCACACCGCATTGAGTTGGTATTTCTAATGTTGTAATGAAAGAGCATCTAAATGTCATGCAGGAATGATATTCCCAGGAGGTGTAAAGATCCCTTACAATTCGCTTTGGGGCAATCGGTAAGTGCAGGATTTTTGCTTGTGTTGTGCTCATGCGTGTGTTTATGTAACCCTTCGTAATTATCAGCTTCAAAAACCATGCTTCGCTGCAGTCGTACAATCATCAGCTAATTATTGTAGACAATAGTTACAATAGAACGGTTTTACTCGTTCACTACAATCTGTCTGCTCTTTCAGTTAATACCAAAAACAAAACAGTTTAATTTCAAGATTATGTCACTTAATGCTCGAGACCTCCACAAACGTAAATCCATATTCACATGGATTGAAAAACAAAAATCGGATATGTTTCTTCAAGAAATCTATAGCACACCTGAGATCAATGGCATGGAAAAATTATTTTTAGTCATGGATCAAACCATAGCAGAGGAGTGCTTGTCCTAATTAATGTACAGGCACAGTACAAAAGAAAAATACCTTTATAGACAATGAAGGCCAATGCACATTATTGGAAATGACCATTGAAGAATCGCGTTCCTGCTGCTAAATTTATACGCTCCGACCAAACTAAATGATCAAACAGCCTTTTCTCAAGATGTTTTATTTACTCTGAAGATGACTTCCGCTCAGGTTGTTGAAAGGCAGTCAATGTCATCTCAAACAGTCCTTCTCAGAACTACACTCACCCCGAGGATCATACTTCACTTAATTATGATATCACTCCTAGGTTAAAACCATTTACAATATTTGTTGTTCAAAGTGCTAATTTTGATACAGAATGTAGGGACATCATTGGCGGAGATTTCAATGTTCATCTAGACGCTGATTTTGATAATTCCAGAGGCCAAATTTAAACAAAATCTACCATAAAAAATATCCAAGATATCATGCTTAGTATAATCTTATCGATACATGTATTTGGAGTCTACGAAATCTTGATAAAAGGCAGTTTACCTGGAGAAAAAGAAATACTATTATACAATGTCACCTTGACTTTTGACTTATAAGCGACAATCTACAAGACGAAGTCAGCAAAGAAAAAATTACTCCAGGTACGATCTACAAGACGACGTCAACAAAGCAGAAATTACTCCAGCTATTAAAACCGATCACTCAGCAATCAGTTAGTCTGTTAGTAGCCTTAAAGGTCAACCATTTGGACCATCGTATTGGAAGTTTAACTCATCAAATTTTCTGAAGTCAAAGATAAAAGAGTATTGTGCGACCTAATTAAATATAGAATCAGGCAAACAACTATCAAATACAGTAAAGTGATTGCCAGGAATCGTAAGGCGCTGCTTCTGCAATCGTAAGAAATCTTAAAATTATGCGAGGAAAACTTTAGCAATGATCTATCAGAAGAAAACATTATAAGGCTGGACGAGGCCAGGAGTGTGTATGAAGCGAAAAGAAAAATTCGAAATATTTCTTAAATCTAGAAACCAGTAAAACCAAAAGAGTATTTGTTCGCAGCCTCATTAATGCAGATGAAAAAGAAGAACTCAAATATTTCTATACAAGACTCTACAGAAACTGTGAATCAGGGGACTGTGACCGACGCTTTCAAGGTTTTTAAATGGCGATGATATTCCTAAATTGCGCAGACCAGAAACATTTATGTGAAGGACTTTTGTCAAACGAGTGTTTTAATGGACTTAATTGATTAGATTGTAATATGAAGTGCTAGGTTTCTATCCCATATTAACCATGTGAGCATTAGCCCTACTGATGGAAATGGGCCCACACAAGGACAGAGAAAACTCTGACCAGGGTGGAAAAAGAACCCATGACCTTCGGGTTAGATCACCGCCACTCTACTGACTGAGCTACAAGGTCTGACGGGAGCAAGCCGTGTGAACTGAAGATGTTATAGTCACAGCAATGAACATGTACAAGTACGTTTTTGCAAACGTTGGCCGTGTAGCACTTATATTTGAAGAGACTTAACTGATTAGATTGTGTTATAATGCTCTGTCTGAATTCCCGAATGGTAAAACACCTGGGAACGACAGCTTAACACCTGAATTCTACAAGAAATTCTTGACTCTGCTTGGCCATCTAAAGACCGACTCCTTAAATTATCCGTATAAACATGGTGAATTATCTAACTCACAAAAACATGCGATAATAAGACTCATTGAAAAGAAAGGTAAAGATCAATGTTACAGTACTGCTCAAAAGTAAGTTACCACCAGAACATGTGACGTGAATCGTGTCGCGCACTACAGGAATCATGTTGCGTGCAACGGTAAGAAATCTCAATTGTTTCAAATTTTAACTGTAGAAGGTGTTTGTGCAAGGCCAATTTTCGAAGAAAACATGCATATAATAAATTGTGGTATCTTCGTACATAAAAACATAATTATTGAATGTGGCAATTCCCGAGCACATTTCATTGTTTACAAAGTTTTGTTTGCCAATCGACAAACCATGAATCATAAGCGCTTTTGTAAGGAAAGTAAGTTTTCGTATTATTTACACATTTTCACGATAATAATAATCCTTGGTTTGTGTGAAATTTTAACCCCATGGTCAAACAATCAAACGTTTTAGATAATTTATGTCGTATCAAGTTGTAAACTTAAGATTGTGGAAGATACCAGTAACAGCAATGTTGACTGTAGGTAATAATTATCATATAGTTTTTATTGTTTAGCAGAGTTTTACTGGATCTTGTGGAAGCGTTGAACTTTACACTTGAACTTGATCTGAACTGAACGAATTTCCGGAACTACTAAAATCTCCAACAACAAATACTAACAACAAATGCTAACAACAACGGTTCTTAAATAGGTTTTAACTATGTGGTCTAGAATATTCCTTGTGTCTATTTTAAGCAAATTAACCATGACATTACTAATACTCATTTTTAGGATTCTAGAACTTTCCATGATCTGTCACTTATAAATATACATCAGCACAATCTAGAACTTTCCAGGAAAACAACAATAATTATGTAACGTTTTATAGAACATTCCAGAACTCTTCAGAACATTTCTCCCCTTCCAAAATGGCCTTTAAGGTCATTTTCCTAACTGCACAATAGTAAGAGATATCCCAAAGAACCTTCAATGAACTGGCTAATGACAATGAACACAAACTTTACCATCTTCTTCCTATACGATCTAACAGTAACTACGCTACTAGACACCAAAGGAAATTCAACCTACCTAGAGTCAAGACAGAACGATACAAAAACAGTTTTATCATGAGTCATATTTATAAGTAGTTTTACTTTTTCTTTTTCAAGATAGCATTTATATATATATAAATTTTTATTATTGTAAATATATAAATAATTTATCAATATTGTGAATAGTTTGTAATTCAGCCATATGGCTGCAATGAATTATTTTAATAAACTATCTATCTATCTAACGAAACTGATCATTGTAAACAGACAATAGAAATGTATTATGCTTTACAGTCAAGTGGGCAAAGCTTTACAATAGGTCTCCGTAGAATTGAACCCTTCACTCTAACGTCTGCTGTGCGAACATGTCCATCAGGTCCAGGAAAGACTTGAACTATCCTTCTCAACGGCCATTTTCCACGCGGTGTATCGGTCGACAACACCAATACAAGATCGCCTACTTCTAAGTCACGCTTTTCTTTTCCCCATTTCTTTCTTGGGCTCAAGGATGGTAACCATTCTCTTAACCACCTCTTCCAAAACTGACGAACAATTTCTTGAACATGTCGCCACCTCACTCTGGGATTAAATTGCTCAACATCTACAGATTCTGGGGCAAACTGACCTCCAACTTGGTTAAAAAAAAATGGTTTGGTGTGAGTGGTTCCACATCATCCACATTTGAACTCTGGTAAGTAATAGGTCGAGAGTTAATCAGCCCTTCGGCACCCACAATCGCAGTCATCAGCTCTTCGTCTGTTAGATCTGCCTTATTCATTACATGAAACATGGCCCGCTTGGCTGCTTTGATAAGTATTTCAAACACGCCATTGAAATGCTGTGCTGATGGCGGATTAAATTTCCAAACCACACCTCTGTTCACTGTCAATTCTGTCAATTCTGTCAGTTTACTAACTTGCGCAATTCTTTTTCGGCTCCTACGAAATTTGTGCCATTATCAGAGATTACTTGAACAGGGAATCCTCTTCGTGAGGTCATTCTGTAGAATGCGTTGAGAAATGAATCTGTGTCCAAACCATATGCCATCTCTAGGTGCACTGCTCTGGTGTTCATGCATGCAAAAAGACATAGCGTTTGAAACCAGCTTTTCCTCTTCCTTGCTTTGTTAGGAATGGACCAGCAAAATCAACTGAAATGTTGGTGCATGCTCGAAGTGACATTTCTGCTCTCACTGCAGGGAGTGGAGTCATAACCTGCGAAGCGGGCTGAACTTTTCTTCTTCGGCAAACCATGTATGCTCTTTCGCAATCACGAATCTCTTCTCGAGCTCCAGGAATCCAAAACCTAGCAGATAACATTGCTAAAACCTGATTTGTCCCTGAGTGATTGCTGTCTTTATGTAGGCGTTCAACAATTAGTTTCGTTACTTGATGCTTTCTTGGAAGGATAATAGGGTGTCGAGCTTCCCAGGAAATATGTTCTGCCAATCGCAAACGGCTATTTCCATGTAATAGCCCATCACTTCCTAAAATGGGAGAGATTGGTAAAATCTTTGATCTTGTAGGTAAAGCTTCTCCTTTGCGAGCTCGTGAGAACTCCTCAGGGTAGGACTCCTGTTGTACTTGACGAAGAACCATAACCTCAACATCAATGATCTCCTCTACTGTTAAGGGGCCTTGAAGTTTTGCCACCCTTGAGCTGTTTTGAACAAAACGAACAACGTAGGCCAAAAAAAGGAAATTTAAACCAGTCTGAAAATCGCTCTGGATCAAGTCCTGTGTCTTTCTACTTCAATTTGGGCATGGCTACTTCTCTTTCAGAAGAGTTAAGAAGTGTGACCCCGTACTTTAGTTTCTTCTCCACGTCATCTGAACAGAGACTGGGCAGGGGCACTTGGGGCCACATTCGCTCTGGCTGACTCAAATACTCAGGACCATTCCACCAGGTCTGGTCGTTGACCAATGAATCTGCTGGCATTCCCCTACTCAATTTGTCGGCAGGATTAACTTTGGTTGGTGCATAGCGCCACTGAGCAGGATCAGTTTTGGTCTGGTTTTCCCCACCCCTGTTTGAGACAAATGGCTTGAACTGACGTGAATGTCCACGTACCCAATGCAAAACATCCAGACTGTCAGACCAGAAGACTCACTTATCCTTTGGAAGACTTCCCCATTCCCCGTCTGCCCCACTGTTTCGGCGATTTGTAAGCCAACAATAGCTGCCATCAGTTCTAGTCAGGGAACACTAATGGATTTCAGCGGTGTAACCTTTGCCTTTGACATCACAAAACGAACTGTTGCACTTCCTGACTGATACTCGTGTCTCAGGTAAGCTACTGCACCATATGCCTCCTGTGATGCATCTGTAAATATGTCGATGCTGCCTTGGCAAGATCAACTGGTGGCTTTTGATCCCAGGTTAGGCCAGCAGTCCACATTGCTTGCAATATCATGCGAGCTCTGATGGTAAATGGCGATACTAGTCCCAAGGGGTCAAAAAATGTTGATGTCCGACTCAAAAAGCTTCTCTTTGTCCAGTTAAAGCCATCTGGTGATGGGTGCACCACAAAAGTAAACTGATCTGAGTTTGACTCCCGGGAAATCCCTAGAGTTTTAATGACTGGCAAGACTTGTGCTTCAAGATCCAAATTTGCGACACAATGATCCCTTGGTATCACTTTCAGAACCTCTTCACTGTTAGAGAGCCATTTCTTTGGTGTCATACCAGCTCGCTTCCAAAGCGTAATGAGATCATGGTGCAGCCTGATAGCTTCTTCAACTGTCTCCACAGAATCTAGGCTGTCGTCCATGTAGGTACTTTCGCATACAGTTTCTGCTGCTCTGGGGAATTCATCGGAGTTTAACTTGGCATTGTGCTGAGCCACCAATTGAGCCAGATAAGGCGATGCATTGACTCCGAACACCACTCGAGTAAACTCGTACACTTTGGGTGGATCATTCTTGTTCATGTCTCACCACAGAAATCTATGAACTGATCTGTCAGCTGGCTGCAGATGAACTTGAAGATACATCTCTGTAATGTCACATACTAGAGCTATTGGTGATCGTCTAAACCTGACTAGAACATTGATGAGATCATTTTGCAATTTGGGCCCTTGGTGGAGAACATCATTTAGTGACACCCCTTTATGCTTGGCTGATGCGTCGAATACAGGTCTCACTTTGCTTGTACTCTTGTCTTGTCTGACAACAGGAAAGTGGGGAAAGTACCAGACCTTAGTTACTTGTTCCTTCTCAGACTGAACTTCACAAATGTATTCCTTTCTCTCATATCCATTGATTACCTCTTGATAAGCTGCTGCTATCTCAGGCTGCTTTGCCAATTTACGCTCTGTACTCTCTAAACGAGTTAAAGCCATGGTGTAGTTGTCTTCAAGGGATGGGGCAACAGATTTCCAGGGCAGTCCCACCACGTATCCTTCGGAAGTTTGTTTGAGGGTGGCAAGAACAGTTTTCTCAGCTTCTTTGTCTTGAGGACGAACCAGTGAACATGATTGAGGTTCCTCAATCTCCCACATCTGCTTAATCAAAGTGTCTAGTTGTCTTTCCTCCTCAATGAAGAATGACATGTGATTAACGTCATCTTCTGAATTTTCCTGGAACAAGCCAATACTTGTCCATCCAAGAGGAGTTAACCTTGCAATGGGTTCACCAGGGTTGCCTTTAACTTCCTGTAATGAGCAATGTAGATCTGACAGGTCCAACCCTATTAACATGTCAATAATGGAACGTCTGCCCAGTGATGGAAACCTTATTCCTCTCAGATGCGACCACTTCTTCTTTTCCACCACCCAGTTTATGGCGCGCATATTACCAGTAATGCGTTTTGTTGTCTGGGCTGCAACCTCTTTTTTGGACACAACCATCGCAGCTCTCTAGCTCAAATTTAACTGATCGGCTTCTAAGCTGGGCTGTAGTGTTATTTAGGAGTCGGACATTCAATGAAACTGCCTCACCTTCCAACCCTAGGCAATCTGCAACATCCTCATTTACATAAGTTCTAGTACTTCCATCATCCAGCAAAGCATTAACGCGCACTGACTTACTTCCATTCTTCAGAATGACTGGGACGGTCCTCAATGGGAGATATTCTGTGCTTTTAGAGAGAGAAGCCACAAATGTTTCTGCTCCAGGCTCCCCTTCCATGGAATTACTTGTGAGTGCGAAACTGTCGTTACGGACTATTTCAGATTTTGGTTCTTCCATGGTGTTCTGATTCTTTGAGACGCCCATGGCAA
>NC_090879.1:37279270-37294270 GCF_036669935.1 Montipora foliosa
CCCCAAATACCTGCCCTGGGGTCATGTTCGAGTTTCTAAATCGGCGAACGATATTAAAAGTTCCACACTGAAACCTTAAACACAGCTCCCATCGCTTTGGTTGCCCCACCGCATGTTATAAATCCGGATTTTCATCGAACTCCGTAAGTACTGAAGCTGTTTGGATGGAGTTTGAAACGCAGTCGAAGGTATTTACTAGTGTCCGATGAAACACAATCCTGTTTTTTTTTCATCCGTCAAAAACTCACATTATCATGACTGCAGAAGAAATTTGAGCCAAAAGGTCGCTGCACCCTTTTCAGCCCTTTTGACACACATTTTTCTGTTGAGAGTCCAGGGGAAAATGCCATCGTTGAAATCATCTCGCTTGCGAGTTTTGTTTTTGCGCTTCCAGTTGCGTTGAAATGTTCAAAATTATTTCTCACACCGGTGCATCAAGCGATATCGATCGAAAACCAACAATTATTACTCGGAATACCTGAAAGGTATCCGAGTTACAATCTCGACTCTGTCTGTTTTTTTGGACAAAAGTAGAAATTACGGTGCGGTGACCTTGGCTCAAAGCAATTCACTTAACAAAACATGATACTGTTTTGTTGACCAACAACAAAAAAAAAAACAGCCGTGGTGTCGAGTGTCATCGGACGAGGGGATTTTTGCACGCGCGAGGCTTCAAACAGCTTCAGTACTTACGGAGTTCGATGAAAATCCGGATTTATAACATGCGGTGGGGCAACCAAAGCGATGGGAGCTGTGTTTAAGGTTTCAGTGTGAACTTTTAATATCGTTCGCCGATTTAGAAACTCGAACATGACCCCAGGCAGGTATTTGGGGACGAGTCTGGGATTTGTTTTGCTCTGCCCAACTATGGGTACACTCGCGTTTGCGCTCACCGTATGGAGGCTCAGTGAACCGTTGACCAGCCGTGTCAAAATTGGTTGTTAGCGAGCCTCGAAGGAGTTTGAAAATTTGAATATTTTTCGCAGTTTCTCAGCAATGGATACTCGCTGGACCTTGAAACTTGGTCAAGGGGAAGTAAATTTATCCGTGTAGCCATCGCCGGAGTTTGAGCGTGACTGATGCCGGAGAAGTGTGATTTTTTTTTCGGCGAGATCTGAGGTAAGTTAGAAATGAGTTGCCAGCCTTTCCTTTATTTAGGGAAGAGTGACGACTCGGGAATTTGAGAAGTCGCTTAAATCGCATTCAATCAGGCAAAAAAAAAACACACAAAAAAAGCAAGAAATTCACCATGACAATAAAGTACGGCTTTTTTATTGAGAACTTTTGCGGGTAAATATCTTTTTCAGTCTGTTATCAAGATTCCCATACAAATCCTTATAATTGTTTACCTTCCGACGTTCTTAGAACTACTGTTATTGTCAGTATGGGCATGCGACGAAGTCAAAATGGGGAATTCTTTCAACAATACAGACTAATCGTTGATTTGCATTCTGTTTATTTGGTGGCAAAGGAATTTAGAGGATGCTTCAAGGGGAAATTCTGGTTTTTCTGTCTTACTTTTGTTTTACTTAGAGCCATTTATGTGCCAGTATTGAAAAGTTTGGTTCACATTTATGAAATGTAACAAATTAATCATCTGTGGCTTTACAAAGATCTATTTGTATCGCTTTTACATTCCTGAGTTAATTCGACTCGCAAATGACGTACAAACAACCCAGGTCCAGGAATTGTTGATCCAACTAAAACTATTGCCGCACCATACAGTCAAGGTAATGTTGAAGTATTTGGTACGGCAATGCAGGCACACAACGTGTGGCAATGTCTCTGTCGGCACTTGTTTAAAATTTCAGGAATCCAATAACCTCTTCAGTTGACTTGGTTCAAATTATAAACATGGGAATAATATGTATTCAGCTTTGTCACAATCATGCAAACAGGGACTCCTATTTTTGACAGATTTGCCTGTTATGGTTATAACTTAAGCTACATTTAATTATCAGTTGACATACAGTGATAGTTATAGTGGTTTTGCTAAATAGTGCACTTCCTATAATTTCAGACTTTCCTTATGTTATATCAATGTTAGCTGCCTTTGATTCTTTGCTCATGGATACCGGTATTATCATGCATATATTTTAACACTTGAACTTTACACAGTAGCAATATACTGTCTGCCTAATGGGAGGTGTAAAATTTTTTACTCTCATGGCAGAGATTTATTAGGTATGGGACCCATTTGCAACATGTACTTCAATTGAAATAGATTCATTAATGAATTTGGTACAACATTTTCAGAATATATGTGCACAAACATCTGTTACTTATGAGATTAAAATGTGTTAACATTATTAAAATGTAAAGCAACAGTGGAAGCATTGTTCATTCATTATATGTTTCGAAACAAAAATTTTAGACCCTAGGAGCACTTAAATGATGTTTATCTTTGTTCTTGCAAAGAATGTTCTGCTGTGTCATTTTATTCTATTTGTTTTTCCACCTCAAAAGTCTTGTAACTATTGCACCTCTCAAACAGTTGATAGTATCATTGAGAATGGAAGAGCAATTTATCAGAAATGTTACTCCAGCAAAATATGTTTTTATTTCTGATTTTCTAAAGAAATTAGACGTAGGCCGCTGGCCATGTAAAAGTTATTCATAGAGCAAGATGTCAGGGAAATTTATCTTGTAATGTGGTTCCCAGTAAACAACAGCTTAAAACTGCCATTTTGGATAATAAGGAAAGCAGCACAGGCTTTTTGATGTGAATTTCTAGCTACTGCATTAGTTGTGTTTTCCAGTGGCATGCAAAGCAAAAGATGAGTTACCACGTTTTTGTATACAATGGTTCTGAACCAAAAAATGTAACAAAAGTATTTTCAAATGTAGATTCTGTTATTGATCTCTTTTGTTCTATTATTCAAAGTAAATTTAATTGTTTTGAAACAAACTATGAGGTTGCATTTCTTAGATGTTTATGTGAATTATCAAATATAGAAAGAAACACAATAATAAGAAAGCATAAATCTACTTCAGAAATTGCAGCAAACTGGAAGAAAGAGGAGAGAAATTTACAGCCCAATGGACCCAGAGAAAAAATAAGAACTTCCTTCAAATTGTTTTGAAAAGTACAGGTCTATGGACCCATCGAAAAAAAACAGACTCTTTCAAATAAAGATGAAAAGTATAGGTCAATGAACTCACACGATAAAGAGCGCCATTGGCCTTTCGCTTTCTTTTTTTTTTTTTTAAGATAGTTTTAGATACTTTTTGCTTCCAATTCTTACTTTTTAATATTCTTGTAAAATTCTAGAAATGAAACTGTTATTATTAGTTATTAATAAGACAGTTTTTTTTTAATTGTACACAATTCAATTTTCAAGAACTTCCTTTTATTTTTTTTTTATGTAATCTATTTTTAGTTTTACTTGGCAAATAAAGATTACTATTATTATAAAAAATTATTATTATTATTATTATTATTATTATTATTATTATTATTCTGTCCCAAAAAGTACAAATAACCTGGCAGCGCATGAGTATAGGCTACTTAGAGCCTCTTGTTAATTACATTTCGCCGAGGCTTGGACTGTGAATCCATCTAGTTGGGGAAAAACTTTGGCCCGGGATGACCACGTAATTCCCATTCACTATCAGATTGGCCATGTAGCCAGCATGGTTGCTCTGATAGTGTAGTGGTGATCACACCCAACCGGTAATCAGGGGGGACGTGGGTTCAAATCCCGCTCAGGGCATAAAAAGTTTTTCTCCCAATGAAAAATGTCTTCCAGGGGTTGTCCGTCCTTGGTCCTTTCAAACTTCATTAATTAATTACATTTATATAGGATGCTGGGACTGTGAATTTTCCATTTGTGATCCACATGGGTGGATGGATCCAAACGATGTATCCCACGCTAGTTGGCTCGACCTTCAAACTTGTATATATATATACATACAGTTTCAGAAGGAATATATAGCGTGGGAAGAAAGTAATCGAATCAACAATATGATCTGACTAGCCATCTTATTACTAACTCGGTAGTTTCGTACATCACGAGACCGTGTAAAGATTCCGTTTAAAATACGCGCTTATACATGGCAGGATTACACTCGCGCCAGCAATTTGAGTTCAGTTAGCACAGTTAGCTTTAACCAGGATTCAGGTCCGGCAAGTGTTTCTCTGTTGTTACACCCTTGTCGCTACCATCGTTTTCGGCTGGAGCTCCTATATTCCTTTGGGTAATTCTTAGCAAACCGCCGACACCCACACTTCGGCTTATTACATCCTGTTGCGGTACAGCAATTGAACGGCTTTCTGCTTTCACAGAATTCTACCTCAAACCCTCTTTCACAGAGTCTTCCATCCTTTGTGAAGGATTCCACGGATTTTATCAACAAATTAGAAGATTTGAATGCAAAAGGCCCATTCCCTGAGGGGTCCCTCCTTGTGTCTATGCAGATCTAGCGATGGGCATCATCGACGAGAAAGCCAAATTTGAGGGTAGCTTGAGACCTATGCTTTGGTGGAGATACAGGGACGATATTTTTGACCTCTGGACTCAGGGTTTACCTAAATTATTGGAATTCACTGATTATATCAATGATTTGTACCCTACTATTAAATTCGAATTGGTTTACTCCGAAAGTCATTTGAATGTCCTTGATCTCACGTTGCATTTTTGTAACGGGTTTATTAGCACTGATGTTTATGCTAAACCCACCGATAGCCACCTCTATCTACCTTTTTCGAGTTCACATCCTCACATTGCAAAAGAGCAGTCCCCTTTGGGTAGCTTTAAGAATCAAACGCAATTGTTCTACCAACGACTTTCTTCAAAATAGGTGTAAGGAATACAAAGGATATTTGAAATCTCAAAATTATCCGGCGGAGCTTGTCGATAAACAGTTCGACAAAGCTCTCAGTACCTAATTTGTTCGATAATGATGAAATTGATTTGTGAATTTCATGTTCAGAGTTATATAGTGGATAGCCAATTCACAAGTTCTTTTGTTCTTCAGCATGTTCGACTGTGGTACGGAATCTTACTTTAAATTCAGTCGAGGTGGAGCCCACATATCGCAGGTTGCATTTGGCACAAGTGGCCCAAATAAAATAACATTTTGCGATGAACAAGAAGTTTTTGTTGAATGGAATAATGACGACCAGTAGCTGAACTTTGAAATTTTGAAGCTTGACTTAAATAATTTTACAAAGATCGCATTTCTTATTGCATTTTGAACAACCCCATTTTCTTCTCTTTGATTTCTACAAGAGGTTACCTGAAATTTGGATGGCGCTAACATCTCCTTAAGATTTTTGTTCTACGATAAGCGGGAAAATTGACTTGGACGGAAAAATTTCTTTGACTTCTGGTGAAGATTGCAAATAGATGAAAGTGATTTTAATGACTTTTTGGATATCTGGCAAAATTGGATTGTAGTCAAGCACCAGTGGAAAAACTTTCTTATCTGGTTTACCTTTTTGCTCAAAAGTTCAGATCTTGATATACTGAGAGCTTTGTCGAACTGTTTACATCTTGAACAATTGTTACTCACTAGGGAGGCCTATTGGACTGCGCAATTATTTACCCTTAATCCTCATGGTCTTAATAAAAGGCGGGAATCTAGATCGAAACACCGCATTAATTACTACAATTGAGTAGTTGTGAGTTGTCATTTACCCAATACGATGCATTTTTATCGATATGTCACCTATAGTTCTTTATTTGTTTTTGATTTTTAAATCTATGTCACTTTGGAATTTAGACCTTTTGTTATAGTTCTTTATTTGTCTTTGATTGTCAAATCCATGTCACCTTGTAGTTTTGACCTTTGTTTTGTTTCGTTTCCTTAATTTCAATATTTCTGCTCTGTATATATAAGGTGCTGTTTTTGTGATTTGCACTCATTGTAAATAGTTTTTTTTTTTTAGTTTTTAATTTTTAACCTGAAGAAGGCCGAACGGCTGAAACGTCGCATTAAACTTCATCCAGAACAGTCAAGAGTTTGTCTCTTCGTCGCTTTTCCTTAAGTACGCTTAACTACAAATTCGCGTCGAGACATTGTATCCTGTGGATCCTCTTACTGGGAGTTCATCGTTAGGTCAACCAACCGTACACTGCTTTTATATATATATAATAAAACAAGCAAGAGACAGTAGCGACTCAGAGTTTCATGTTCTCAACACAATCTTCAGGCTACAATGATCTTAATTAATGCGCATTACTTGGTATTTATAGAATTCCCTAAAGTGGAAGCTCATTTCTTCACATTGTGCAGTAGGAACTTATTTCTATGACGACATTTAGATACTAATTTAGTTCTTTTGTTTAGCAGGAACTTTGGGTCAGCTCTAACAATGGCGACTTTTTCAGACAAGGTCACATTGTTAGAGCTGACCCAAAGTTCCTGCTGAACAAAAGAACTGAATTAGTATCTAAATGTCGTCATAGAAATAAGTTCCTACTGCACAATGTGAAGTAATGAGCTTCCACTTTAGGGAATTCTATAAATACCAAGTAATGCGCATTAATTAAGATCATTGTAGCCTGAAGATTGTGTCGAGAACATGAAACTCTGAGTCGCTACTGTGTCTCTTGCTTGTTTTATTTTATATAATTTGCAATCTACAAAAGTATTGAGCCCACTCCCACGTCGCTGAACTCCTAATATTCAGGTATAATATATATATATATATATATATGTAAATTGTACTAATAATTGTTATACTTTGCTATTTCTGTAATTATTTATTTATTCTGTAATCACTTATTTGTTTACTTATTTAGTTGTTACTGTATACATATGTAAGAAGTAAGTTTCTATTTGTTCTGTAATCTTCGCTCTTAATAAGGTGTGTAAAAGTAAATAATTCAGTTACATACAGCAATACCCTTTTCCTTACTATGTAATGCATATTTTCAATCAATAAATGGTGGTCCCCCAACTAGTTTAGCTTTTTAGTTATTTTAATAGACCAGCTACTGTTGTATTTTTAATTCACCTATTTGTTATTTAGCTAGCTAGTCTACTTTACAGTACAAATAAATCTTGCTGTTGCTGTTGTTGTTGTCCAAAAACTGCCTTCCAAGAAACTAGCAATCGACTGGATAGAGCTCTGAGTCGCAGTGTTTAATAAAAGATTGCAAAACCCAATCACAAAACAATGCAGACACAGTTTCAAGAAATGTTATCACATCACAAACTGTCAAATCGTTCACTCCATGATCCAAAAAGGAATTCTATGGATTCAATACCTTTGTTGCAGTGCGGATAGGAGTGGTGCAAGAGGGAACGAACAGAAAAGAGTGGTACTGGACTGCAAGTAAATATAACATAGCCGATTTATTAAGAAGAGAAAGTCAACCAAACGATATTGGCATATACAGTATATGGCAAAAGGGACCAGACTTCCTTAAACTACACTAATCTGAATGGCCAATAACAAGAACATACTCCGAACAAAAAATCCCAATCAATACGATTAAACTGAAATTATCTTTACCAACAATCCAAACCAACACAGAAGACACTCTTGCGTTGAGAATAAACATTGAGAAGTATTCAAATTACAAACAATTGCTATGAGTTACAGCTTGAATTTTGGCCACGTACAAGAAAGAACCGAAGCCAACACTGCAAAATGCTACAAGCATGCCAACAGCAGATGACATCAACAATGCCAAACGTTATTGTAGTTCCCAGGTGAGCCCACAAGCTGTATGGCTCTTATATCAAACACCTCTAGATTCATTGGAATTTCCCAGCAAAGAAGAGTAGCAATCTCAAAGTAAAATGTTTCTGATCATAACATAAGCATTTATGCTTTCAACAAAACACAATTGCAAGCTATAAAACAATCGCTTCATTAGTCAGTGAGCCTACAGCCAGCTTTCAAGCACTGTCTCCCCAGTGCTTCCAGCATCTCAGGGGGGACTGGGTAAGATGGTGGACAGTTAAGACGTGCATAAGGTGCTGTATGTTTAGCGATGCACCTGGAAAACGTGCCACGTCACATATGGACGAGGCCGTTGCTGGTCTCAATAAAGAAGACCACAACTTAAGGTAATTAAGGTAAGTAAAAAAAAAAAAAATTGGCACAATTAATATTTATACACAGGACATTAAAAAATGCAATAAAAAGATGGGATCACTTGCGCTGTATGTCCTTCATTATAAGTGCTTTTTAGCGAATTACAGGGGAAGCATTTGAAACTAGATCAACCGGAAAAATTGTTGTTATGTAGCAAAAGCTACTTAATACTACTGAAAACTTGAACCTACTTGTTTGTGCGGGCTATAATCTTAAAGTAAAGCGATTTCAAATTGTTCAATCTTGCAAAGAAATGTTCGCTAATTGGACCGCTACAGTCATCACCTTGCACTCACTGTCCGTCTCCAACTTTTTTTCTTCGCAACACAATGATAAATGGATGGCCAAGGGGCAATTTCAGCTTCAAAATGATCATTTTCCACGAAAGGACTGGGGCGAGTTCCAAAACAACACCTTCTTAACCGAGAAGAGTTATCATGATTGCACTTAAAAGCTCTTGAACCGCAAAAGCGGCCATTGTTGCCTCTCTTCAGATGGCCGACTTGAACAGCGCCATCTCTGAAGTCGCAATGTTATGCGCAGTATGAGATGCGTGCTGCAAAACAAGGGAATCACCTTAAAGGAAAAAGTTAACAGCACCAACAAGACGGTCAAAGAGCTCGAGGAAAGTGCTGAAGTCAATGATGAAGTGATTGTTAACCTAAAACGTGAATTGAAAGCTCCTCAGATGTCCATAGATGATCTTAGCAAACAATTGCTACCGGTATATCAAGAGCATTATAGTAGAAGGGAAAACTTAATGTTTATGGGCATCTCAGAAAAAAATGTTACAGCTGTGCAAGGTACTCATCAACACCCTGAAAACACGAAAAAGATTGTTTATAAGTTTATAGAAGAGGAACTGAAATTCTTGAACCCACACGACAGCATTGAATTTCAAAGAATTCATAGAGTGCGAAAGCCTAAGAATGACGGTCCTTGCCCACTAATTGTAAGATTTTTACGTTATGCTGATTGCAAAATGGTTCTACATCAAGCCAGGAAAACTACAAGTTAAGAAAGTCACAGAGCCACAGAGCAAAAAAAATAAAGATGACAAGGATACTTTGGTAAGAAATTTCGTGACAAGCTTTATGTCAATGGGAAGTCTATTCCATGTCACGAGAAGTTATAAACATTATCTTATTTATTTAGCTCTTTGCCTTCAAAACAAGTTTATGCTAATCGCTTTTTCTTCTCTTGAATGCATAAATTACTGCACACCGCATTGAGTTGGTATTTCTAATGTTGTAATGAAAGAGCATCTAAATGTCATGCAGGAATGATATTCCCAGGAGGTGTAAAGATCCCTTACAATTCGCTTTGGGGCAATCGGTAAGTGCAGGATTTTTGCTTGTGTTGTGCTCATGCGTGTGTTTATGTAACCCTTCGTAATTATCAGCTTCAAAAACCATGCTTCGCTGCAGTCGTACAATCATCAGCTAATTATTGTAGACAATAGTTACAATAGAACGGTTTTACTCGTTCACTACAATCTGTCTGCTCTTTCAGTTAATACCAAAAACAAAACAGTTTAATTTCAAGATTATGTCACTTAATGCTCGAGACCTCCACAAACGTAAATCCATATTCACATGGATTGAAAAACAAAAATCGGATATGTTTCTTCAAGAAATCTATAGCACACCTGAGATCAATGGCATGGAAAAATTATTTTTAGTCATGGATCAAACCATAGCAGAGGAGTGCTTGTCCTAATTAATGTACAGGCACAGTACAAAAGAAAAAATACCTTTATAGACAATGAAGGCCAATGCACATTATTGGAAATGACCATTGAAGAATCGCGTTCCTGCTGCTAAATTTATACGCTCCGACCAAACTAAATGATCAAACAGCCTTTTCTCAAGATGTTTTATTTACTCTGAAGATGACTTCCGCTCAGGTTGTTGAAAGGCAGTCAATGTCATCTCAAACAGTCCTTCTCAGAACTACACTCACCCCGAGGATCATACTTCACTTAATTATGATATCACTCCTAGGTTAAAACCATTTACAATATTTGTTGTTCAAAGTGCTAATTTTGATACAGAATGTAGGGACATCATTGGCGGAGATTTCAATGTTCATCTAGACGCTGATTTTGATAATTCCAGAGGCCAAATTTAAACAAAATCTACCATAAAAAATATCCAAGATATCATGCTTAGTATAATCTTATCGATACATGTATTTGGAGTCTACGAAATCTTGATAAAAGGCAGTTTACCTGGAGAAAAAGAAATACTATTATACAATGTCACCTTGACTTTTGACTTATAAGCGACAATCTACAAGACGAAGTCAGCAAAGAAAAAATTACTCCAGGTACGATCTACAAGACGACGTCAACAAAGCAGAAATTACTCCAGCTATTAAAACCGATCACTCAGCAATCAGTTAGTCTGTTAGTAGCCTTAAAGGTCAACCATTTGGACCATCGTATTGGAAGTTTAACTCATCAAATTTTCTGAAGTCAAAGATAAAAGAGTATTGTGCGACCTAATTAAATATAGAATCAGGCAAACAACTATCAAATACAGTAAAGTGATTGCCAGGAATCGTAAGGCGCTGCTTCTGCAATCGTAAGAAATCTTAAAATTATGCGAGGAAAACTTTAGCAATGATCTATCAGAAGAAAACATTATAAGGCTGGACGAGGCCAGGAGTGTGTATGAAGCGAAAAGAAAAATTCGAAATATTTCTTAAATCTAGAAACCAGTAAAACCAAAAGAGTATTTGTTCGCAGCCTCATTAATGCAGATGAAAAAGAAGAACTCAAATATTTCTATACAAGACTCTACAGAAACTGTGAATCAGGGGACTGTGACCGACGCTTTCAAGGTTTTTTAAATGGCGATGATATTCCTAAATTGCGCAGACCAGAAACATTTATGTGAAGGACTTTTGTCAAACGAGTGTTTTAATGGACTTAATTGATTAGATTGTAATATGAAGTGCTAGGTTTCTATCCCATATTAACCATGTGAGCATTAGCCCTACTGATGGAAATGGGCCCACACAAGGACAGAGAAAACTCTGACCAGGGTGGAAAAAGAACCCATGACCTTCGGGTTAGATCACCGCCACTCTACTGACTGAGCTACAAGGTCTGACGGGAGCAAGCCGTGTGAACTGAAGATGTTATAGTCACAGCAATGAACATGTACAAGTACGTTTTTGCAAACGTTGGCCGTGTAGCACTTATATTTGAAGAGACTTAACTGATTAGATTGTGTTATAATGCTCTGTCTGAATTCCCGAATGGTAAAACACCTGGGAACGACAGCTTAACACCTGAATTCTACAAGAAATTCTTGACTCTGCTTGGCCATCTAAAGACCGACTCCTTAAATTATCCGTATAAACATGGTGAATTATCTAACTCACAAAAACATGCGATAATAAGACTCATTGAAAAGAAAGGTAAAGATCAATGTTACAGTACTGCTCAAAAGTAAGTTACCACCAGAACATGTGACGTGAATCGTGTCGCGCACTACAGGAATCATGTTGCGTGCAACGGTAAGAAATCTCAATTGTTTCAAATTTTAACTGTAGAAGGTGTTTGTGCAAGGCCAATTTTCGAAGAAAACATGCATATAATAAATTGTGGTATCTTCGTACATAAAAACATAATTATTGAATGTGGCAATTCCCGAGCACATTTCATTGTTTACAAAGTTTTGTTTGCCAATCGACAAACCATGAATCATAAGCGCTTTTGTAAGGAAAGTAAGTTTTCGTATTATTTACACATTTTCACGATAATAATAATCCTTGGTTTGTGTGAAATTTTAACCCCATGGTCAAACAATCAAACGTTTTAGATAATTTATGTCGTATCAAGTTGTAAACTTAAGATTGTGGAAGATACCAGTAACAGCAATGTTGACTGTAGGTAATAATTATCATATAGTTTTTATTGTTTAGCAGAGTTTTACTGGATCTTGTGGAAGCGTTGAACTTTACACTTGAACTTGATCTGAACTGAACGAATTTCCGGAACTACTAAAATCTCCAACAACAAATACTAACAACAAATGCTAACAACAACGGTTCTTAAATAGGTTTTAACTATGTGGTCTAGAATATTCCTTGTGTCTATTTTAAGCAAATTAACCATGACATTACTAATACTCATTTTTAGGATTCTAGAACTTTCCATGATCTGTCACTTATAAATATACATCAGCACAATCTAGAACTTTCCAGGAAAACAACAATAATTATGTAACGTTTTATAGAACATTCCAGAACTCTTCAGAACATTTCTCCCCTTCCAAAATGGCCTTTAAGGTCATTTTCCTAACTGCACAATAGTAAGAGATATCCCAAAGAACCTTCAATGAACTGGCTAATGACAATGAACACAAACTTTACCATCTTCTTCCTATACGATCTAACAGTAACTACGCTACTAGACACCAAAGGAAATTCAACCTACCTAGAGTCAAGACAGAACGATACAAAAACAGTTTTATCATGAGTCATATTTATAAGTAGTTTTATTTTTTCTTTTTCAAGATAGCATTTATATATATATAAATTTTATTATTGTAAATATATAAATATTGTAATTATATTGTGAATAGTTTGTAATTCAGCCATATGGCTGCAATGAATTATTTTAATAAACTATCTATCTATCTAACGAAACTGATCATTGTAAACAGACAATAGAAATGTATTATGCTTTACACTCAAGTGGGCAAAGCTTTACAATAGGTCTCCGTAGAATTGAACCCTTCACTCTAACGTCTGCTGTGCGAACATGTCCATCAGGTCCAGGAAAGACTTGAACTATCCTTCTCAACGGCCATTTTCCACGCGGTGTATCGGTCGACAACACCAATACAAGATCGCCTACTTCTAAGTCACGCTTTTCTTTTCCCCATTTCTTTCTTGGGCTCAAGGATGGTAACCATTCTCTTAACCACCTATTCCAAAACTGACGAACAATTTCTTGAACATGTCGCCACCTCACTCTGGGATTAAATTGCTCAACATCTACAGATTCTGGGGCAAACTGACCTCCAACTTGGTTAAAAAAAAAAATGGTTTGGTGTGAGTGGTTCCACATCATCCACATTTGAACTCTGGTAAGTAATAGGTCGAGAGTTAATCAGCCCTTCGGCACCCACAATCGCAGTCATCAGCTCTTCGTCTGTTAGATCTGCCTTATTCATTACATGAAACATGGCCCGCTTGGCTGCTTTGATAAGTATTTCAAACACGCCATTGAAATGCTGTGCTGATGGCGGATTAAATTTCCAAACCACACCTCTGTTCACTGTCAATTCTTGCACTTTTCTGTCAGTTTACTAACTTGCGCAATTCTTTTTCGGCTCCTACGAAATTTGTGCCATTATCAGAGATTACTTGAACAGGGAATCCTCTTCGTGAGGTCATTCTGTAGAATGCGTTGAGAAATGAATCTGTGTCCAAACCATATGCCATCTCTAGGTGCACTGCTCTGGTGTTCATGCATGCAAAAAGACATAGCGTTTGAAACCAGCTTTTCCTCTTCCTTGCTTTGTTAGGAATGGACCAGCAAAATCAACTGAAATGTTGGTGAATGCTCGAAGTGACATTTCTGCTCTCACTGCAGGGAGTGGAGTCATAACCTGCGAAGCGGGCTGAACTTTTCTTCTTCGGCAAACCATGCATGCTCTTTCGCAATCACGAATCTCTTCTCGAGCTCCAGGAATCCAAAACCTAGCAGATAACATTGCTAAAACCTGATTTGTCCCTGAGTGATTGCTGTCTTTATGTAGGCGTTCAACGATTAGTTTCGTTACTTGATGCTTTCTTGGAAGGATAATAGAGTGTCGAGCTTCCCAGGAAATATGTTCTGCCAATCGCAAACGGCTATTTCCATGTAATAGCCCATCAGTTCCTAAAATGGGAGAGATTGGTAAAATCTTTGATCTTGTAGGTAAAGCTTCTCCTTTGCGAGCTCGTGAGAACTCCTCAGGGTAGGACTCCTGTTGTACTTGACGAAGAACCATAACCTCAACATCATTGATCTCCTCTACTGTTAAGGGGCCTTGAAGTTTTGCCACCCTTGAGCTGTTTTGAACAAAACAAACAACGTAGGCCAAAAAAAGGAAATTTAAACCAGTCTGAAAATCGCTCTGGATCAAGTCTTGTGTCTTTCTACTTCAATTTGGGCATGGCTACTTCTCTTTCAGAAGAGTTAAGAAGTGTGACCCTGTACTTTAGTTTCTTCTCCACGTCATCTGAACAGAGACTGGGCAGGGGCACTTGGGGCCACATTCGCTCTGGCTCAAATACTCAGGACCATTCCACCAGGTCTGGTCGTTGACCAATGAATCTGCTGGCATTCCCCTACTCAATTTGTCGGCAGGATTAACTTTGGTTGGTGCATAGCGCCACTGCGCAGGATCAGTTTTGGTCTGGTTTTGCCCACCCCTGTTTGAGACAAATGGCTTGAACTGACGTGAATGTCCACGTACCCAATGCAAAACATCCAGACTGTCAGACCAGAAGACTCACTTATCCTTTGGAAGACTTCCCCATTTCCCGTCTGCCCCACTGTTTCGGCGATTCGTAAGCCAACAATAGCTGCCATCAGTTCTAGTCGGGGAACACTAATGGATTTCAGCGGTGTAACCTTTGCCTTTGACATCACAAAACGAACTGTTGCACTTCCTGACTGATACTCGTGTCTCAGGTAAGCTACTGCACCATATGCCTCCTGTGATGCATCTGTAAATATGTCGATGCTGCCTTGGCAAGATCAACTGGTGGCTTTTGATCCCAGGTTAGGCCAGCAGTCCACATTGCTTGCAATATCATGCGAGCTCTGATGGTAAATGGCGATACTAGTCCCAAGGGGTCAAAAAATGTTGATGTCCGACTCAAAAAGCTTCTCTTTGTCCAGTTAAAGCCATCTGGTGATGGGTGCACCACAAAAGTAAACTGAT
>NC_090879.1:37301770-37306770 GCF_036669935.1 Montipora foliosa
TGATACTAGGACTTTCAAAAGTACTCCCAGAATCATGGAGGGCCTTGTTAAATCGGGAAACGAGATGTTGCTCGCAAATCCCAGATTCCCAGAAACGGAAAATCAATTTTTATTGTGTAGTAGCTATGTTTTGGCAAGCACTGTAGTGCATGCGCAGTTAATTGTTCTGCTTAAGTAGGCTGAGTTATTTTGTGGTGTAACAGTTGTGTAAGTACATGTTCTGTAAGTACGTTTTGTGTAGTTATAGTAGTGTAACTAAAACAGCAATGTCATTGTAACTGTATAAGTAAATAAATAAATAAATTTTTCAAAATAATAACCACAGTAATAATAATAATACTGTAGGAAATAGACAACTTTTTTAAAAGTTCCTAAGTGTGAACAGTTATAAAGTCTACGGGTTGACCAGGATAAAGGAACACACGGAAAGTGATAAAAACTCGCATATTTTTAACCATTTCAACACATCTCCTTTATGTAAGAACAAATACTCCCCTTCGTGCTTTAGTATTCTGGCTTCTGCCAGTAACTCAATTGATTTAAAACTCAAAGAAGCTTTTTATATAAATGAGATCAAACCGGAACTTAACAAACAATTGCAGCATTACAACACTTTTCTCACGTTTTAGTTTACACCTTTTTTTTATAATTTAACATAAAAGAATTTTACATTGCACAAGATACATATATATAAAAAAAGAAAAGAAAAGAAATACAAATAATACAAATGATCTCACATGCACGAGAACTGAGTGATCAATCAAAGAGGGTGAATAAAGTAAATTAAATCATGTAAATTTCTCAACCTTGTATTTAAAATTAATCTTATTAACAAATTCAGATAAAATAATCGAGCTCTCTTTTAGCTTGTTTGAATAAATGTAATACATCATGTATAAAAAAGTATAGTTTAACTTTCTCACAGCCTCATTTCCAGCAAGGCATTGCTTAAACAAGCCAAACACTATTTCCTTAGGTTCTGGATTGAAACTGGTATTGTTTGTGGCATTAAACCACCCCACCACTTGACGTGTAAAAGACGAGGTAAATTGGCAGTCAAGAAAAGTGTGGTCTATGGAATCTGATTCACCGCAATACAAGCAGTCACTTTCACTTTTAATTCCAAATCTTTTCAATTTCTTTTTGGTCACTACAATTCGGTGAAGAAGTTTAAATTTAAATTCTCTTAACTTAGTTTCCTTACATGTTTTATATGACATTCTCCCCATGAAGCACTGTCAATTGGAAGTATTTTACTCCAACGCTGTAAGCCAGCTGGAGTTGACTGGTGCAGTTTAAAATTCAAGAGCCGATAAAAATCTCGACATTTTAATTTCTCTGAATTTAACACTATGTTCTCATGTAGCATAAAAGATGGGGCCCCTTGGACAAGACCCTCCACGCTCGTGTTATCCATCTCTCCCACTTTTTCAGACATAAAACTTGGTATTGCGCTTAAAACTTGATAATATTCCAGAAAATTTGATTTACAATTATACTTCAAAAGAAATTCTTGAAAGGTAAGGTAGCGGCCTGATTCATGAAACAGATTATTAACTGAAACAACACCTTTCGAAAACCACTCCTTAAGAAAAAAAGGCTTACCATCTATTAGAATATCCTGGTTGTTAAACAGGAGATTTTCTTTGCTATAATTATAATTATAAAGAGATTTAAGTTCGGAGAAGAAAGAAAGAGCGTCCCTATAAAATTTTGGTAGGCCTACTAAGTATTTAGTATGGTAGTTACACCTTAACAGAAAGCGAAGACTGCCACATTTTCGAAAGAAATGCTCAGGAACAGTTTTCCAATTGCTTTTAGTATTTTGTAACAGCCTGGGTATCCATGCTAACCTTAATGACTTGAACATTACATCAACATCTATCATTCGCAAGCCGCCTTTGTCATATTCTTGATACATAGCATCCCGTTTAATTTTATCTCTTTTATTTTTCCAAAGAAATTTAAAGAGTCTACTTGTTACATTAACAGGAATATCTGTAGGAATGTTAACTATAGATGCTGAATATATCAAAGACAACATACCTAGGGATTTTGCAATTAATACCTTGCCATATAGTGTCAAAGCTCTAGAATTCCAAATATCAAGTTTAGACTGCATTTTCTGTATTTTAAGTTTAAAGTTAAGTTGGTCATTTACTTTCTCATTATAAGATACATAAATTCCCAATATTTTAGTCGGTTCTCACACCCATTTCATCTCCAGAGGTCTTGTTTTATTGTTTGACCATCTTCCAAGCCACATTGCCTTTGTTTTACCAATATAAAGGTGCAACCCTGAAAATTTACTGAAAATATTAACTTTGTTAAGAACTGCACTGACTGAGTCAAGGTCACGACAAAAGAGATTGGTGTCATCAGCGAACTGGGTCAGCTTGATTTCATTTCCAAAGATAACTATTCCTTTTATATTTGTATCTTGTCGAATATTGTTAGACAGAATTTCGACAGTCAAAATAAATAAATATAGTGAAAGAGGGCACCCTTGCCTCACTCCTCTTAAAGGCTTAAACCAACTTGTCAAATATCCATTGTTCATAACTGCACTCTCTATATCCTCGTAAAACAATTGAATCCACTTAACAATTCCCTCACCGAAATTATACCCCTCTAAAGCTGACTGGATACAGGACCACACAAGGGAATCAAAAGCTTTCTGAAAGTCTACCGAGATGAGAACCCCTGTACTATTTAGTTTTTTTGTTTGTTCCATAATGTCACTAATCAGTCTGATGTTCTCTCCAATATACCTTCCTTTAACGAATCCAGTTTGATCTGAATGGACAAGTTCGTTTAGGATTGGTTCAATTCTCTTCGCTGTAGCTCTAGATGCAATTTTGTAATCAACATTCAATAATGTTATTGGTCTCCAGTTATATAAATGTGTTAATGACTCATCCCCTTTGGGTAATAGAGTGACCACACCTCTGCGCTGAGATATTGACAGTTGCCCAATATCGTAGGCTGCATTAAGGCCTTCAACAAGATCATACCCCACTAAATCAAAGAAGTGTTTATAAAATTCCGCCGTAAATCCATCTTCGCCGGGTGATTTTTCATTTGGTAAGGTTTCTAAAATCTTCTGACACTCTTCAAATGTCAGGTAATCCTCTAAAGACACCTTTTCCTTGTCTGAAAGTTTTGGCATTTCTACATTCTGTGTAAACTTATTAAAACTTTCCTGTGGATGATCCGGTAATATTTTGGACCGGTAAAGATCACTATAATATTGTTCAATTTTCGCCAAAATTTCCTTATTATCCTTTATGGATGCGCCATCCTTGGTTTCAATTTCATTAATGACCTTTTGGTTGTAATTCCTTTTTTCTAGGTTGAAAAAATACTTGGTCGCTTTCTCTCCGTTTTCAACCCAGTTACACTTAGCTCTAAATATAGTCGCTTTACTTTTCACTTCATAGCTTAGTTTAAGTTCATTCTTAAGTTCGTCATATTCATTTAGTTCTTGATCCACATTATTCAAATCAGCGCTATGACATATTTTTTATCCAACTTATCCAATTGCTCCTTTATTTCTCTTTCATGTTTTCTAACCAAACGCCTTTCCTTTGGCAAAGGAGATTGTAACATTCCGGATTTCCATCTTGAGCATTTCCCAGAAAAGTCGCTTATCTTCAACATAAGAGAGTTTTTCGCGGAACATTGGGTACAATTAACGAATCTTAGCGCTATAGTCTTCAGTTAGTAAAGAATTATTGAATTTCCACAACCCTGGTCCTCTGGGATTTTCTTTTGTCCATGTCAACAACAGATATATTAAATTGTGATCCGGTGCGATAGAGGGTTGTATGTCGACCTTTCTTACAAAGTTTTTCAAATTTTTGGAAATTAGAAAAAAATCTATTCGTGATCTTATCTTCAGTGCTTTTGACACGTAGGAGAATTTCTTCGCATTTGGATGACGAATTCGTTGAATATCCATAAGGTCGAAAATGTCCATCGTAATTAACAGGGAGTTACAATATGAGGTTGGTTTCCACGGGGCTCCACCACTTTTGTCCTTTTTCGTAAGCGCACAATTCCAGTCGCCTCCAACTATTAGTGTTGTGATATCCGCTTTGCCTATTAAACAACAGTTTAATTCCTGCAGGAACCGAAGCTGATCTTCTGAATTGTTTGGAGCATATATATTACAAAGAGATACCTTTAGACCGTTTATGTGTGAGGTAGTCAAGACTATTCTTCCAGAGTTGTCCTGAAATAGCAACTCTATTTTTCCTTTGACTTTTGGGTCAATTAAAATACAAACACCTCTGCTATGACAAGAGCCGTGAGAAAACACGATATCACCTCCCCATTCAGCTTTCCATGGGAGGCCCGGTGGCCTCATGGTTAGTGTGCTCGACTCCGGATCGAGTGGTCCGGGTTCGGGGCCTGGCAGGGGACATTGTGTTGTGTTCTTGGGCAAGACACTTTACTCTCACGGTGCCTCTCTCCACCCAGGTGTATAAATGGGTACCGGCGTAATGCTGGGGGTAACCCTGCGATGGACTAGCATCCCATCCAGGGGGGAGTACAAATACTCCTAGTCGCTTCATGCTACAGAAACTGGAGATAAGCGCCGGCCTGATGAGCCTTCTGGCTCGTAAGCGGAGACTTTACCTTACCTATTCAGCTTTCCATAGCACTTCGTCATTTGAATTTGAATAAGTTTCTTGTAAAAAACAGAGAATTGCCTTTTGATCTCTTAAATACGAAAAAATACTTCACCTCTTGATTTGATCCCTCAATCCCCGTACATTTAAAGAAATAATACCACACCTTAGTTTCTCTTGCATGCAAAAAAGTCAGTATAAAAAGATAAACAAAAACACGACAACGTTAAAGCAAAAATAAATAAATAAATAAATAATAATATACAGAACGCCAACAGATAGATTTCTAAAAAACCTCAATTTATAGCGTTATATACCCTATCGAGCCGAAAAGCTCTAAACGAGCTCTCTTCCATCCCCCCCTCC
>NC_090879.1:37309270-37316770 GCF_036669935.1 Montipora foliosa
GTGGCCACTGCAACTATATATTAAAGTCAACAAATGTAATCAAACTATAGCCAATGAAATATGGCTGTTCCCACGTGTACGGTTAACATCCCAAAGCCAAGGCGATTGAAAGTTGTGTTCGTAAACAGAATAAATAATGTTGTCCCAACTATGTGACAAAAGCACGTCATCTCACATCCTGACCAAACAGGCCACGCTCGGTCCAGAATAAGAACTTCTAGAAACGAGCGATCGCGAAGAAATCATCTCGTATACACGTGCTTTGCGATGATGTGATTTGTTTTCGCCCGACCAAAAACTGTCACTCCAGACTGCATTGGGACTGCATTGTCTTTGCAATATGTTAATTCGGGCAGGCTGCGTTGTCCTCGTCTCTGTGGTTTTGGCTCTTATTCCACTCTATATTGGGCCATCTGGATACTGGAATAGCAGGACATCATGTATAAGGAATTGGAGTGCCTTTGTGTGCTGTTCTGGGGGAGTATTTGTCATCTATACTGCCAGAAATCCTGCGTTTCTGTTTTTTCCATCGCAAAACTCAAGCAATTTAGCAAGAGCGAACAACAGTGCAGTGGATTCCATCAATAATTATCCATTGTTCATCGATGTCGCTTGGGAACGCCATTCTGGTACATTTAATAATGGCGCCGGACTTGGTCATTGTTTTCGCTTGGTCATTGTTTTTCCATCGCAAAACTCAAGCAATTTAGCAAGAGCGAACAATGCAGTGGATTCCATCAATAATTATCCATTGTTCATCCATCATAATTATCCATTGTTCATCGATGTCGCTTGGGAACGCCGTTCTGGTACATTTATTAATGGAGCCGGACTTGGTCATTGTTTTCGCTAGGGAATGGAATTCTATTCTCATCGCTCTAAGATCAAACGCAGCAAATGCCGGTGTGCATATTATGCCAATTCGACCGCAACATTCCGATGTCCTCTTCAGGGCGACCTTGTGTTCAAATTAAACCCTGGTCCCACTGATGATCGCTTTTCTATTCACACTCGTGCTTCTGGAACAGCTCGTCACGCACCATTGTCTAACAGAACAAGGAACCATTCATATCTCACAATGGTTAACAGATCACTCCTAACAAAGCATCCAAACACCGTATCCATGGTTAACAATACTACATTCAGGATACCTGTGGTAACATGAAGCACCTGGTTTAGACAACCAAAGAGATCACAACACAGAGAAAATCTAACGCCGTTACACCGCACTAGTGATGCCACTGTGCAAAATGCAAGTCCTACGGAACTAAACTTCTGTCTTTTAAATGCACAATCTCTAAATAATAAAGCAGGAGAGTTTATCGATCTTGTCTGTGAATATAAACCGGATGTGGTTGCTCTCACGGAGACATGGTTCTGTCCGACGGAGTCAGCATCACGAACTCTGTGTACACCAGTTGGCTATAAACTTTTGGACCAACCACGAACTAGTCGATCTGGCGGAGGAACTGGGGTTCTTTTTCGGGACAATCTAACAGTGAAAAAAGGCGATGCTGCAGAACTGCGATCATTTGAGTTTTCTGAATGGGAGATTAAGGCTGAAACAGATCGAATTCATCTGATTATCATCTACAGAACACCTTACTCAGAAGCACACCCTGTTACAACAAGTGCCTTTCTTGAGGAATTCTCCACATTTCTCGAGTCTGCAGTGTTCTGCACAAATCACCTGCTCATCACCGGAGACTTTAATATACATATGGATGTGGCAGACGACCCCGATGCGACCAGAATGCGTGGCTTACTCGAGAGTACTGGCTTAAAGCAGCATGTTAACATTCCAACTCACCTCAGCGATCACACCCTCGACCTTGTTATTACGAGGCTGTCCGACCATCTAGGAATTTCCACCCTGTGGGCCGACTATTTATTTTCTGACCACATGCCTGTTTATTGCAAACTGCAAGTACCAAAGCCAGCGTTCGAAAGATCAAAGATAACGTTTCGGAAAATAAAGTCCATCGATAGAGGTGTATTACTACAAGAACTCTCTCGCACTGATCTCTGCACAAACCTGAATTCGTATGACCTTGACGGCTTAGTTAATGAGTATAATAACACGCTTAAAGTGGCTCTCGACCGCCATGCACCAATTATTACTAAGACTGTCACGAAAAGACCATCAGTTCCATGGTTTAACGATGAAGTCAAATCTGCTAAAAAAGAAAAGAGGCGTGCGGAAAGGAAATGGCGTAGAACAAAGCTGCACAGCGACTTTATCGACTTTAAGCCCAAAAAGAACATTGCCACCTGTGTCATGAAAAGAGCTCGTACAACCTACTACACAGATCTTATACAAGGAAACAGTGATGACTCACGTAAGCTCTTCAAAGGTGCAAAATCGCTGTTTAATCAAGAAGCCGACCTGACCTTCCCAGGCTATAATGATACAACAAAACTAGCCAATGACATCGGGAAGTTTTTTGCACAGAAGATTGAGCGCATTCGCACTGAACTTGATACAGCTGCCTCAAACCTTTGTCCAACAGCGACAGAACCACTATACACATCATGTCCTACTCAGTTGACTTCCTTCACAGAACTGAGTGAAGAAGACGTCAAGGGCCTAATTGAGAGATCAAGCAAGAAGACCTGCAGTTTAGACCCCATGCCCACCTCCTTGGTGGTCGAAAGTCTAAATGTACTCCTGCCAGTCATTACTCGGATGTTAAGTCTTTCTCTTCAAAATGGCAACTTCCCTGATACCTGGAAGCTAGCAGATGTTCGACCTAGACCAAAGATTGCTGCTGAAGCACTCTTCGCCAACCTGCGACCAATCAGCAATCTTCAATTTGCTTCAAAACTGACTGAGCGGGCAGTGTTCTGTCAAATCCACGATCATCTTACCATAAACAGACTCTACCCTAAGGCGCAATCTGCTTATCGTGAACACCATAGTACAGAAACTGCCCTGTTGCGAGTCAAAAATGATATCCTACTCAACATGAACCAGCAGCGTGTCACATTACTCGTGCTTCTTGACCTTAGCGAAGCATTTGACACTGTCGATCACACCATATTTCTGGACCGTCTGTCCTCTGAATTTGGCATATCAGGGCAAGCCTACTCGTGGTTCGACTCCTATCTTCGCAACAGATTTCAGTCTATCTCCATCAACGGCAAGACATCGACCAAGTTCCATACAAAGTACGGCGTCCCACAGGGTTTCTGTCTTGGGCCTCTTTTGTTTGTTCTCTATACAAGTAGACTGTTCAAAATCATCGAACATCACCTTCCTGATGTGAATACCTATGCGGATGATACACAACTGTATGTATCATTCAGCCCAGACTCTGAGCAGTCAGCAGCATTAGAGGCCATGCAAAGTTGTATTATGGATATAAGGAAATGGATGCTCCGAGACAGATTAAAGCTAAACGATGACAAGACCGAGTTTATCGTAATTGGCACCAGACAACAACTTGCCAAAGTCAACGTAGATTCCTTACAGGTTGGAGAGAGCATAGTTACAGCAGCCAGCAAAGTAAGAAATCTAGGCTGCTGGTTCGATGACCAACTCAAGATGGACACGCACATTAATAACATCTGTAGATCTGCATTTTTTCATCTCTACAATATTAGGAGAATAAGGAAATATCTTAGCTCTGACTGCGCACAGACTTTAGTGAATGCGTTTGTTACCAGTCGATTAGATTTCTGCAACAGCCTGCTCTACGGGTTGAAAGGTAACCAACTACAAAAACTTCAGCGCGTCCAGAACACGGCCGCCCGTGTCATCTGTAACATCAGCCGCTATGAGCATATTTCACCTTCGTTATACAATCTCCACTGGCTGCCTGTCAGCTACCGAATCCAGTTTAAGATATTATTGCTTGTATATAAAACTCTTAATGGCCTTGCACCCCTGTACCTATCAGAACTCAGAACTGAAAAAGCCTGGGAGATATAACCTGAGAACCAATTCGGACACACTCTTATTGAAGTATCCTGCGTTCAAGAGTCTTACCACTCTTGGTGACCGCTCATTTACATGTGCGGCACCAAAACTCTGGAACAGTCTCCCCAAGGCAATACAAATGCGAACAATGTAAACACCTTTAAGCGCCTTCTGAAAACACATCTTTTCCGCGATGCATTCAGCTGCTATGAGAAACAGTAACAATGCGACTCATTTTTATTTATATATAGATTATCTTTTGTACGCATCTTTTCCGCGATGCATTCAGCTGCTATGAGAAACAGTAACTATGCGGCTCATTTTTATTTATATATAGATTAACTTTTGTAAATAGGTTTTGTAAATAAGTTTAATGAGCTTTATATATTATAACAACTTGTAATTAAGGTATATTAACTTTCTCTCGATATTGTAATTTTTCCTTCCATATTGTAATGCGCCTGCGAGCATCTCTCAATGTAACAGGCGCACTATAAGTAATAAATTATTATTATTATTAATTATTATTGTCGAATGCAATCAGAGTTAAAAACCAGTTAGCTTCAAAGAAACCCCCAAAAAATCGAAAACAATGAAAGAAGCCACAAAAGAGAGCAAGCATGACATGACAGATGCACACGAAAACGAGGCCCACAGCCCCTACAAAAACCTAGAGGGGTGGCCAATTTGCAGTCCACAAAGAATCTTGATTTCTCGCGCCTGCGAAACCAAATTTGGATGCGTTGTCTTGTTCCTCAAGAACGCAATAATGATAATAATAATTATAATAATAACAATAATAATAATCTCTAATATTCTCTTGTGCTTTCCAAACATTCCCCATGCACCATATCTCTACGTACTCTACACAGGTTAGGTACAAACCAATTGCTAATTAATTGTTTATGAGATCACTTACCCATAGTATGCCCTTTCTGGTTCTGTTTGAAGCATCATAAAGAAAGTATCCAGCGCCTTCACTTCACCTGCTGCCTAAAACAAATAAAGAGATCACTTCAATGAGAACAAAGCCTTTGGTGTCCAACGCTAAAACAGCCTTAAATCCAACAGATCTTACAGTGGCTAAACACTTCTCTAGACCACAAATCCCTGCCCTTGTCCATAGTGAAATCCATGAGTGAAATGAATTTTTCTTCAGGAAACATCTTTCTCCAAAATATGATGCATTCGCAAATTTATGGAATTCAGAGAAATCTAAGGGAATGTTTTTAAATGGAACAAATTGTTTGGACATTTCTGATTTATATGCAGGGAAAAAACAACCACCTGGGGCATGCTGTTGCCTAGCATGGTTAGGGTTAGTGAATTAAGACAAGACTGTGATTATCATCACCATAAGGCTATCAAACCAAACTATTCTCAGTGCTTTCTCGCTTAATTCAGGCCGTAATTTGGACCGATCTCTAGACTACAGTACAATTCGGGCGTGTATTTGTTTATCTCCCTTGCAAGTAGCTTCCTGTATATAATAAAACATGTGTCAGTTGGATCTGTCCAGTTAGGCAGCAAGCACACAAGCACAGAAGTATTGGCTTCCTGCAACGTTTATCCCTAGATCCATTACGACTGATGAACAATCTCCAGGACCCGTTATCGTTCTTGAGGCCGCTACCGCTCTTGCTGCTGTCAAGGAAAATCCACCTGGCAGTGCAGTGCCCCCCCCCCTGTAAATTTGTTTTCGTACTTTGATTTTTCTTCTTTGCCATTTAAGTTGATTAGGTTGTTCTAGCACGTGCCACTAGTTTTCCGTAGTCTTTTCTCTATGTGGACAGTGGTGGCCGACTTTGCATTATTTTCTGTGGTAAAGTATGTTGCCCAGTATCCGGACACTTAAAACGAAAATTCAATTTTTCCGGCGCCCTTCTTAATTTTTGGTAAACGAAGTATTCTGAAAGAAAGCCGAACATTTCAGCTTTGAAATACAAGTCTTTGTGGGCTCACAGCTTGAGAAACAGGCGCCTTTCTGTTCAGGTGAGTCAAATTTTCATGGCTAATATTTACACTGCATACTGCGCAGTAAAACTAATGCTGTTCAAATTGGGCTTTTAAAATGTGATAGTTTCAAAGAAATTTTAAAATATTTGAGGTTAGGATACTTAAAGAAGTTAAATTTTCAAAAAACTCAATAATTACTAATAAAATAATACTGGTTTGGAATAACAGAGGCCATAGACATTAACTAAGTTTTGGGTGTCGGATACCCAGTATCCGGACAGTGTTTTCTTTGTCGTGCAAAATCCTTGAATTAGCTGCGTACACTATCCGGACAAGACTTATTTCATATCCATAACTATAACCATAGCTTAGGATAAATATATTCATTTGTGAAATATTTTGTTTGTTTCGCATGACTGAATTTCGTAAAATGACTATAACCGGAAGCGATAATGGTTGAACCAAGAATTCTCATACAAATCTCTCTGTTGTGACTGTAGAATGGCGTTGCAACGGTCCAAAAAATTTCTAAACACAATGAAAGATGTGAGAGAAGGTAGAATGAGAACTCGAAAAGCTGCACAAAAGTGGAAACTAAAGAAATCAACTCTGCATGACAGGCTAGATGGGAGTGTGAACTTTGACCGCCGGAAGGGGCCCTCTCCAGTTCTAACCAAAGCTGAAGAAAACCAATTTGCAGATTGGCTGATTGAGCTGGCAAACTGTGGTTTTGGCTTGTCGAAGGATGGTTTCCTTAAAGCAGTGAAAAAGTTCCTTGACAAAGATGGACCACACCTTTTAAAGACAACAAGCCTGGAAACAAGTGGTTTGGAAGTTTCATCAAGTGCAACCCTAAAGTAAAACTTCACAAAGCATGACCTCTAGAGAAGAAAAGGGCTAGTATATCTAAGGATGCTGTAGATACCTGGTTTACAGATTTTGAAGCATTTCTAATTGAAAAAGGTCTCGCAAATTGCCCTTCTCAAATCTGGAATTGCGACGAGACTGGGTTTGACCTACAAGGGAGGGCTGGAACAGTAATTGGACCATCTACCCGGAAGCACGCACCCTACCGCATCCATTCAGGAAGTAGAGAGCACATCACGATGTTACCTTGTTTCAATGCATGTGGACGGTGGATGCCGCCATACTTCATCTTCCCTGGAAAGCGCGTCCCATTGACTTTCAACCCCTTAGAGGGAGGTGTTGAAGGAAGGATTTTTTCTATGACGGAAACCGGATACATGGATACGCAAACATTTTACATGTGGTTTGCGAATCATTTCAACCTAAACCTTCCACCAGCCAGGCACGTCATACTCCTCATTGACAGCCATGATTCTCATCTTGATCTTGAGACATTCCAGCTAGCGCAGAAGAATGGAATTTGTTTGTATGCTCTTCTCAAAAACGCGACTCACCTCGTTCAACCTGCTGATGTTGGTCTCTTCGGACCCATGAAGAAGAGCTGGTATAAATCAGAATGGTATAAAGAGAATTCAGTCAGCGGAACCCAAACAGTGAAATCAACAAGAGGAATTTCTGCTCAGTCTTTAAAGGGACTTGGGAGGACGTCATGAGTCCCTCTGTTCTTGTTAGTGCGTTTTGCAAGTCTGGTATATATC
>NC_090879.1:37321770-37324270 GCF_036669935.1 Montipora foliosa
AAAGAATGCAATTTTCCACATTCCACAGAAGTATTCTGAGGAAATGGCGCAAAGATCTGAAACTGTCAGTCTGATAACAGTAATGATAATTGTTATTATTGACTGCAATGATTGCGATATTACAGGCAGAGGTTGGGCATCCATTTGACTAACCAAATATATATATTTTAAACTTTGACTCAGATAATATTTATTAGTATGTTAGGTCTTACTGTTGACTAAATAAACGTGTAGCTTGCGTGGCAGGTGCTAGAGAGGCGAAGGGAAAGCCTTTTCCGTTTCCCTTTGCCTTTCTAGCGCCTTCCACACAGGCCAATAAATTTACCAAGGCTGTGGTAAGGATTCTAAAGATCAGTGCATTTGGGTGTGACCTTTTTAGGTTTTGGGCTATTGTGCAATGATCCTGAAAACCTGATAATTTGTCTGAGTTGGGAAAGGGGTTGACTCAGGTTAAAGTTAACCTCTTTTTCTTACAATGATGAGGCAGAATAATGGAATTTGTTTCCTTTTCCCAGTGCCCACTAGGAATGGAATTCCATAACCGAAATGTGGCAGCAGACATGGCACAAATTTTAAAAGATTACCAATCAAAATATGTGCCATGCTTCAAAAAGGGAGAGAAGAAAGAAGTAGTTGTTACAGTACCAGTGCATGGCAACCAGCTGTTTGTAGAGAGGGCGAGGAATGTGGAATGGGCGATGAGAGATGGAGAAAATAACTATGACAGGCTGAAGGGGGTTCCTCCAGAACATGCAGATTTGCACACTAAGGTTACACTTTACAAGGTGTGTTCCTGATTTTTATAAACAGATTGAAAAAAAGGACTACATCTTATTTATATCAATTTCATGTGGAACACGAAACTACCTTGTCATGTAAAAATACAAACACTCTTTTTACTTAAGCTATGACATCACTAGTAAGAAGTTAGGCAAATGCCGCATTTCGACTGACTGGACTACCTGTAACACAACAGTCAGATAAATCAAATGAAATAGGTTTTAACGTTAACAAGCAAAATTTCACTGTACGCAATGTAGTATATCACAGGATAGTCATTAAGTTCTGAAGCAGGGGTATCATGAAGTTGGTCACCCACAAGATCTGTTCTTGCTCCTCAAACATACTGAGTGCCATTGCTTTGATTTTAAAAAATGGAGGTTGTAAACATGTCTCCTTTTGTTTTTGCTTAATTAGGCTGAGTTTGAGATGTTTGTCACGCAGAGCCTGCAGCAGAGCTGGGCACCTCAATCGCCGGTACGAACTGTACCAGAAAATTTAATGCTGCTCAGGGTGTTCAAACTCATTACAACGAGTATACAGATTTCCATTGAAGGAAGGTGGAAGGTCATATATGTGCATCATTTAAGGAGATGTGCGGAATGTCTAAAGTAGAATGTACATTGTTAATATGTTTTAACATGTTTTATTGGTAGAGTTGTACAGGAAAGATGAAGACATAGATGCTACAACAAGTTTCAAAATTGTTGAGACACTTTCATTAAAAAACACCTTTTCTAACTTCGAATACTCTGAGTATCTAGAATCCTTTATCACTTCCCCTCCCCACTACCCCTTTCAATGTTGACTGTTTAAGTTTTCAACAATTTTTTGTCTTGCTAGCAACACTGATAAGGGGGGAAGGGGGCTGCAGTGTGAGAGATAAGAGGTACATTGATAACGCCCCAAGAAGGTGAAGTGTCTCCACTATTTTTGCAACTTGTTGTGATTGATTGCAGTAATTTTGCCAGCCCAGATTTGAATCCTATAGGGAAAAATTTCAAAGCAGTAAAGCAGCAACTAAAGAAACAATCGTTAGATACCGTATAAGCTCTAAAACATTTCGAAAGTTTGGACGCGAAGTGCAAAGCACACTGTACCAAGCACGAAAGGATATTCATTATTGACATACGGTGACATTGATTTTCAAGTGTTTGGACTTATCATCGCTAACAGAAGACTCCATACCAAATACTAAAGTGAGCAAAGTATTTTGCACCACAGATCTGATGACCCGAAAGTTACACATGGCTCGTATTATGTAACACAATACCATTTATTGTGTTCCTTGGTGACGTCAACGGGGATGGTGGCATTACAGTTGAAAATCATATCAAATAGCACAATTCAACAAGTACTTTCTTTTATACTCAATCCAATACATTACCAGATGATTCATAATATAGTTCACACAGTTAGAAATCCTGTACATATCGTCTATTCCATTTACCAACGGTCTACCATCCGAGCACAGTCTACCGTTGCAACAGCAAGAAATATGATATCATATTATTTTCTCAGTGAAAAGTTGTGGTAGACCGTGTAGACCGTTTCATATAAATGTCATAATTTGTAGCCGGTACAAATTTGTTCACTTTTATATCTCATTGTAAAACAAATCTCGCAAAGGATTTAGCACAATTGGGTTGTTTCTTTTGATCAGTGTGCTCAGTCGGTCATTCCAAAGAACAAGGAATTAGCCTGTACCCGACCCGTCACT
>NC_090879.1:37334270-37396770 GCF_036669935.1 Montipora foliosa
GGTTGCCGAGTTATTCAAGATTTTGATTTATGGAAATTAGACGACTTGCGACGTAATAATAATTATTTATAGTGGACACAAGATGATGTTAAATCACAAAAAAATGGAATATCTCAAAAGACGTTTTTTGTATAGAACTGAGACTTTTTGCAGTTCTTATACTCATTACAAAGTTCCATGATATGGCCCAGTGTGATGTTTCCATAGCAATGCAATGGGCTCCAGGCTCCCTCCATCCAAAGGGTAAAATCAGAGTTTCCCTCCCCAATAAGGGTTATTTGCTCTTGATGTTCATTCAGTCCGTGTGACCGAATATGGACATTCGCAGCACAAGCACAAAGAAGTCTGTTAAACTCTAAAGCAACAAAGAAGGCATTTTTGATATCGGAAAGGTAGAGGTCTGGTAACGAGTATGTTGCTATGGTGACATCATGCTATTGGTAGCACATTAACCCTGCAAAATTTCAACCCTGCAGACTTAGTATTTGCAAAGATATTCCATGTTTTGTGATTTTACATAATTTTGTGTCCACTATGTGACGTCACAAGTCATCTAATTTGCATAAATCAAAATCTTGAATAGCTTGGCTACCAAGAGTGCTATCACAGTAAAGTAAACGCTGTTCTTCACCATTTTGAAAGCTCTTTTCGAACAAGCTAATAAAAATTTTTGTCATATGCACTTTAAAAGACATTGCAAAGGATTTAAGACCAGTTTCATTAATATCGTGTATATCAAAGATTGCTGAGGACTTTGTGGTACCTGAAACCAGCTATGCTGAAAATCATCGATGAGAATCAGTTTGGGGCGATACCTAATTCATCAACCACTCTAGCACTACCGAGTATGGGTCATAATTGGTTAAAAGCTGCTGATGGAATTGGATCAACGATAAGGACACTTTTGTTTGGCTATCGTAACGCATTTGATTTAATTGACTATATTGTCTTAGATATGTCTCTCAGATTTACCTCATAGTATTGTTAACTGGATAATTGATTTTTTATCTAGCTGCTACCAAAGAGTTAAATTATCCAGTTCTTGCTATTCGGAATGGGGGGCTGTGCCATCTGGGGTCCCCCAAGGAACTAAGCTAAGACCCTATCTATTTTTGATAATAATAAACAACATAGAGGTTCATGAAACTTCCTTATGGAAGTTTGTCGATGATACGACAGCCTCTGAAATCGTAGCAAAGGGTCAACTAAGTAGTGCTCAGGCTATTGCAGATAAAGCAGTGGGATGATCTTACAGGAATCGATTACAGCTTAATCCAGATAAATGTAAGGAACTAAGGATATCTTTTAGTAAACAGTCGCCTGACTTTACACCAGTGCAAGTAGATAGTAAATCTCTTGAAGTGGTAAAGCAGGCTAAGTTGCTAGGTCTTACCTTTGACAATAAGCTTTCATGGAATTCACATATTGAAAACATTGTTAAGAAAGCCTCCAGGAGACTATATTTTCTATCTCAGCTAAAGAAGGCTAAGATTCCTACAGCTGACTTAGTCCTATTTTGTATCACCTGTGTAAGATCGGTAGTAGATTATGCTGTACCGGTGTTTCAATATGCCCTTCCTAAATATCTAGAACGTATTCAGAAGAGGGCTATGGCTATTTCATTCCCAGGAATAAGTTACAGTAATGCTGTTAACATAGCTAAGATATCTAGGTTAGAGGATCATCATAAGAACATGTGTACAAAGTTATTCAATGAGATTAATAGCAATAAGGACCATGTTTTACACGAGTTGATGGCTGAGAGGCATCAACCATCTTATTCTCTTAGAAAATCACGACAATTTATTTTACTAAAGACAAAAACAAAGAGATTTAACAACTCCTTTTTTATCAAAATGTGTAGGCTCGCAAACTAATGTTAAATATTTTAGATTAAGTGTTATTACTAGTAGATATTATATTTATTATGTCATATTTATTACTTATTAATCATTTCATCATATCATTTTTGTATTTTAGTAATATTGTAATATAGTGTTTTTAAGTAAGAAGATTGTAAATATTACGTTTTTCAGCTGGCACAGCTGCTGCAATGTCATTTAATAATAAACTTTCAACTTCAACTTCAACTTCAAGATTCAGGATCTATAACGTGGTTAAATCAGAAGGTTTGTGTATCGTTACTGAAAGACAGCAGCTCATTCTCTTAGCTGATAAGTCGGAATTCGGATGGAAGACAGTTGAAGAGCATACACAACATCAGTTGGCTGATGACTAGGCGGTTGGCAGAAAAATTTGCAGAGCTGAAGAGAAGGCCAAGAAGGCCTTAAAGTCCACGACTGCCAAGAGATCTGTGAAAAAATAAGCTTTGCTTTTTCATCCATCAACTTGTCACGTTGTTTCACAGGACTACAGAGCTTCTTTACAAAATCAAGGTGAGCGGCTCCCATCGGCCCGGTCGGTCAGTTTTCCGGCTAGAAATTTTCTTTTTTTCCTCCTCACTGTGATTTTGCTGAGCTTCTTTGTGATGATTCAGTCCAGGAACCTGAAATCTTTGAGAATGAAGATAAAATGGACTTTTGCTCAGGTTTCCCTTCCGTTCTTCCTTTGAAGCTGCTATATTAAACAGTTTGTTGATGCATGCTGATCTTCCCCGCTGCAGTTTTGAAATTAATGAGGACAAGACTAATTGGGAGGCTGTGATTACTTTTTCCTGGATTGGATACACTACTGACACTCACACAGGTTTTATTTACGCTAGAGATTCCAGAGTTGAGAAGCTTTTGTCCGATCTTAATAACGTCTGTGCCAACCTCAGGCAGTCAATACTTATTCCTGTTAGGAAAATCGTTTTATTTGTTGGCCAGAATATTCTTTATCTGGCAGTTGCAGTAATGTTACCCAAATTATGCAACCCTCCTCACTGGTAGAGTGATAATTCACATGTGTCACTGCAGGGGTGCAGGAACGTTGATTTTACCCATGTGGAAATTGGCCAAATTTTGACCTTTGGTCTGCAACAATGGTGCCCATCTGAATTTTTGTAGTTGTCGATTGGCAACTTCTACCCAATAGGCCTGATTTATTCATCAAAGACAGAGCTAAAACCACATTGCTTGGGTCCAGGCCACTCAAGTCTCGATGCCTGGGCCTCTGACTCAATTTCAAGCTTTGTAGTCATTTTTCGATTAGTGGTTATTGTACCTCTCCCTGGGGGTCCTGTTACATGTACTGCTACCAAAAGTGAAAGTTGTGGGCTACACCATTAAATCAAATCTGATTTTATTGTTGTCCTAATCTATAAGGTGTGAAAACCTAGGGGTGGTGGGGCATTATTTGATATTTATTTATTTATTCTCCCCAGTGGTCCATAACATGCTTGTATGCTTACAGACACCAAGAAACATTAGTATTATCGAGAGCAATCCTTTGTGCAATGTTGTGTGATTCACAACCACTTTGCTACTATGCTTCATCTGATAGGCCCCCGGAGGATTTCTTGTAAATGCTCAGAGCAACCTCTGGCGGTGCGTCATTTATACATTATGGCTGATTTGCCTTTGACTCGAATTGTGGTATGCATCCCCTAGTGGTGTGGTACATGTACAGCTATTTAATCTGTGTGTGATTTGCAACCAGTCTGTTACTGACTCACCTGATAGCTCCCCGGAGGCTTTCTTGTTGAGGCTGACAGCACCCCTGGTGCGGCGCGGCATGTATTTCATCTGGCTTAATTCTCTCTTACTGGATTTGTCAGGTTAACTGGTTGTATGTGTACAACTATCCATTTTGTAGGTTCTGTCAACTTTATGGACCCCCCCCCCCCCCCCCCCCCGCCCTCCAGTGGTGTGCGAGTAGTTTTCGGGTCATCATATTATTGTTACTGCAGTTGTTGTTCTGTAAGTGGTGACTTTCTTGTCTTTAATTGTATTTATTGCAAGCGAAGTTATTAACCTTGACTCCTTTTCAATGCCTTTTTTAGATGTTTTCAAGTCTGGTATTTGGGCTACCTTGGAGGACTTGCAGTTGGCTTCCAGATTGGAGACCACACTACTCTCATCAAAAGTCCCAAGTACTACGCATTCATACAAATGTGCGTTCCAAAGGTGAAAGGTGGATCACATTGCATTAAACCTTCAGCACGTGATGGACAGCAGGCAGTCGCACACTGCAGTGGATTCTGCCATTTATGGTATACAGTGGGCCCACAATCTCGCCAGGAACCCTTCGCCTACACAGTCCCATTGTACTCGCCATTAGCGGAGCCGCAAAGATGTTAATAGCATCCCGTTTGTTAAACAGAAAGGACCCTGTTTTTACTTATTTACTTGAGATAAGGAAATCATGCATATTTATCCTTGCATTTGCAGGCTTTTCTAATATCAAAGAAGTTCTTCATATAAACCCTTCCATGATGGATATACAATCATCAATATTGATGTAAACAAGACCAATCAGCTTGGTAAAGAAAATCAAGAAAGTGTAAATAGTACGAACATCTGCCCTATAAGGATCCTCAGACGTTATTTGTCCAGGCTAAAACGTTTGCTTTAGACTCATTTCATTACGTTTTCTGGACTTTGTCTAAGATTAGGCTGGGCTATACAGCCATTTCTTCTGACAAACGGAAAAGCTACTCTACCATCAGAGAATAATGCAAGACTTGTTTTAAGGATATTGTTCTGGACATAGCTGCATTTAGTACCCACTCCTCACAGGCAGGGCGGCGCATCTGCTGCCACTAATGCAAGAGTGCCGATAGGCTTTTTCCAGACAAAGCTTGGAATCTATACTGTCAGTCTCTAAGAATCTTGGTATTTAAGTGTCGAACGTTAGGAGAATTAATTACAGAAGCGAAAGTGTCATTCTTGGTCGATGAGGACTGACCAGGACTCCATATTGTTTTTCCAACGATTTGGCAAAAATTGAACGAAAAAGTTGATGAGGAGGCATTGAATGAATTAATTTAACCCTTTGACACCCAAACCAGCCTGAAACGGCCAGACGATTTTACTCATCAATGGAGAACCCCCGGAAGTCAATGGGTTAATGACCGTAACAAATTATTTTTGATCTGCAATTTGTGACTTCAATGTTCATCTGAAACAACTGTATAGGTTACTGATGTATCCCAGGGGGAGGGACAAGGATAGCTTTTTCTGCCGAGAAATATTGTTCTTGGGTGGGGGAGGGGAAGGGACGAGATTTGAAAATGTCATTGTGTCATTGTGCGAATGCCTGGGGTTCCATGGGGATAGCAGCTAATAAGTGCATAAATTATATATGCTCACCTTTGTGTCAGCTAGTCTTGCAGTAACTACCGGATCAGCGAGAACTTCTGTAAAGAAAACAATTTACGTATGACCTAAAGTATGTTTTTGTTCACGTTATGTTATGTTATGTTATGCTATGAAAGCTACCTTTAAGGGCATGTTTGTGTCCTGATGATGAATGCACCTAAAAACACAAAGGTGAAACAGACACTATTATCTTTCTTTCTTTGTTAAAAAAAGGAAACATTTAACATGTAAATTGGGAGTATACAATGTAACTGCAGTGTTGTCAACTTTCGATTCCTATTCACTGGCTATTGACGACTTGACTCTGAAATGGCTTTTTTCCTTTCCCATTTACTCCCTGAGGGTGTGCTTGTTTTCTTCTAAAACTCATATGGTTCAAGAAAAATTCATTGCCGAACTGGTCAATTCCAAAGTAAATTTCACTTGAAAAACATTGCACTCATCGCTTCCTGATTCATGCGATATCGATTTTTAGCGTAAAATGTACCATGGAATTCACTAGTTAGGCAATGGATTTTTCCATAAAAGAAAGTAAAGAAAACGATTTAATTCTTAAAGCAGCAACTGGAAATATCACAACGCCGAGAATTTGAAACCTCTTATTTTCAGTAAGAAAAAAGAATCAGGGAGCTCCGCTTCTAGGCTTGGCTAAATCTATACATTATCATTGGTTAAAAGAGCATAAAATAATCGTGCTACACTAGCAGCACAGATTTTAGCAAGAAGGTTGGCAGGCCTCTGCTTAACAACAACATGAAATCACCAAATTTGAGGTTTTGACAATAATGTAAGACAGAGAATCTTTCATTCTATATTTTCAATCTGAAACCACTTATCATAGAGCCATGTTATATTTTAAGGTGACGTTTTCGTCGACTGTCGCTGTCGTAGATCTTAAACTCCCTATTACAAATTAAGGACACCCTCGAGCTTCCAGCCATAGTTGTTGTTTTTCACTAAGTGTTATGTGCAAAGGCCACTGAGATCAAATGGAAGCACAGCGAGAGGTTTGGGAGTGTCGTTTTAAGGATGGGGGCATTTTACATAATATGTACCCTGCATGGGAATCATTGGCAAGAGATTTTAGGATGCCCGACTAAAGGATGTTTGTATTGAATCGGGAGTCATCACAGAGGGTTTCATGTCAGGAGTACTAGAGGGACAGAAATACAACGGGGCTGTGAGGTTCCACAAACTCATGAGCAAAGCCTTGATGCACGCAATTTAGTCAGAATTTGAGACTTGTTTAGCAGATCACCCAGACAATTTACCTGTGGGTGACTCTGATGATATTTGTGAAGAGGATTGAGTCATGGAAACTGACAACAACAAGAGAAAGAATTCTGGGAGGAGAAGTTCGAAGCTGAGTTACGCATGGGGGAGAAAAAGTTGGAGATGGAAACGGCCACAAGAGCTACTCACGCAAAGCTTCCCAAGTTAAGAATCACACCCTTCAAGGGCACATCATCAGATTGGGTCCGATTTGAGAATATGTTCATCATGCAAGTACACAGCCGACCAGTTTCAGATGAATAGAAATTTGACTACTTGCTTGAGATGGTCGTCCCCAAGGTAGAGAAAGAATATCTAACCTTAAACCCAGTGCTTTGGGCTACCAAACGGCGTGGGAAAGATTACAAAAAGAATACGGGCAAACTAAGTTTGTAGTAAATGCCCACATGGACAAAATCATAAACTTGACGCCAGTGACAGGAAACAGTTACGATAAAGTAAGAGATTTCTATGAAAGATTTAGCTAAAATTTCGACGCCCTGCAAACCCTGGGGGAGGAGGACATGTTGAGGGGGTTCGTGATGACGACACTTAAGAAGCTACCCCAAGTAAAACCTGACCTAGTTAGAGTTGACGATAATTGGGAGGAATGGGACATGAAAGAACTGATCAAGAATTTGCAAAAATGGCTCCAAAGAAACAGGACTGATGACTCTTCTCCCGAAAGTGGGAACTAACGTAAAAGGGAACGGCACTGGTACACAAAGGGAAAGAGGAAAAATGGCCGCAAGCCTAGAGTCCCCTCTTCTCTATACTGTCAAGGTGACCACTGGGGGAAAGCCTGTGAAGTTTTCAATACCTTAGAAGAAAGAAGGCAGTTCTTTCACGAGAAGAAATTGTGCTACAATTGTGGTTGTGAGGGTCATGGAGTGAATTACTGTCGAAGTCGCCCCTGTTTCAATTGCAAGTTGAAACACCACACAAGCCTGTGTGACAGACCTTCGTTAAATGGACCAATTGATGGCACGGTGTTCACCGCATACAACCCTGGCTCAGAAGATCGATTGTTACCAGCCATCATTCCGCTGAAGATTCAGGGAGTCATCTTGTGGGATTACTTGGACACGTTTCTGGTAGAAACTTCATATCGAAAGAAGCAATCAAGAAACTGAACCTGAAGCCCAAACGCTAGTTTGTTACTATCAACGGTGTCCAGAAACAGTTCATGCCCATATTTGCAGTGAGACTTGATTCCTTGGATAACAGAACAAGTGAGCAAGTAGAAATCAGTGGCAGCAAGATGGAGGATTTCACAACCGTGAGAAGACAAAATACGAACACACCTGGACAATAGTGCGAGATCAGCTAGAGGAAGGAATAGTGGAAGTTGCGCCCGAAACGCCGACCGCACCTTTTACATGCCACACAAAAAAGTCGTTAGAGAGAGTGTGAGTACGACAAAACCACACCCTCTGGCTAACAGTGTAAACGAATGGATGTACATGGGTCCATCATTGCAGCCCTTAAAATCAAAGAACGTGATTATGTAGGTGATAAAGAAGTGGAGAATTCGTCACAGGTAACTGACATGCTGTCATACGAAGTAGCTGAAGTAGAAGCATACGTACAACTGGCCTGACAACAGTTCTCTCGCCCACATCTCTAAGACTTAGCAACAGAGGCCCATTGTGGTAGCATCCAGCATTATCTGATCGGAGGTAAACTGCAGTCACAACTGGATGCTCTTCTTTAACCTTGTGTAATACGTTCTCTATGATTGACAGAACGGCAAAGCTATTTTGGGTGCAGTTGTTAAAAATGTGTACAAAGCACTCTACCTCGTGCTTGCTCTCTACATTTGCTCTACTGATTACAGCGCTGATGTGCCAGCTTCTTCCCCTCTTCCCAAAAAAGTCACTCATCTGCTCTCTGTATTGTACAGGCAGAAACTTCATTGCCCAATCCATTATAACAAGACAGGAGTTTTCGTCTAGTTTCTGAAGGGCATGTTGCTTGGCCTCGTCTTGGTTACAAGATCTTAGCAAGTGCGCTTTCCACGCCTTTATGTTGCGCACACTCTCAGTGTACTCGAACCTCAGCCTAACCCTCTCCTCTTCCGCCATGTTTACGTTATTTAGCATCTCCGCCATCTCTTCCAGTACTCCCTCTAGACTTTCGCAGCGCTCACATTCGTAGCTGTGTTGGTGATCACAGTCGCCTCGGAACTCCCCGGCATTTCTATCACTTAATGCATAAACTGTGCAATGATCACTGCACTGTTCACCTCGTCCGATGTGTGTCTTGAAATCATTCTTCAAGTACCTTTTCCCATCTTTTAGTAGCTTCTGAGTGGCAGTTCATACGAAGTAGCTGAAGTAGAAGCGTACAACTTTTTCATTACATCAGAAACGAAGTAATTCCACATAAGAAGGTCGTACCAGTTGCCCAGCTTACCGAGAAGCTGGAAGCATTCATGTCCAGCAAGGGTGAAGCTGCTACAAAGAAGAACATCCGTAGAAGGCTTGAATCAGAACTAGGCAATTCTGTCCATATTTTCCCAAATGATTCCGGAAAGTTGCTGTTAGTTCCTGATAGCGTATCGTTTTAGGATGTTGTACTTAATAATGATAATCTCCATAAAGAGCTAGCAATCTGGAAGATGAAGCTAACGGATGCCAACAAGATAACAGACCAAGCTTCTTCACAGATCCGGGAAGTCATAAGAAGAGATATGAAACCTACTGCCTGGCCTTGCCACCAATCTGATCTGTCAAATGCCGTCAAAATGCCTACCCAGCTGCATCGTTTTCTAGTTGGACTTCTAACTGGAACTCCTCAGCATGAAAATCCATCAGAGAGAGTGTCAAATCTCATCCAATCATTTGGTCAAGACCTAATACATGCTGTCACATGCGGTTAGCATAAACCTCCCAAGCATGTGCTCCTTCCTTATGCTATCAAAGCATTAACTGGAAACACAGAGATAATCAGGATACTTAACAAGTCTGGCCACGGGATGTCATATACTCAGCTTGAGGAAAATGACACCTCTTTGTGTCTACAAAAGTTGGCATCAGGTCTGGATGAAAAAGTGTCACTTCCCGCCTCCATTAAGCCTCACGTCTTCACAAACCTCGCCTAGGACAACATAGACAGAATTGAAGAGACATTGTCAGGGAAAGGAACATCCCACCGTGTCAACGGAATTGCTGTACAGCCTAGAGTCTTCGGTCCTGACCCACAGCCCAAAGACCGACCACGCATTGACAAAAGGAAACAGAGGACTTTGAACACAGAACATCAACCCCAACTTGACGTTTATGTTGCTGGCTCTCATGTGGGACCACATCCTCTAAAAACCAAGGAAGACTATGCTGGTGAAGCCAACAAAGCTGCGAGAAATGCAGAGCAGAAAAACATGGTATGGATCCTTGCTAGACAACTCAATTCAGAAGACCAAAAGGTGCCTAGTTGGACCAGATTTAACATTCAATCAAGGGATCAAGTTCAAGTAACACCAGATGTCGTAGAGTATCTCCCGACAATAAATGCTCCACCAACAGAATTAACAACGGTGTTTGAGATCCTTAACCAGTCAGAGGAAATCAGGAAGAAACTTGATCTGTCATCAATTGTCGTTGTCATGGATCAAGCACTTTACACAAAAGCAGCGGAAACTGCATGGAAGCAAGATCAGTTTTTGAACATTCTTTTGCGAATTGGAACATTTCACACAATTTGCGTTGCATTGGCTATCCTGGGGAAACGATTTGGAGATAGTGGTTTGAAGGACATCTTCATTGAATCACAGATAGTTGCTGAGGGCTCCATAAGTCGTGTCATTGATGGAAAGCATTACAAACGTGGGGTGCGGGCACACAAGTATCTGTATGAAGCACTGATGAGGTTAGCATGGGCAGAGTTCACGAAAAGGCTTGAGAGCAGCGATCCCAATCATCGCATCACAGTGGCGTCTTTTCTTGAGCAGGTGGATACACTGGCTAATAATTTGAAGGAAGAGAGCTTAGACCAGCTGCTGCAATGCCCAGTCCTGCCTCAAGTGATGACTATGTGGAGAGAGTTCCTGAATTATCTTCGTCAAAATAACAGTGAACTTTCAGCATTCTGGATGTCATATGTGGACATGGTGGAGGGGATAGTTCTTGGTCTGTCGCGGGCATCTCGTGAAGGTGACTGGGATTTACATCTCCATTCCATACGAATGATGATTCCTTGGTGTTTCGCCTATGATAAGGTGAACTATTGACGATACCTGACTCCTTACTTTGCTCAGATGACTAATCTCGGTGACAAAAATCCTGAAGTACAGAAGGTGTTGAAGGAAGCCAGTTTTTCCGTTCAGTTATCCAGCAGCAATCCCTTTGGGCGGATTCCAGTTGACCAAACAACTGAGGTCACAGTGAACAAAGATACCCAGAATCCTGGTGGAACCACACGCTTTAGCTTAAAACATGCAACTGTTCAGCACCACTACCTCACCGCAGAATACCGAAGTGTGTTGGCAGCTAAGAAACAGGGTACAAGAATCCAACTCGGAAACGCAGCATACAGAGCTTCAGTCATCAAGAATAAAGAAAGATGAGCAGGCAGTTTCGTCCATAGTTGACCGCATCCAAGGCTGGGTTAATCCATTTTCCGAGAGCCAAGACCTGATCAGCATTTCAACTGCAAAGAAACCCCCAGAGAGATTGCTACAGACCTGAAGACAGCACATGCAATTGGTGAAAGATGTTACACAAAGTTTAATGAAGAGAGGATGGAGAATACTCTTCAAATCAGAAAATTCCATAATACTCTGAAGACCAACAAAGTCAAGACATTCAGCGAACAAACAACCGATCGATTATTTTGAAAGCAGACAGGTCCTTGTTTGGAAGAATCATAGTTATTGCACAAGAACGAAACTTGCAGATGGATACCATCCTTTCACACCCTCTTGGACCACTTCCGTGCGCCTTGTCAACACCAGATGGCTTTCTGAGAAAGACCAACAAAGCCTCCTTGGCATCACTGTTACAGAAAAATGTATAGGTCTCTGAAGAAGTCCCTGTAAATTTTGCTGCAGTTATTGATGGCATGTCTCTGGTGCAAAGACTAAAGGGAGATCAACTGACCTTTGGTGATGTCGCTATGAGTGTCCTGTCCATGGCAATGAAAGAAGGGGTGCGGTGTAACAGAATAGACGTCGTATTTGACACCTACAAGGAACTATCCATCAAGAACAGTGAGAGGCAACTGCGAGGTGAAGAGTCAGGACACCACCTTGTTAACATCACTAGCACACAAATAGTTAGGCAGTGGAGGAATTTCCTGACAAGGGTGAGCAATAAGACGAGTCTTATCACCTTCATCGTCAATGAGTGGAGAAAGGAAGCATGCAGACAGAAGTTGATGGAGAAACTCTTGTATGCCAATGCTGGTGATGCATGCTACAGAATCACCGCGGAAGGTAGTGAGGAGGTTCCAACACTGAAGTCTCAACAGGAAGAGGCAGATGGACGCCTACTGCTCCACACTTCCCATGCAGCTAATGAGGGCTTCAACTCTGTTCTTGTCTGTTCAGAGGACACTGATGTATTTATTATGTCCTTGGCATTTAGCAATGAGATAGGAGCTTCTCTGTTCATGAAATCTGGAACTCGTACACGGACAAAGGTTAATGACATTACAAAAGTTGCTACTTCACTTGGTCCAGAAGTGTGCAGAGGTGTTCTCGGGATGCATGCATTAACTGGGTGTGATACTGTGAGCGCATTTGCAGGAAAGGGGAAGGCACAAGCATTGAAGATATTAAAGAAGAACCCAAGGAGCCGAGAAGCATTAACAGAGCTGGGAAAAGAGTGGGACGTACCTCCTGAATTGACAGAAAAAATAGAGGAACTTACATGTCTTCTTTACTCTAGTAACATGGTCACCACAAAAGTTAATGAGCTGAGGTACCAGCTGTTTTGTTCAAGACGAGGAGAAATAGAGAGCCACCAGCTTCCTCGCAGAGATTGTCTTGTGAAGCACGCAAAGAGAGCAAATTATCAGGTTGCCATATGGAAACGGTGTTTAGAGCAAGACCCACAAGTTCCAACTCCTAAAACACAAAACAAGCTTCAGCCTCGTTCCCATGCATGAGCCATGCTTTAAGGAGCACTGTTATCCACTAGCTACCATAGAATCATTGCTATCATGCTTTTCACCACTGTTTATGGTCTGCTTGAAAACCACCATAAACCTTATTCACCCCAGATGATACCAACCAGCACTACTGGCTCACGGACTAGTTGCAAAGCGGTCTACATGTAGGATGGCTTGTAGTCCACTAACTGTGTAACTGACAAAGTAAGCGTCGTCAGCAAAGAGCATCTCTTAACAGCACTGTCTTCACTTTGGTCTTAGCGTGGAAACGAGTCAAGTTCAGTGGCTTTCTGTTGTGGAATGCGTGGAGGAGGACGCCCTCACTGCAGAACTGGAGGAGAGAGAAGAAAATACCAAACAGAGTGGGTACCATTGTGCAGCCTTGCTTCACTCCACAGCGACTTTCAAATGGCTGAAATATTATTTTTCAAAAATACATACATACACACATTGAAAACTGTTGGGATTTTTGTGGACTTGTTGGAAGTGTTGAGAAAGGTGTTGAAGGTTAGTGTACGCTTTCATTTCACTAAAATATACATTGATTTTAGATAAATTATAGGCTAGGTGCTTCAATAGAATCCTCCTCGCCTTTTGGACTAACAATATTGCATATTGATTTTTTAAATGCTAGTTTAGGCAAGTTACATACTTGAGATGGGAGGAAATTCCATAATTTCACGCCAAAGCAAGAAAAAGAATTCAGCTGCTGATTCAGACGTGAAAATTCAATATGATATTTGCCACAAGAAGAAGTCCTTGTATCATACAAATGAACCGAGCTACACTAATCTATTTGATACATCATACATAAGGTGTGATACAGCTTCAAAGAAAAGACAAAAAAGAGAATGTTCATGGATTTAGAAAATGCATCACACGAAATACACGCTTTTGGAGCAGCAGTAATTTATTCAGGTAGGTTTTTGTGGCCTGACCCCAGGCAGTCACACCATAAGTCAAATAAGAAGTGTGAGTGACAGATATATATATTTCGCAACATATATAAAGGAATCAAGTGAAGCTATGATCTTCGCAGTTATGAGCGCAATTTTTACAATTGCGTAGAGAAGCTTGAAAAATTCAGGACTTCAACTGGGTTTGAACCCGTGGCCTCCCGATTCCAGTGCGACGCTCTAACCAACTGAGCTATGAAGCCACTGACGTTGGGAGCTGGTCATTTGTGGGTTCTAATGGTCCCGTGAGGAATGAATCAATGATGAAATGGTATATGAAGTGAATCATATATGAACTGCGAATATGAAATCAAGTGAAGCTATGATCTTCGCAGTTATGAACGCAATTTTTACAATTGCATAGAGAAGCCTGAAAATTTCAGGACTTGAACGGGGTTTGAACCTGTGACCTCACGATTCCACGGGTTCAAACCCTGTTGAAGTCCTGAATTTTTCAGGCTTCTCTACGCAATTGTAAAAATTGCGTTCATAACTGGGAAGATCATAGCTTCACTTGATTTCATATCCGCAGTTCATATACAATACTGTGCAAAAAGAATGCAAACGAATTTCGGTTATTGTTCTCTAGAAATTTCGCCGAAATTTTACCGAAATTTCGGTGGGAAAGGTGTGATTTTTCGGCCGAAATTTCTTCGAAATTTCGCTGAGCCACACGAAAATTCGAACGCAGGACGAAAATTCGCAAATCTAACAACGAAATTTTGTTTGGAGTTTGTACAAACTGAAAGGAAAATTCGCAAATCTAACAACGAAATTTCGGTTGGAGTTTGTACGCACTCAAACGAAAATTCGCAAATCTACAACGAAATTTCGGTTGGAGTTCATACGTACTGAAACGAAAATTAAAGAACTTAACATTTCACAGTGTAACAGCGCCTTTAATCGAAATATCGTAATCCTAAAGCCGCGGCCACACCAGCGATTTCTGCTCTCCCCGGTGATGCAATTTTTTCTAATTTGGTCGCGTCGCTAGCGGGCGATGAAAATCGCAATTGTAGCCACTCTTGAACTGGCAACGCGACAGCAGAAAAAGCCATTGAAAAAAATCACGAGAAAGTGATTTAGTTGAATTTCTCGCGATTTTTTCAGTTGTCGCTTCGGCAGTTCAAGGGTGGCTACACTTGCGATCGCATGACCGTGTAGCCGCGGCCTAAAACGAAATTTTGTAAAGTCTTGGTTAGTGTTTCGCATTTTAATGAATGAATGGAATCAACAACTGTATTTCTTCTCTCAACCTTGAGTGTAAACACGACCTGAATGAAACTGTAGACAAGCATTACAAGCGATTTCGTTTCCAGGTTTATTCAATTGATACTTTGTCAATAAAAATACATAAGATTTTTGGTACGCCCGATGCATCAATCTTGAGACTCCAAGAATACAGCCATAGACAATTTAACATACCAAACTTCTTCTTGGTTTTCATGTCACGCAAGTACCACGCAAAGAAAAAATAAAATCGCTTACCATTCAATAAATTAAGTCAAGAAATTGAGATGTTGTAGGAGGGTGATAAATCATGAGCGTGTCAAAGTTTTAGGGCTGTACGATGATCCAAACTCGAGTTATTTGGCAATAGATACTTCTCATGACGTATTGGTTACTCAGAACTCGAAAACACATGGGAATCGACACTTTCGTGACATAATTCTTAGAAGCAATCCAGATGTCATGCATTGACTGAATTAGAAAGGGATTGTAAAAGCGCTTCCTTTACCATGACTAATCTGCCCGCTTAGATAATTTTATGGTCATCGAAGCAACCCGAGAGGAAGACGGATTGGAGAGACAAGCGAGAAGGAGGACATACTCGCTGGGAACTTTCACTATTTAGCTATGCCACGACGAAATTTCGCTATGTAACGACGAAATTTCGCTATGTCACTACGAAATTTCGCTATGTCACAACGAAATTTCGCTATGTCACAGCGAAATTTCGCTATGTCGCAACGAAATTTCGCTATGTCACGACGAACTTTCGCTTGAATATTCGCGCGGCCTTTGCGAATTTTCGTTTTGATTGAAACAATAGGCTTTTCGAAAATTCGGCGAAGTTCGAATGAAATTTCGTTTCGCCCGAAATTTCGTTATATTTCGTTGAAAAGTAGCGAAAAGCGCGAAATTCGTTTGCATTCTTTTTGCACAGTACTGTATGATTCATTTCATATACCATTTCATCATATATAAAGGAATAAAGTGTCGTAGATGAGCTATCGCCCCGACAATTTTACTAATCTTCATGGAAATATAGTCTGTATCACATTTCCAAGATAAATGATTGTCAATCAAAATACGATACCTAAATATTTAATGTACTCCTTACATTGTAAGAGCGATGATATATTACTGCCGTAGTCTATTATTTTCAATTGAATGTCACAATTAAGTGGCCGTTGAGGTGGTAATGTGGTATTTTTTTTTGGGTTATCGCTCATTATTAACAGTTTACTCCATGGACTTAAAATGTTTATCAGCATAAAGCAAGTTTGTATCATCTGTAAACAGGAAAAAATTAAATTTTTGTGAGGAATTTGGAATGTGATTTTTACATATCAGAAATAGAAGAGGACCCAGCACTGATCCTTGTGGAACACCACACGGCACAATTTCCTTCTCAGAGATAAACAAGCCGACTTCTGTTGTTTGTGTGCATTAAAATAAGTATGATGAAAACCAGTCATGTACAATGCCTCTGACTCCATTGTGACTTAATTTACTAAGTACAATTATATAATCAACAGTGTCAAAGGCTTTCTTTACATCGATACAAATACCTCATGAAAACACTTTGTTTTCCATATTCCTTGGTATAGAGTTAACAATGCGAAGTATTGCATGTTAACGTTGTGTAGAATGATTGTCATGAGAACTACATTGTGATCTGTATAGAATGTCATTTTTATCAAAAAATGCTCCACATTATTTCTCAAAAACACAACTGAACTTAGATAATAAAGAAATAGGTCTGTAGTTAGTTGGATCAGTCTTGTAATCTTCTTTGTATATAGGAATTACTTTAGCATGCTTTAATTTAGATGGATACATATTCCAGAAGTAACTGACAAATAATATTAATTTTGCCAAGGGTTATGATAGAATATGTCTAGCAAATCAAAGAATTCAAATTCCACAGGAATACAAACCATGAGTCTTATTTAATGGGATAGAGAGTACATGTATCTCCCTCCCAATTTCAGTTGGTGTGACTGGATCAAAGAAGAATGAATTCTCATAATTTTGTGGTAGACTTTCATATACAGGACTAAAATGGCGGAGAACAAAAGAACCATTGTTATTCCGATTAGGCATTGCTAATTAGATATTGTTAAGTTCGCTTTGTTCTTGTCAACACAACTTGGCCTTCAAACAAACAAACAAACAGATGGAACCTCTAACCATCCTTCCTTGTGACGTGAAGCGTGCAGTCTGATGAGATCAGCCCCAAATCATACAGCTGTATACAAGGCCTCTCTAGCATCTTAATAATCATGCAGTACAGCATGACAGTACCGCAACTAGATGTAGTTAGTTAAGAGTCGGTTGAGATGAGGATTGAAAACTGTTGTCAGTTTGAGATAAACTGAGACTCAAATAACAATCTTAACAAGCCTGACCCCAGTACACCTTTGTTCGTCTACTGATAGTTAACAGAAAATACTGTTAATTACATCTTTGTAAACCTTTAAATTTCTTTCACTTATATGGAATGAAGAATATAAAAAGTTTGCCATAGATGGCTGCATAATCAACGGATAAATATTAGCTTCATCAGGCTGTTGTATCAGCGAGCAAACTATGTTTACAGCCTTAACTGATTAGAGTGTAATGCAAAGTGGCAGTTTTCTACCCCATATGAACCATGTGAGCATTAGCCCTACTAAAGGAAATGGGCCCAAACAAGGACAGAGAAAAACTCTGACCAGGGTGGGAATTGAACCCACGACCTTCGGGTTAGATCACTGCTGCTCTACCGACTGAGCTACAAGGTCAGACGGGAGCAGGCCGTGGGAATTGAAGATGTACAAAGTCATGTTCATTGTTGTGACTTTAACATCTTCAATTCCAATCCCGTGCTCCCGTCAGACCTTGTAGCTCAGTCGGTAGAGCAGGGGTGATCTAGCCTGAAGGACATGGGTTCGATCCCTACCCTGGTCAGAGTTTTTCTCTGTCCTTGTGTGGGCCCATTGCCATTAGTAGGGCTAACGCTCACATTGTTCATATGGGGTAGAAAACTGCCACTTTGCATTACACTCTAATCAGTCAAGTCTGTTCGAATAGAAGTGCTAGACAGCCAACGTTTGCAAAAACATAATCCTTCCTTGTACTTGTATATGTTTACAGCTGTATGGTGTTTATCAGAAATGTCCTGTATAAAGCTGCCACTTCTTAATACTGCTTAATCACGTACCAAAACAAACTTGGATTTGTTTTCAGTGATGGCCTTCCACTCATTCTTGACCGACTGTTGAAACATATAGTCACAAAACTGCTCCTAAAAAAGTCAAAAAGTTTTGTCAGTGCTATGAAATAACTGGTCATGCAACTTCCAATGTCCCACATTATACAAATTTAATTTTGTACTAAAATACTGTAAGCTCCCTCTGCATAACACACTAGTACAAGTACACCATTGAGGCCTTCCAAGGGGGGTTCTGATGTCACTTTGTCTCTCATTTTCCAGCCCACCTGTCGCCTATTTGGCTAGAGATAAATGCCGCTGTTGTTTTTGCACTGCAATACAATTGTCTCTGTCACTTTTTCACTAGAATGCAAATGTTCCCTAAATGTGCTTATCACATCCGTAAATTCCAGCTCATGGGAGAGCATTTTCGTTGCCAGAGCTGCGATCCTTTTGGCCAGCGCTGCGGATTGAGAGGTCTGGCTGGTTCCAATTCAACAGTTCCCTATTCACAGACTTCCAGTCGTTCTGTGCAGTCTCAACTTGTTTTCAAAATGGCGGACCAAGCCAAATCGATCGTTTCCACGAGGCGTTAAATCATGGAATGGAAATTCGGGATTTAAGCAACCAACCTCGTTCCCAGGCTCTCTCTCTTTTCCACCCAAAGCCTGGGAATGAGGTTGTTAAGCGATATCACATCGAAAGAAAAGAAGTACGAGCGTTTGAAGCTATCTGCGTTAAACGCCATCTGATCGTGGTAATCGTTCCTAGTCTCAGCATCACCGAAGACCAGATTCAGCCGAACGATTATCTATAGGTAGTTGCCTTTGAGAAGAAAGGAAATATGTTAATAGAAATGGCTTCAAACAAGTATTGAGTAATTATTTCTGAAGACAAAGCTCTGTCTTCTCACTCCAGATGATTGACGAGTCATCCGTTGTAAACAAGAATTTGTCCTTGATAGTTGTGGACGAACATCACACTGTTGAAACTTGCCAAAACACTCCAACATTCAATTTAACATTTACTCTCCAAATCCGGCAAAAATTTGAGGCCTCTCTCTGCTTAGCTTTCCTGTCGCTCTTTTTACCGGGCTTCTTTGGAGTGTCGATCATTAATATAAATAATTAATTAAAACAAAAAATTAAAACAACATTAAATTTAAAGACTATCAACATAAAAGATAATTAAAATATACCCTTATTAACCTTAGCTATATGTTTAAAAAAGCTTTTTTAAATAAAAATGTTTTAAGTAATTTCTTAAAATTATCAATGTTTGGCGCTCTCCTAACTTCAAGAGGCAAATTATTCCATAAATTTGGAGCAGCTACCATAAAAGTTCTATCTCCTAATGTCTTAAACATTTTAAAATTAACATACTTAAGTAAGATTCCATTCCAATTGGAACGTAACCTATATCTACCCTCATTCTTAATATTAATAAGCTTTGTTATATACCCTGGAGCAAAACCCTTAATAGCCTTATATGCTAAAAGTAAAATTTTAAATTCTAAGCAGAATGTAACAGGTAGCCAGTGCAAATTATACAATAATGCTGTTATTTTACAGGACTTAGATTCGTTATATATTAATCTGGCTGCAGCGTTTTGGGCCCTTTGAATTTTATGTATTTGATAGGCTGGTAGGCCAAAAAGAAGGCTATTGCAATAGTCTATACGACTACTAACAAAAGCATGAATCAGCTTTTCAGTAGATTCTCTAGACAAGTACTTTCTAATTTTCCTAATATTTTTACTATTTTACTATTTTTTACAATTTACTATTTTCCTAGTAGTAGAATGCTAATGAACAAGTCTTGTTGATATGTGAGTTCATTGACAATGTGGAATCAAACCACACTCCCAAGTTCCTAACAGATGACGTAGGTGTTATTTCAAACTGACCAATAGTAATGTTGTTAAGTTGAACTTTGGCGAGCTGTTTTTTGGTGCCAATCACAACAAACTCAGTTTGGTCATCGTTAAGAAGAAGTTTATCAGTACGTAGTCATCCACAATCTGATATCATTAACACATCTTTGCAGGGCCGCAACAGCTTCGCCTTGACCAGTCTCATCATTAGGACTAAACGAGACATTGAGCTGTGTATCGTCCGCATAGCAATGTACCGTTGGTAGGTGATATTTAACTACATCATATAGTTAACTAGCACAAACAGTAAAGAGCAGCAGACCGAGACACGAACCTTGAGGTACTCCAAAGTTCAACTTAAAGCTACTAGATTGTGTTGCATTGATTAAGATACGTGGGCATCTTTCGTCAAGATACTAACGCAACCATTCAATTACTGTTCCAGATACTGCAAATTTAGAGCTGAGTCGCTTCAACAAGATGTCATGGTCAACTGTATCGAAAGCAGAACTCAGGTCTAACAAACTTAGTAAAGCAAGTTGTTGCTTATTCATAATCAATATGATATCATTTTTAACTTAATAAAGATGTTTCAGTGCTGAAGTATAGTCTGTATGATGACTGATATGGCGGATACAGATTATTAGTGCACATATGCTTTTGAATCTGTTCAAAGACAGCTCGCTCAGTTGACTTTGACGTAATTGGTAAATTGCAGAGAGGACGAAAATTTTTGAATTGACAATCCAGGCCAGGCTTCTTCAGAAGTGGTAATACCAAGGCTTCCTTCCATGCTTTTGGGAATTCACCAGATTGTAAAGAGGTGTTAATTAGCGTAGTGAGAACAGGAAGCAGAACATCACATTGATTAACCAGCCAAGATGGCATAGGATCCAATAAACATGACCTTAGTGAGGACCGCTGCATTAAAACAAACAAACACCCACCTTAACAAAGCCAGGACTTGCGACGAGAACACACTTAATGACTGACAAAAGAAAATGTAAACAAGCGATGTGTCAAGCAAGACTAACAAATAGATTGTTTTCACATGTCATCAAATCGTAAAATCAAAGCTGCAAGCTTTTCTGATTTTTTTATCCACAACAGGAAAAAATTACGTAGTACATCTTTTTACCAGTTTTAGGCCCTGCAGCCCCGGTGTGACCATCACATCATGCATGCACACAAACATTAAAACACTCTTACCAAATTAAATTGTAGCAAAATAACATAATTTCTTGTTGTGGAATAATGAACCTCTTATTTGATAGTTTAACATACATTTGTGTAATACTCACAGACATTTTGCTCATTGCTTGTATTTTTCCATGCCCCTGCCCAGCTTGGAAAAATACCAAGCAACTCGCAAAATATGCGTGCCTATTATATGTTAAACCATTGAATAAGATGCGTGTAATTTATCTATTTCACAGAATCTGAATCAAGAATTAATCTGTAACTATTTTCAGATTTCCAACAATATATTCCATTGGACAAATAAATCATTTTGAAACGGATGTCAAGTGAGTGAATCAGCAAGCAATACATTCAAAATCCACAGCAGACGAAACGGCAGACGAAGCTCTCAAGGTGAGGTGTATTCAAAAGGGACACTTTACACAGAAGAAAAACGAGTTCATGTGAAGCTTAGCTGAAAAGTAAAACACTGAAATTCCCAAGATAAGATACAAAAACCTAAAAGAAGCTTATCAACAAGTAGAGGGTAAGCATGCTTTGTATTTAATACAGCTACATGATGATGAAGCCACAAGAAGTGAAGCATGGATCGAAGAATTCCAGAATGAATTTGCCCAAGCCACGAACTTATTCAACAATATGTAATATGCAGATTTAGCCAAGCCTAAAAGCAGAGCTACCAAGTTATTTATTCTTTTTGCCTGTAGGGTTAGTGAAAATAAAAGGTTTCGGATTGTCAGCGCTCTAAATAACTAAATCATCTTATTTGCTTCCTTCTATGGTAAAATTCATTGCCTAAGTAGTGAATTCCACAGTAAATTTTACGCCTAAAACCGATATCACATGAATCACGAAGCGATGAGTTTTATATCGGCCGGGTTTGCGAGTGAAATTTACTTTGGAATTCACCAGCTTGGCAATGAATTTTTCTTGAACCGCATGAAAGAAAACAAGCACACCCTTAGCGAGCAAATGAAAAAGGAAAAAAGCCATTTCAGAGTCAACTGTCAATAGCCAGCAAATAGGAATCACGCTAAAATTAGAAGCCATTAAAAAACTTTGTCAGTTCAAGGCCAAAGAAGAGTTTTACCTATGTACTTTATTCCACTATACTGTATCTCTGAAAACGAGATCATTCACATTTTGATTTATTTCACTGAAACACACAAGGTTTGCTTGGAACAAGAATCGGCAAAATGCAACCAAGAAAGGACGAACTTCAAACAAGATCTGCTCCAACACTTAAATAACGTTTAGGTGCTTTAAACAAACTTCTGAAAACACAATTTAGTGAAATTTCCCCCTATTGAGTTTACGAGAACTCATTGCAATTACGTGTTTATAACATAAGGGCAAAAAATGAAACCCCGTTTATTTTTAGGTTAGTTAACCTGAGTTGAGCCTGCAATCCAATCGAAAACCAGTACCTGGTCAGCGGTCAACTAAAAAAAAAACAGTTTTAAGTTTATATCCCCCCGATGCTTGACTTGAATAACTACATAGCCGCCAGTGTGGACCACAGCTATTATGATATGCCAAACTGCATTGAAACCAGCGAAAAATGCAGAAACAAAACAATTTCCAAACACGAAAGCGTTCACTGTGTAAGAACCATAGTTGATGTAGTTTGGCCGTGTATCAGCGTCGAGCCACAGAAAGCGCACGTAAAATGAAACTTTGTTTATGTTTAGGTGAGTTAACCTGAGTTGAGCCTGCAATCCAATCGAAAATCAGTACTTGGTCAGCGGTCAACTTCCAAATAACAGCTGACCCTGGTGAGCTCTAAGCTTGAGCCTGGGATATGGTCAAGTGGTACTGGTCAGCGGATACCTTGTTTTGACAGGTGTCAATTGATCAAAACATGGATGTCCAATATCAAAGATGTATGCTGTAAACAAGTATGATACTGGTCACATTGGCATACATGGAGGGGTGGACGTACGTACGTACGATTGATGACGCCATGGCTAAAAAACCAAAATTTCTCGCATCGATGGGTTACCATATTTTCTTAATTATGGTGCTCTGCCGGCAGAGCTCCGCTATAATAATAATAATAATAATTCATACACTTATATAGCGCCTTAACAAAAGCTCTGAGGCACTTTACAATCAATAGAACAAAAATGTCTTAAGCATGAACACTTTTGGCTCGCTTGATGTGCTCTAGAAGGCTATTCCATAGCTTTGGGGCACAAACTGAAAAGGCTGAATCGCCACATGAGTTAAAATTAGATGGCGGAATCAGTAAAACGTTTAAACTTGATGAGCGCAATGATCTGCCAGGTGTATAACTGTGCTGTAGCTCACAAACATAATCTGGTGCTAAACTGTTCATGGCATTAAACGTGAGGAATCAAATTTTTAAGATGATACGTTGCTCAATCCGGAGCCAATGAAAGTTCTTTCAACAAGGGTGTGATGCAGTCAAACTTGTAGCCACATAAGACAAGTCGAGCCGGACAATTTGGAACACGTTGTCGGCGCTGAATAAGGTACTTAGGAAGGCCAAATAACAAGGAATTGCAGTGATCTAGGCTGGATGTTACAAAGGTGTGAACTAAGCATTTAGCATTAGGTACTTAGGAAGGCATTAGGTACTTAGGAAGCATTAGGTACTTAGGAAGGCCAAATAACAAGGAATTGCAGTGATCTAGGCTGGATGTTACAAAGGTGTGAACTAAGCATTTAGCATTTTCTAATGATAAAAATTTCCTAAGTCGAGAGATCTTACGGATATGAAAAATCGCCGACTTGCAAACAGCAGTTACTTGACGGTCAAGATTAAGATGATTGTCAAAGACAACACCAATATTTCTGGCAGATAAAGAAGGATTGATGATGGATCCATCATGATCTGTAACAGACAGAAAGGCAATAGAAGGTTGATGTTGAGGACTGATAATCAACACTTCTGTCTTATCCCTATTCAACTTCAGTTTATTACATGACAACCACACCACAAGGTTATGGATACAAGCCTTAATACAGGAAACCAGAAACAAACAGTTTGTTGTAGCAGAATCAAAGGAAATTGTAGTGGTGTATCTCGATCGATTTCTTGGGCACAATGTTTGCCTGTGGTGACAGCGGAGTCTGGGTAGTCCCGTTTTTTGAAAAACTGGCACATTTTCTCACATTTGTTGTTAAAATCGGAGTCGTTACTACAAAGGCGCTTCAGTCTAAGAAATTGAGAGAATGGAATGGCATTTTTTACGTGTTGGGGAAGAGAGGATGAATGTAATAAACAATTATGAGAGTCCGTTGGTTTGTAGTGCATGCTGGTAGATAAACTGTTGCCATTGATTAAAAGTTTAACGCCGAGGAAAGCTAGTGAATTTTCGGCAATTTCCCAGGTGTATTTTAGAGCCGGTTGGAAAGAATTCACTGCAGTGATGAATTCCTCTTTGCTGGATGAAGTAGTGCCGACGCAGTCATCGATGAAGCATTTGTAAAGATCAGGTTTTGATCCGTGGTAGTTAGAGAAAAATTTATTTTCAATAAAACCTACGAAAAGGTTGGCGTAGGTCCCATTTTAGTTCTCATTGCAACGCCGTTGATTTGTTTGTAGTAGTTGTCGCCAAATGAAAAGCAGTTAAGTTTGAGAACTAGTTCAGCTAGACGGAGTAAAGTTTCTGAGCTGAAGCTTTTAACAGGACGTTGGTTTAAAAAGTATTTTAGTGCTTGGAGGCCTTCATTCTTGGGAATTACGGTGTATAAAGATGTTATATCCATGGTGAAAATGACTTTGTTTTCGCCCAAGAAATTGAAGGTACGGAAAACTTCAAGTACATGGTTGCTGTCTTTGATATATGAAGGTAGTGATTTCACTATGGGCGTCATGATTTTGTCTAAATAGCTTGAGATAAGTTCAGTTGGGCAACTGCATGCTGAAACAATTGGATGTCCTGGGTTGTTAAGGTTTGTGAATTTTGGGTTTGAAATAAATGCATGACCTTCTTGGAGTGGTGATGATGAGATTTTGGGCAGTGACTGGTAGTTCTTGTTTGGTTATGAGTTCATGAATGGTTTCTTTGACGATTTTTTGATTGACGGAAAATAGGTCTTTGTTGACTTTGGTGTGAAAAGTGGTGTCCGAAAGTTGCCGAATTGCTTCTTGTTGGTAGAGGTCGGTGCGCCAAACGACTATCGTACCGCCTTTTTTGGCTGCTTTGATGACGAGGTCATTCCGGTTTTTGAGATTTCATAAAGCAGTGCATTCTTCTTTGGAAAGGTTGGAAAGTTTGGTGTTGCAATTAAAGTTTAGTTTGCGAATTTCATGGCAGCATTTTTTGATAAAAAAGTCTATTGATGCGAATTGACCCTCAGGTGGAGTCCATTTCGATTTACGCGTGGTTAATGTTTCAAAGGCATCTTTTTCTGTAGTGTCAGATTGGTCTTCTTTGTCATGGAAAAATGCTCTTACTTGAACATGATGAAGAAATTTTTCGACATCTTGTTTAGTTGTGAATTCGTCGGTTTTTTTGGCTATAACAACGAAATTAAGGCCTTTACTAAGAGCGGATTTTTCGGTGTCCGAAAGTGGTAGTCTTTCTGGAATTGTGACTACAGTGTTTTGGTTTTGGTTTTCGAGAGGTGCTGTCCTGTCTTTTTGAGGATTTGTGAGATTTTCTAGTTTTTGGTTCTTAGTTTGTTTTAAATGATTGAAGAGTTTGTTGTTCAGAGTCTGGATTTTGGTGCTAATAGATTGTAGTAAAACTGAAGGACATACGTTAGAAAGTTAAGAGCGACATTTGATAATTTGTTTGTTTAGTTCGTTGCGTTTTGAGCCAAGGCTCTGATCGTACTTCTTATGATGTTGCGTGAAAACGTGTTTTGGATTCGCTGAATTTCGTGAAGGTATTTTTGGTTGAAATTAGAAACATTGGAAAAAGAGTGGACGTGTGAAAATACGAACGGAAACCTTTCGGAATTACTTTGGCTTGGAGTCAGTTGCTGATGGAATTAATATGACTACAGAACCTAGTTTTCGTGCAAATAGGAATGGATAAACAGAATGCTAAGTTGCTAGAAATGGAAGGAAAAGGAAAGAGGTAACTTACGATTTCCTGGCGCAGCTCCTTGGTGAGTGTCTTGTGGTTAGGCATCGTGGTTGCGAGAATGAAACGAGGTTGCAGCGATTTAACAGTAAACCAAATTTTAGTTTCTAAAGAAACTGTGATACTGCGTCGGTGGGGGATTGAAACAAAAATTGATTTTATCAAACAAGTTGATAAAGATCGAATAACCACCGTGAACGATTTAGAAAGCCAATGTTTCGACCGTTAGACCTTCGTCGGAGCGATTAGAGGAATTGTGGTTGTTGTTGGTTTATAGGTGTGCAGAGGAGCTTTGCTATTGGTAGAAATAGGATGACGTGAATCTGCAACTGCTGCATCTTCTGAAGGCTTCTCATAATCACACTAAAGGGAGTAACAGCATAGAAAACATACTGTGACCACAGTATAGTAAAAGCATCCACAGCAGTGGCACCTGGGTCAGGCTTGTAGGAAACATAAGGATTAGACTAAGTCTAACCCTAACCATAACACCCTCAGTTCTTGAAGATATAAACTGCTGGATACATAATATTCACTCACCATATTATGTCAGTGATCATGAGGAACCTCATGTCACCTTATACACAGATGCCTCTGCAACTGGTTGGGGCTGTTATTTTCAGGGAACTCCCACTGGGGGGGTTATGGAGTTTGAGTGAGGCCCAAAATCACATTAATTCCTTTGAAAAGTGGATATCAAATTAGGGCTAGAATGTTTTAAACAGAAGATCAGACAAACTCAAGGTAGTCAAGGTGACAGCAGTCACAATCCTTCACAAGATGGATACTAGTCTCTCCTGGAAACTTAATGAACTTAAGGAGATGTGGTCTTGGTGTATTCACAGAGGAATATTGCTGACTGCACCCCATATTCCAGGCAAAACTAACATGGTTGCTGACAGAGAATCCAGACAGCATCATAGAGAATTGAATGGACCCTTAATCAAGAGTTGTATGAAAAGGATATTTGTAGAGTGTCAGTGAAACCAAATATTGCCAAATATGCCTCTAGACTCAACGATAGTAACCATGGTACTCTCAAAATCCCACATTGGGATAGGGCTTTCCTTTTTTTCCATTTCAAGTCTGTAGTCATGCAAGCGCCCATGCATTCATTACCCCAGGGAAGCTGGAGGTCATTAGTCCCAACAGCTGGGTCTGTCATAGTCCTAGCATTGCAGTAAATTCAATAAACTCACCCTTTACTCTTTATTCAATAAACTGACCCAACAAACTCCTTCTTCTTGTAGGAGAGCAATTTCAATTTTTTTGACTTGTCCCCACGAGAAACAGTTTATCGAGTTTAATTTCTCCGACCATCTCTTATGGTGAGCTTATTATTTAGATCATTTGCGATTGTGTCAAGCAGATCATCTCTAGACTCCTGTGTCATGCAAGGGTCAGAAGCGTCATTATTCGAATCAGCAACGAATCAAATTGAATGGAATCATCAAAGTCGTCAACTGGCTGTCTTTTCAAGGGTCTCTGACCATCAGCAAGGCATGCAAATTCCTGTTGTTCTGCTTCATAAGTGTTGATTCAAACATGTCATTGGTTTTTGCTGATGTGGTAGGCATTGTCCTTAAGGATAAAAAATTCTTATCATTGTCCTAAAGGAGTTAAATTTCATTCCTACGAGAAAACAGCGATTGAACGCAGCAAACGAACCTGTGAAGCAAATGTCAGAAATGGTAACTAAGAGAACTACTCCTGTCCCAAATAAACAGTGTATGTGATCCTCTACGACTCGCTGGTCCACTCACGGTAAAAGCTAAAATTCTAATGAAACAATTGTGGGCAACAAAACCAAAGGTAGAATGGGATGATCCTATTCCCGTGGAGCAAAAGCAGAGATGGCAAGAATTCTTCACTAATCTACCAGACATAAATAAATAATGTCCTTGGATATCTCATGCTTATCATCTTCAGTGATGGGTCATCAGAGGCCTCTGGTGCATGCGCTTACATCAGATGCGAATTACCTAATGGGAAATCTGAAGGTCCTTTACTACTATCAAAAAACCCTCTTGCACCAATAAAACGGATCTACTAGAATTGTGTGGAGCAGTACTTAATAAGAGGCCAAAGGATGCTATTGAAGAGTAATGCATATACAAATTCAAAAATATTATCATATCTTTGATTGTCAAATAGTTCAAGCAATGGTGCAAAAGAAAATCATGTGTGTTTTCAACACTTTCATTGCCAAATGAGTTGGAGAAAATCAACATGTAAGATTGGTGCTAGACCGAAAGTAAAGACAACATAGCAGATTATCTAACACAAGGCAAAAAACTCATCAACATTGATTCTAATAGTGAATGGCAGAAGGGACCAGATTTCCTAAGAAAAAAAAGAGGAGTGGTCTACAACAAAAAGTTACAGACAGCAGGCGTTACCGCACATAATTAATACTGCCCAAACCATATGCCCTCAACTCCATCAATTAAGAGAGATTCCAAAAGGGACATTTTATCAGAAAGAATTGATATCAACAAATGCTTGACATAGAGTAAACTAATCAGAACAAATGGCAAGAACAAGAATACACCTTACTGACATTTAAAAATGCAACAAACACTTAACAATTGACCACGTCATGAGAGCAGAAGATTTTTGGATTTGTGAAGCCCAGGGGAGGTACAAACGTCTATGTCCTAGAAAACAGGAAGACCGTATTTACGTATGAGGAGAGTGAAGAGATAAATGGATAGAGATGAGCTATAACAAGGCAGAGGTAATACTATTACTATACGACCACAGATTTTCTTGACTATACACTGAGCACACACAACAGGGGACATTCAGGGATCTTATCTGCATCAAGCAAAGTGAGATCTAGAGTTTGGATTCTGAAGCTATTCAGAATGATAAAAGCCATTAAAAACAGTTAAGGGAAAACTCCTGTTAGAACGACTGACAAGTCCACCACCATGGACTGCATACACTGTCCTCGATTTCTTTGGACCCCTTAAAAGAAGGGATGAAGTAAAGAGGAGAACTTTTGGAAAGGTGTATGGCGTCATAATCAATGGTCTTGTAACAGACAAAATTCCCAGAACACTTAAAAGCAAGAGTACACTGGTCCCCAACAAGAGTTGTGATTTTTGTGAGTTTAAAGATTTTCGTGAAAATTGTGAATTTTGCGAAAATCACAGAACACTGAAAAGGCAGAGAACACTAGCCCCCGACAAGATTCGCGATTTTGCAATTTTAATGAATTTCACAAAAATTCGCAAAAATTGTAGGACACTGAAAAGGTAGAGAACACCAGTCTCCAACAAGGGTCGTAATTTTTTGCGAAAATTGTTTATTGTGCAAAAATCACAAAAATTGCATAACACTGAAAAGCAAGAGAATACTAGACCTCAACAAGAGTAGTGATTTTTGCAAAAAATCCCAGAACACTGAAAAGCTGGAGAACACTACTTAGTCCCAGACAGTCGGCAGCTTACAATGTGGTCAGTAGAAAATAAATTGTCAACTGTGGACCTGATTTCACGCAAAAAAAATTGACTTCCTTTTACTCAAATGTATTAAATAAAGAATGAAGTAATATTAAGTTTTGAACTTGTAACCGAAGGACTCAATGCCAATCTTCTGGTGAAATGTGCAATTAAGTTTGGGTCTATTTTGAGAACTGTTTTTGATGATCTAGCTCACTCGAAAGACCATACTTTAACTTTCCCTTACAGCTCGCTTGTCTAGTTATAGTTCAAAGCCTACTGATACTTTAATTTATGACTTGTGACCTACTTTTCGCTTTTGACAACTACTCTTCACTTACCTTATGAAAACACTGCTTTTTCAATCCGTGCGATGTTGACTATTACAAATAAAAGACCACTCTGCAGAACCGTGTATTGCTTATGCCAAGAAGATTTAAAAACAAATCTTTACAGATCAGATGGTTGAGATACAGAAAACTGCAACGTGATCTTCCTTTCCCTTTTTCCCAAATGATTTAAATATTCAACAGTACATATTTGTCAGCACAACAAGTTGGAGTTTTCCATGTGACAGTTCCAGGCAATTGTTTACATTTGAAAGCACAACTTTCTCAGAAAACTGGTGGAAACACCCACATCCATCTTTTAAAAACTTTTTAACTTTAGCTATTATCTCTTCGTTTTCGAGTAAGAGAAGTTGATCAAACTGTGCCATGATGCGTTTCCTCTTATGTTTGATGGTTGCATTTACTCACACATTATATTAGAATGCATGTTCATTTTTTTCGAGTTTTGAATAAGCAAGGACACTTACTTTCTTTATGTTTTGAAATTCAATTTCTGTAAATGCAATTGCAATCGTTTAGGATATGTATTTGGTCTATTTATCCTTTACTTTTCGTTCTTTTATGTCTGGAAGTTGTTATGTTTTACGCCATGGAAAGAGGAAATTGTTTTATTTATTCACACCACACACAACACTGACTCCCTCGAACTTGGCACATGGCACTACTTTACCGGAACCCACATTGAATGCTCTCCACACTCGTATGCCAGTTTCACGGGAAAAGCAAGTCATCTGGCTGTTTTGAGCTGTAAAGCGTTGATGACATCATTGCCTTCATTTACGTATCTTCCAATGTCTCCCTTAATTGTTGCCACTTTGCGATCACATACCCCCTTTCCACCTTGAGGGTCCGAAAAGTCGTTTCTTACAACAGCCTCTCCCAGGGCATCACCAGCCAGCTTAGCTGAGATGATTGAATTTCCGCTGTGATAACAGCCATTGTTATCTTGTTTGCAATAAGCCATTTCTAGGTCTGGAATTTCCTTTTTCAGGGTAGTAAGGCAGTCAAGCACTATCGAAGCCACAGTCACACTGTCTTGGGTGCAGCTTTGAAATATGTGAACAAGAGTTCTCCCCTGACCGTCTTAAGGCAACGCTAATGTGCCATGGCAATCCTCGCTTCGCAAACCAATCTGACTGTGCCACTCTATATTTTCAGGGCATACCTTTCATTGCCCAGTCCTGGACTAATGGCACCAATCGGCAGTCGAGTTTGGCCAAAACTCAATGCTTCGCCTCAGCTTGGTGGACTGAACATAACTGACAAGCTTTCCAGCTAATGATATAATCCCTTGCCTGTTTGATGGTATGCTGCATGTCAGCTCGATCTTCTGCTGACGAGAGCACACTTGAACACTTATCTTCTATGGCACGCATGACTTCTCTAACTTATAACACTGCACTTATGACTCATTGTGGAGATGGAGGAGTCCCGAAATTCAGCGTTACTTGGGTCACTTAGCGCATAAATTCGACAAAAGGTAAAACAACAAGCATGTGATACAGTGTATATTTGCAAAGTAAGGAATGTGTATCAACATTTCAAAAACATCACTTACCCGATTTATCAGCGATGTATACATGTGTGTAAGCATATTACAGTGAATTGTAAACTGTTGTTTCATAAATTACGCATAAGGAAGACTTGGACAGAAAGAAAAAGGTAGCCGTGAATCATAGTTTACTACATCAGTTCCACAAAGGCAATGCATAATTATAAAATATGTACCCACCTTGTAGTCGCCCTTTAGGTACTGCTTCGACAAACGAAGTTGCTGCTTAATTTCCCTTGCCCATTGCTGAGTCTTGCCACAGTCAACAAGCTTGTCTACGAGTTTTTCTGGATCATCAAATGCTTCAACTCCTTGTGCTGAAAAGTTATCAAAGTCCTTGCAGAGACTTGCGAACAGATGAAGAACACAAGGCCAAAATTCTCTGCAGAGTTCTCTTACTCATAAGCTCAAAGTTGGTTTCATAGCAGTATTGTTGATCCCGCTGGAAAATGCGTTCGGGTATCATTGTTCTGATAACAGTGGGTGTTTTTATGATCTTGCCAGTTGACAATTTCAGAAGTTTTTCCCCGAATGAAACATCTTGAATAATGTGTGGACTCGTTATGAAAGAAAGAAAATGTTCTAATTTTACAGGTTCAATTCTCATTCTCCTTTTCTCCTGGTTTGGAAGAGGAGCAGCTCTTCCATGTAGCAGCCTGTGGCTTTGCGCAATGTTGTAGCGATAGCTAGTAACAGTTCGAATAAACTCCCTCACCTCCTTTAGGGATAACTTGTCTGCCATCAAAGAGAGTATTTGCCATCTGGTGTTCCAATGTTCCGCGTTCAAGTAGCTTTCAGCAAGAAGCTCCGTCTCTTTTTCACTTCTGCCTTCGACCATAACTTGACACTCTCTGCTTACAGCATGACGATCATGAAGCTCTGTCCACAGTTCTTGCAAATTTTCAGGTGCCAGGACATTCAGCATTGCAGAAATACACTGTTGAGCTTTCTGTAAGTATCTGCGTTTAGTATGCTCGTGCGCTGTATTCCACGGCACTGATACGTGTGACATACTGGACTGACATCTCAAAGCTGTAAGAAACAATTTAGCTGCACCTGGGACTCGTTGTTTAGACTGGAGCTTTCATCACTTTCTTCGGAATATTCTTGCAGAACAAAAAGACTCTGCTGTCTGGATCTGGACCCTTCTGGCAATGCTTCATCACCAACAGTGACAGGACAACTGGCAGGAATATCAGAGTCCTTGTTCAGCAACTTGACGAAAAAGTGAACACATTGCTTTGGATGGCTTCAAAATGAGATCAACCATATGCACGTGCCGGGTGCCGTATATGAAAGCCCAAGTCGCATGCAAGCCGGAAGTTAATAGTCGATAATTAATTTTTATCTTATGATATAATTGACTGGTAATCTATCCTGATATCTTTATCCAGTGACTACTCAGTATTATTTTCCATTTGGAACATTTAGCAAGAAATGTTTAAAAGCCATATAATAATGTAAAACCTTCATTATTTGGCCATACATTGGGATATGATTGGCTATCTGGGCAGGGCACGCCTTTCCAGTTCTTGTGCCATGCATGCTTTTGCCAGTCGTTGACGGGCCGCAATGGCGGCATTTCAAGCTTAGGCATGCAAGTTACCCTAGACACGCCCTTCTCCCACCTGGGTTGAACCCTTGAAAGGAGAATTCAGAGAATGCGATAAGATATTTCACTTTCTTTACTTCTATTGGATGGAATTTTTTTTCATGAACCCACTTTGAAAAAACTCACCAAGCTTACACCACTTAGACCTTCTGTGATGTTTTCCACACCTCCTGTGGCATCCATGTCCTGCAATTATTACTGATTCTTTGTTTTTGCCAGGGGCTGTCAACATCGCACACAAATTTTTTTAATATTTTGAGAGAGAGAATTCATTTATTCTGTTTTACTTTACACATCCTCCTTGAACAAGCAGCTCTGCATGTGGAAAAAGAACAAAACCTAGCCCAGGCTAAAGCTCCACAAACACCAAATTGATTATGCATTCTGTAGTTAACCTTGTCACAAGTCAGTCTTTTACGTTTTTCCGAGCATTGTTAGAAGGAATTCTAGAGCACTTACCATTTGAATGAAATTTTTGTTGAGAATGTTTCGATAAATGGTACTGCACGTTCTGTACTTAGAAAAAGAAAATGGGAATGTGCCATATCATTTGCCAGAAAAACGGGTTGTTCTGGCATTTGTAATTGTGGACAACTGGTACAGAAATTTCCGGGCATTCCGGACAGAGGGAGAAAAAGGGAATACCTCGAAAGGTATTACCATTTTTCGAAAAAATTCCACCGGGATGAACTGTTCCATTTGAATTCTCCCCGGAATTACTGAAAATTCCATTCAAATGGTAAGCGCTCCTAATATCTGTGAATATCTTAATTCAAGCGTTCCCCACACCATCAATTAGTTTTGACAGGAGCCAATCACCGGTTTTGAATAAGTTTTGAAAGAGGTGTTTGAACAAGATTCCGACGTAAGAATGTTTGCAAAATCCTGAAAAGAGATGAAAATAATTTTGCTGTTAAACTTGGCGTTGTTTTACGCAACAGTGAAGTGATTTGAAGTTAGGATTTAAAGTCGGTGATTCCCGCCAAGTACTCTGCGTGAAATGAAAGATATACGGATGTTTATCCTTGCAGACAGTGACAATAAACTAGAAGAACGTCAATTCTTACAAGATCATGACTCATTGTTATCACTTCACGGCACGAGGGTTTTCGTAATTTCAAAAATGTGTATGGAGTGCTGCAAAGTAATTCCCCTTTCTTCTGCAGGTACTTCTTTAGATTCCTTTTTGTGACTGGAGACATCCTGAGGCACAGAACATAGTCTACTAGCTCTTCTCCATCCAATTCCAAGGCTTGATCGATGTAATGGGCAAACAGGCATTTCCGAAAAATTGATGGGCTTCGCGAAAATCCCACTTCTTGCTAACATAAGTTCTATCTCTGTCTCAACCCCTGAAAACTGTAAAAATGCTTGTGTGGCTTTTGATATCCTTGCTGCATGATGACAGCGGTACTGTCTGAGTGGACTGATGCCTTGCATGTTTCTCTGCACCACAAGCTCCACCAACAATATCAAGGAAAGAAAAAGACATTCTTTTTCTGCTGGAGTTAAAGCAACTGTTATCTTTATTCCTTTCACCGACGATTATTACGCTTTTGCTTTTTGTTTAGTGTCGTTAATTGGTCACTTTTGTTTTCCATGGAAAAATTGTATCGTTGTTTTCGTTCCATAAAGTTTTCACTGTACAGTTTATATTTGTGACATTTTGGAAAGTCTGTTTCTTTATTGTATACATTTCTTTAGATTTTATTTGTGAGGCAGAAAGAATAGTTAGTTGATCTCGTTACGTGACAGATTATCATATGTCAGGCACACACAGGAACCTGTGCAAAATTAATTATAATCCGGCAAATTGCTAGCGTTGCCTGCTGTGTTGTACAGGATCTAAAATTAGGATCAAAGTAGGCTAAACGAAACTGAGTAACTTTAGTTTACTCATCAGTGGCTTCAATGAGTGCTCCGGTCGGCCCCCTTCACACCAACTTGCAGAGGACAATATATTGAAAATATCTTCCAAGCGGCATTATAAGGGCCTATAAAAGATTTTAGAGGTAAGGAACTATTGATGTGAAAGCAAAGATAACAAGCTAAGTGCCGCTGTGACTCAAACAATCCTTTGTTTGTGTCATTGCAATGCTGATTTTGTTCATTTCAATATGGCGCCATTTACAATTTACCGAAGTTTGGTTGGTTGGTTAGTATATCAAAACACTTGAAGATACCAGAAGAATAAAACGCTGAATTTGAAGAGCCACCTTATAAGCCCTTGTGATAGTATTTCTGGAGATTTTGAGACACTACCACATGCATTTTTGCCACGCTATATTAGGCCAGGTTTAGCATGAATTAAAAATGGTGAAGACGTCTACTGGTAATTAACCCTTGCTTTTGTCAGAAAGAACACAATACAAAAAATATCACTATCTCTAGGTAAAGGAAAGCCACATGTATATTTAGAGCTAGAGAAGTCCTGCTGTTGTATTTTAGTTCATGCAAGGATGGCCTAAAAACTGCATAATTTTGAGCTCGCACACACTCATTTTCGATCATGCAATTCATAACGGTTTATTCTCATTAAAATGAATATTTACACAAACTAACCTCATTTCACTTTAGGTAGTACCTATAGCTACCTGTTGACAAAAAATGGGACGAAATGATTTTTTGACCATGTCCGTGATTTTTTCATTTTCCTTTGATTTTTAGAGACATTCACTCTTAAAGGCTTTGAGAAACTACAGATTCAAGGTTAAGTGGTTTTGAAAGACGAGTTTGATGTTTGTTGACACCCACAGACAAATCGCGACTCTTGTTGGGAACCACCGGTAGTGTTCTCTTGCTTTTCAGTGTTCTGCGATTTTTGTGATTTTTTGCAAAATTCACAATTTTCGTGAAAAATCGCAATCGCAAAAATTGCAACTCTTGTTGGGGACTATTGTTCCCTTTCTTTTCAGTGTTCTGCAATTTTCGTAAAATTCATTAAATTCGCGAGTCCAAGTTGGGGTTTTTGTCTTCTTTTCACCTGTAACAATTTTTTGCAAATATAGCAATTTTTGCAAAAAGTACAAAAACCACGACTTGACTTCTTCTTTTAACCTTTTATAATATTTCGATTTTTCGCAAAATTTGCAATTTTTGCATTTGCATGCAAACCTGGAGATAACTGGATCATACTACTGACAAGTTTCTTAAAGTGTTAAGAAGATTTGCAGCCATAATGAGAGGATACCTGAAGAAATTGTACTCCGATAATGGTTCACAATTACGGCTGTAGTTGCAGCTAACGAAGAATTACAAAGAATCTTCAAAGGCTTAGACCAAGATGTGACAAAGAATATAGAATTCCTGAAGAACTACATTGGATATTTACATCAGCAGATGCCCCATCGCAGAATGCTGTATCTGAGGCTTTGATTAAATCTGTTAAAAGAGCACTTAAAAGCTGCAATAGGAAATAGTGTTATGACATACTCTAAACTACAAACTGTGTGCTCTGAGGAAGCTAACCTAATCAATGAAAGACCAACAACATTTAGCAAGGGAACCTATCTCGGTACAAATGACTTGCTACTTGGACAATCTACAGCATGAATACTGGGCCATTTGAACAAACATAGAAAATTCAGCATCAATTTTAATTCAAACAACAAGTAACAAACAGTTTCTGGAAGCAATGGATATAAGAGATTACTTTCCAGGACTCCTAATTCAACAGAAGTGGCACGCTGCTAGACAGAAATTATGTTGTAGAAAGTGACATTGTATTGATTTAGGATGCTAATCTAATAAGGGGTCAATGGAAAGTATTCCCTGGTGAAGATGGCTATGTGAGCCTGTAAACACTACAAAAATGGTTGTGCGCATTCATGACGTAATGGCCACATCCGGTTTGGTGTTATGGTGTGTTCATCTTGCTTTTAATGTTTTTTTACAGAAATACTTATTTGTATTCTTTTACTACCATACCCAGGATGCTTTATCAAAATTATAGCAGAGCTCCGCTCCCGGGGAGCACCATAGTTAAGAAAATATGGTAACCCATTGATGCGAGAAATTTTGGTTTTATAGCCTTGATGTCATCAACCGTACGTACGTCCATACGTCCACCCCTCCATGTATGCCAATGTGACCAGTATCATGCTAGTTTAGAGCACACATCTCTGATATTGAACATCCATGTTTTGATCAATTGACACCTGTCAAAACGAGGTATCCGCTGACCAGTATCACATGCCCATATCTTGGGCTAAAGCTGAGAGCTCACCGAGGTCAGCTGTTTTTTTTTTTTTTAAGTTGACCGCTGACCAGGTACTGGTTTTTGACTGAATTGCCGGCTCAAGCCAGGTTAACTCACCTAAACATAAGCAAGGCTTTATTTTTCACACACTTTCTGCAGCTCGACGCAGCTACACGGCCATACTATGTCAACTAGAGTTCTTTCACAGTCAACGCTTTCCGTAATCAGGTGGACTTTTCGTGATTCATGATAGCTGTGGTCCACACTGGTGGCTACCCAGTTATTCAAGTCAAGCAGTGGAGGGATATAAACTTACAGCTGAGTGTTTATTTTTCAATTGCTTACAGCTGCTTTTTCTCTGTATTGCAATTTTTGGTATATCTTTAGAAGCTCTGATAAGGTTACACGATGAATGGAGGACCTATGTCTAGAACAGAAACGAAAGGAGAACAACAACGACAAAACAGAATACCAGTAATAGCTCATACTTAGCGGAAGAAGGTACACCACAAATTCTTTCCTTGGGCACTAAACCGTTTGTCATTTTTACTTAGTGGTTGAATCGGTTTTTCCTTTGTTCAGGAATGAAAATCGAATTTTTATTTTAAATTTGTTTGTTTGTTTTGCTCTAGAATGCGCGCGAACAAGTGCTTTTTAATCCGTTTGCCCAACTGGTTTTCGATGTGCCTCGACAGTGACAAGAAACGTTTGCCATTATGTTACCCTGTATAAACACATAATCGCAATGAGTTCTCGTAAAATTAGCTTGTGTTTTCAGAAGTTTGTTTATAGCATGTAAACGCTATTTAACCGTTGGAGCAGATCTTGTTTGAAGTTCGTCCTTTCTTGGTTGCATGGCCGTATTTTACCGATTCTTGTTCCAAGCCAACCTGGTGTGTTTCAATCAAATACATCAAAATGTGGATGATTTCGTTTTCAGAGATAAAGTGGAATAAAGTACATCAGTAAAACTCTTTTTTGACCTTGAACTGACAAAGTTTTTTTATGGCTTCTAATTTTAGCGTGATTCCTATTTGCTGGCTATAAACAGTTGACTCATGCGGTTCAAGCAGAAATTCATTGCCAAACTGGTGATTTCCAAAGTAAATTTCGAAAAATCAATATCATACTCATGGCTTCGTGATTCGTATGATATCAGTTTTTAGCATAAAATGTACTGTTGAATTCACTATTTAGGCAATGAATAAATCCATAGAAGAAAGCAAAGAAAGTGATTTAATTATTAAAGGAGCAACCAGAAACATCAAAACACGGACAATTCAAAACCTTTTATTTTCACTAACCCTACACGCTGAGTAAGAATAAATAACCAGGGAGCTCTGCTTTTAGGCTTGGCTAAATCTATATATTATTCTCTTATTCAGGTATATTTATTTTCCTAGGTACAAAATTTGCGTGGCAATAGAAGGTTATTAAAGCTTTCCGGTCTTCGTAGTACAGCTGTACACAAGTGTAGATTACACCATCATGTGGTAAAGGAAAGGAAAGGAAAGGAAAGGAACTTTTTATTTAAGTGTCTAGTCGTTCTAGCGCTGGAGCACTAACTGGGGACACTGTAAACTGAAATTAACAATGAACACAAATCAAGTCAAATGTTGGTTTTGGAGGAGAGGGGAAACTGGAGTACCCAGAGAAAACCTCTTGGTGCAGAGTAGAGAACCAAGAAACTCAACCCCTTACAACGCGAGTCTGGGAATCAAACCCCGAGCAAATGCGGCAGCAACAAATAAAAAAATGAAATTCTAGGCGACATGATTATGAATAAAATGGTTTTGAAAGACTTGATTTTATTTGAAACAATGAAAACATGCAAGCATGAAAAATGTTTTAATGGTTGCAAGCATGGAAGGAATGACAAGCATAATGTCTCACCATCAAAATTAATGTGCCTGAGGATACCTTGAATTATGGCATCATAAAACTTAAGCAAACCCTGCAAAAGACAAACAAATAATAATAATAATAATAATAATAATAGTAATAATTATAATAATAATAATAATAATAATAATAACAATAACAATAATTAGTGTCAAGCTAATTGCCGTCGCAAGTATAGCAACAATGCAACTCAAGGTTGAACCGAAAGCATACTATGACAACTCTGGTTACCGCTTTAAGGTTTATGTATGACCTTGGAGCCAAGCTTACAGCCAGCTGGAATCAGTAGAGAGCCGACACAAACTCAACCCATTTACGGAGCCAGGTCCCTGAAACGAACCTGGGCCACATTGGTGGGAGCCGAGTCCTGTCACAACTGCACCCCCTGCTCCCCAAATAGACTTATTCTGCTCCCCTCACAAGGACTCCATATGTGGAATGCACATATGGATTCCATGTGTGTGTTAGGATGCCAGAAGCAGAAGTACATGTTTGTGACATTTCAATCCTGGACATAACAGAACCGGGAACTGAAGAGAGAGTTGTTGTAATGGCCGTCTGTTGAAATAAAACTCCATGGATTCCATGTGTGTGTTAGGATACCAGAAGCAGAAGTACATGTTTGTGACATTTCAATCCTGGACATAACAGAACTGGGAACTGAAGAGAGAGTTGTTGTAATGGCCATCTGTTGAAATAAAACTCCATATATTTGGAAATTTGGTTTTATCAATGGAGTTGATAATGTAAATTGGCCACTATACAGGGATTCTAAAAGCTGACGTTTCGAGTGTTAGCCCTTTGTCAGAGCAAATCAAGGAATTGTGGGTTACGTGTTGTTTTTATAGTAGAGTAGGAACTATGCTATTGGTGATAACAAGGCAATGTGAAAAATAGGAATACATTAGGTAAATGAAAAGCGTTCGTTAATACTGTGACGATTAAGGGTGCCGATTTGGAAGACGAATTTTTGTTCCAGATTCTTGCTGCTTTCCGTTGTACCTACATGTAGGGAAAGGCCGTAGATAGCCATGTGTTTATGTATATGTATATGTATAATTTATTACATAACGTACAGGTTATGCAATAAATCACATTTGCGAAGGTACATGTGAAATGATCGGTGATCTTAACAGATCACTTAGGTCCCGATATCTTGCTAGTGTTTAGAATGAAAAGACAATTTTTGCATTGTGAGTGCGCACATTTAACAGAGGCCAAAATCAATATGGAGAGGACAAAAACATTATGGAGATAAAAGCTTACTAGTCTTCTCTAAGTATTACCACGTCTCAACCAATGGGATAAGACTATTTCCAGACACCTTTTGACACGGTAATCTTACCGAAAACAATCCAATCACTACCACGCGCTGTGGTAACATTACTGCCATCAAGTAATGTTACTTGTAAGGGCGCCGATTATTTTGCGAAATCTTTGAAATCGGGCAAAAGAAATCCACCGAGCTCTTGAATGTCAATGAACCGAGATGTATTTCCAACAGAAAAGCGAATTTTTTGTGAAGAGGCTTCAAAAGTTTTTCGTGAATTCAGCACTTGCTTAAAACCGGTTTAAGTGATCCTTGACATCGATGTAATGAATACCATACGATCAGACAGCTTCATAATTCCATCATGATGGTACCAAAATACCATTAGATAACACAAGAAATTTCGAGTGTAGAAGTAAATCTCTTCCCCTTTCCCTTGAAATTTCGATCATAGAAATAACGCAATTTATTCAGTTGACAACCTCCAGTAATCTTCCAAAACCTACTCAACACAATGTTTCACGAAAACAGGAAAAATATTATTACGTACAAAATGTGCCAAATCCATCAGCAACGCGCCATTTTCATGGAGGATTTTAAAATCGAATTAAAATATGTGAATATTTGCTGGACTCTTTCTCACACGATCAACACGGCAACATTTTCTATCAAAAACAATATTTACCGTCTTTTTGCCTTGGCTTTTTATCCAGGACTTTACATATTTGCGAATGCATTTTTCCGATTTTTTACTTTAGCGGCTCATATTAAGTATAATTTGAAGGAAAATATTATCGACACCATGAAAATTGGTTACTTTCGGCCTTTGTAATTAAACCTACACAGATTGTAATTGCGAAAGCTTAAGTTAAATTGCACAACTTACCAAAATCAGGTCAAATGTCCACCGGCGCACAGCATTGATTCCATGACCGAAAGTCCTGAAAAAAATGACCTTTTTGCCAAGTCACGGTTTTACGATTTATTGGAATCGTAATGACTAGCCATTGACATGCTTCCGACCAGAAAACAGTAGTCCAGTAGATAGTGGCAAACCTCATGAATTCCACGACGCAAAGTTCCTTCAACCAAGTTCCATACATAACAAAACTCAAGTAACATTACTGCTATTTGTTAATTCTTACTGTCACACATTCTTCTCATTGGAGGCTTGGTGGTAAGGTTACTTTGCGATCAACAGTCACTACTTCATGCCTTGTTCAGTTGCACTCCGCTCTATTCAGATAAGAATTTTAAAACATCCAAGCAATCTTGGTCGATCAGTGAGCGATTGACTTTGAAACGCTGTTTTATCGCCTTTAAAATGCAGCAAACGGCACATGCAACATCATAATATCTGTGAAGAAACAGATCCGGTATTCCTCTTTGTGGACCATGCAACGAGTTTCAATTATCGATGAATGCACCGTTCTCCGTCCTCTTATTCTTGCAAGTATCACGAGCACTAAAAAGTCGCTGAATGTCGCTGGAGCGGTTACGTGGGAGAGCATCTGATTTGATCATGTTCTGTTCTGTTCTGTTCTGTTCTGTTTTTTGGTTTCATCAAATGTTTTTTCGATTTTCGTTTTCCTAATTGGTAGTACACGGAAGATTTTCAACGCGTGAAAAAAGGGACGTTTCGTAAAGAGCTCAGTAGAATACGGAAAAGGTAACATTAGTGCTTCCTCAAATAGGATGTTTTTCAAAGTAACATTACCAAAACTAGAATGACCCTTTGTTGACTCTTCAACATAATACCAGAGTTTCTAATTCACAGAACTCCTCAACTCCTCATTTTTAGTTGAGTTTGTTTTTCGATACTTTCTATTTACGTTTAGCATCCGAAGTTATAGCTTATAAAATATTAAGGCAAACACTGAGAGTCCCAATTCTGACGGAACTTTTCACTATAATCGGCATGCAAGCATTTGACTCGTAACCTTACCACCAAGCGTCCAATGAGAAGAACTTGGTTGAAGGAACTTTGCGTCGTGGAATTCATGAGGTTTGCCACTATCTACTGGACTGCTGTTTTCTGGTCGGAAACATGTCAATGGCGAGTCATTACGATTCCAATAAATCATAAAACCGTGACTTGGCAAAAAGGTCATTTTTTTCAGGACTTTCGGTCATGGAATCAATGCTGTGCGCCGGTGGACATTTGACCCGATTTTGGTAAGTTGTGCAATTTAACTTAAGCTTTCGCAATTACAATCTGTGTAGGTTTAATTACAAAGGCCGAAAGTAACCTATTTGCATGGTGTTGATAATATTTTCCTTCAAATTATACTTAATATGAGCCGCTAAAGTAAAAAATCGGAAAAATGCATTCGCAAATATGCAAAGTCCTGGATAAAAGGCGGAGGCAAAAAGACGGTAAAATAATATTGTTTTCGATAGAAAATGTTGCCGTGTTGATCATGTGAGAAAGAGTCCAGCAAACATTCACGTATTTTAATTCGATTTTAAAATCCTCCACAAAAATGGCGGGTTGCTGATGGATTTGGCGCACTTTGTACGTAATAATATTTTTCCTGTTTTCATGAAACATTGTGTTGAGTAGGTTTTGGAAGATTACTGGAGGTTGTCAACTGAATAAATTGTGTTATTTCTATGATCGAAATTTTAAGAGAAAGGGGAAGAGATTTACTTCTACACTCTAAATTTCTTGTGTTATCTAATGCTATTTTGGTACCATCATGATGGAATTATGAAGTAATTTAAAGTTATTAAGAATGATACTCTTGACTGCGTGATTATGAGGATAGAAAGTGAGGGTGAATGGAATTCTGTCATTCTTATCTTTTTGTGACATTTGTAGTGCTGACTGTCGATCAAATTGTTGGGCGCGATGATGGTCCGCTGTGACCACAGGACCGCGAGATACGATACTACGATACCACTAGATACGATACTACATTCACGAAAACGAACTAGGTGCAACCCCTGCACCGCCCGCAAAGCTATCAAACAGCAAACTTCTGTGAATTCTACACATTCAGTCTGACTCGCTGCAGCTCAGCAACAGCTTGAGAGCGGTTATCAGTCTAAGTCAACACCAAAAAGGAGTCACCTGTCCCCTGGATCACCTGAATCTAAAACGTGTAGAAACGCAACCACAGAACACCACCAAGATTGTTAGCAGTCACTAGAGCAACAGTCTATTCTTCTGAGGCCAAGCAACCTAGCGAACAGTCATTCACCTTCACCACACACAGCTTCTGTAAAGTGTCCGGCCCAATGCTAGCACATTCTTCAACAACTCCTGCTAGTTCCAAATCACACATCAATGGAAGTTTCGTACCATCAATGTGAGGACTGCATCAACCGACGACAAATGTCAAGAGATAGTGAGACAAGTGTCAAAAGTCAGCTTAACAGTTTGTGCAGTGCAGAAAGTCAAGAGAATGGGTAATGACACCAGAATAATCAAGACAACCAACCCACACACTAACCAAACTGAGAAGTTCGAGTTCCACTGGTCATGCCAGGGAAACGCTCGCAACAATGGTGTCCAAATCATCTTCAAAATCGATCCCAGTGTTAAAGTGGGCACTGTCACAGCAATAAATGACTGATTACTCAGCGTCACCACCTCAGTAAATGGGTATTCACTCAAATTCCTCGTATGCTACACGTGACGAACTTGAGCAGCGATAACAGCAAAATTCAGTTTTATCGCAGCCTACTCAAGAACACAGGGTGTGACGAGAAACCCTAGCAAAAACTACTCGTACTTGGAGATATAAATGCACAAATGCAGATTTCGGAGGGACACTATGAATTCAGGCCTGAAAAAATCATTCTCAATGCTTCTAACAATGACAATGGCGATCGACTGCTTGACTACTGCAGGCAGGTCAACTTATCAGTGTTGAACAGTTGGTTCAAGCATGAGTGGAGTCGTCGCTGGACATGGAGGTCAAATGACAACAAAACGAAGCATTGCCTGGAGTATGTGATGTGTGAACCTGTTTTCAGACAATACGTCACAAACTGAAGAGAGCACTATTCCGCAGACTTCGAGACCAATCACCGAATCCTAGTTGCAACAGCACGCACACCCAGATCAAGAGTGGAACGCTATCGACCACATCGCTCAAAATGGACACGTCATGATATCGGTGGGTTTCAGGATTTCAAGGTTAAAGCCAGCTATGAACAAGCAGTAACCAAAATCGCAGCGACGCACAGTACACCCACAACCGTCGATGAAGCAAACACTCAATTAACTCAATGCCTTCAACAAACCGCAACTGAAACACTCCCAAAATACATGCATGACCAAGCTCAAGCCCCATGGGCTGATGATCAGCGACTGTGAGACCTCCGATCACAAAAAAGAACAGTTACACGATCCAGCTGCGATACGGCAGGTACACAGAGACATTCGAGCATGTTCATGGCAACTTTGTAACATCTACAACAACGAAGCGTCTCGAATCAACATGAATGTGGTTAACCGCCAAATCAAGAAGGTTTTTGCCAACCTCCAGCGCTCGGAAACAACCTTCAAACCAGTACCGTCCAACGGTTGTAGGCCAGACAAGCTACTCACACACTTCAAGCAGCACTTTGCAGCACCGCCACTTCAAAGTACACCCACTGCTCTCATCTCACAACCTCCGCCGCAATTTATTGCCTAACTACAGCAACTTTCAGTACAAAATCCACTAAACCACGATCCACCAACTCTAGACGAGGTTTACGACGACTGTAAAACGGCAAAAAACAGTAAAGCCAAGAGTGATATCCCGAATGAGTCCCTGAAACCTGCCCGAGACTGCCCACAGTTCTACAGCAGCTGTATCAGCTAATTCTCGAGGTCTGGGGCACTCGAAAGGTACCTGAAGAATAGTCATTTTCGCACCTGACGTGCTTGTGGAAACGGAAAAACCCATGTTCATGCCCGACCACCTGGCACAGACTGAGCGTTGGATCGGCAGTTTGCAAGCTTACGATATTGATCGTAATACACCGGCTTGAGCACTGGCTTCGAGTGCAAATACACGACCATCAAAACGGTTTTGTGCAGGACAAATCAACATTTAATGACTGACTTTTTCTACTCAAACGGTCACAACAAGTCTCTGGAGCAAATCGGGAGCCACTATTTACTTCATTTGTTGACTGCAGCGCGGCTTTTGACAAATTATGTCGTAGGACAATCTTTCTCTGCTTAAAAACGCATTGTCCTCCTGGCCAGGATATTCTTGAGGATATTCTTGAGCATCTTTACAGTCAAACTTACTGCAGATTCCTGAAGGCTGGACAAACAGCAACATTCCCCACAACAAGTGGTACGAGGCAGGGAGGGCCCGAGGGGCCATTACTATTTTCACTTCTGTTTGACTTATGCATGCGAGATTTTATGGAATGCGCACAGGCTCTTGACATTGATTTTTTCACATACCATTACTGAATTAACTCGCACACCCTTCCAGCCACCGACCGAGACCCGAGAAACACTCCAAAAGGTGAAAACACCCTGTCAGGTGGTGCGGCTATGCAGATGACCTGGTATTGCTGACCAAGTCACAAAACTTGCTTCATACAGCGACATCGGAGCTATCAACGACGTTTGGACAATACTTGCTGATGGCCAATCCAACCAAAACCGAGACCAGGATATGAAATTTTCACTTTCTCTAAGACTCCAACCCAAAAACAACTGCTTCTTCTTCCTCCACGGTTCCGTCTTCATCTGCATCCTACTCTAGTTCCATAATCCAGCTTGATAACAAAACAGTCCAAAACGCCGAACAGTTCCACTACCTCGGTGCTCAAATCCGGTTCGATAACAATGACACCGGCGACGTAGGAATTAACATGCGTATTGAACAAGCTAAGGCCAAATTTGCATCCAGAAAAAGATTCTGCCATTACAAAAATAGGCTTGCTACAAGAATCCTAGTCCTTAACGCCGAAGTGAGGTCCTGTCTCACCTACAGCTGCCAATGCTGGACAATTACAGCGTGAAACTTTGACAGAATCGACGCTGTGTACAACCAATTTCTCTGTTCGATGATCCGAAACAGTTGGGCCCGCCCTAAAAGCGCAAGTGATAATGACGAGAATTTTCCGGTTCAAATGGTCAACCAAGAAACTCCACGCCGTTTGCAGCAACATTCCAGTATCAGACTTTCGTAAAATCAGTGCAAAGGAAATTTCTCGGTCACCTAATTCACTGCCCAGACAATCAAGCCCGAAAACAGTTACTATTCATGCTAGATAAGCGTGGTTTCTACCAGAAAGTTCCACTAATTCACCAGGTTTCAAAGACTCAAAACATTGAGAAGGACCGACTATTTACAGATGCCATGAATCGGCGATATTGAGTGATTTCCATCCCGATGGATCTGGAAAGATTTGATGGGATAAAACTATGAATGAATGAAACAGAGACAGGATAGCCACGTTTTTCGAAGAACTGGCACATCTCCTCTGATTTGCTGGAAAAATCGCAGTCACCACTACATAGACGTCAAAGTTTAAGAAATTGAGAATAAGGAATGGAGTTCGTGACATGTGATGGATGTGACGATGAATGCAACAAATAACTGTGAGAATCTGTAGGTTTGTAGTGCACACTGGTACATAGCACGTTGCCACTAATAGAAACTTTGATATCTAGGAAAGCCAATGAAGTTTCTGAAACTTCCCAGGTATATTTAAGAGCCAGATGAAAAGAATTGAGGGAGGTTATAAATTGATTGAGTTCTTCTCTGCTGGATGAAATAGCGCCGATGCAATTGTTGATGTAGTGGCCGTAGAGTTCAGGTTTGGGGCAGTTGTACTGATTAAAAAATTGGTGTTCAACATATCCTATCGCTACACCATTAATTTGTTTGTAATACATGTAGTTGCCGGCAAATAAAAAACAGTTTTAAGCATTAAAACTAGTTGGCAAGGCGGAGCAATGTTGGTTCTTTAACAGTGCGCTGATCGAAAAGGTGTTTAAGTGCATGAAGACCTTTGCTATTGGGAACGACTGTGTATAGAGATGTAATGTCCATGGTGACATTGAAATCGCGGAAACTTTTTAGTGCGTGTGTACTGTCTTTAATGTATGATGGCAAAGATTTGACGATAGGCGTCATAATCCTGTTTAAGTAGCTAGAAATGAGTTTGGTGGGGCAACTACAGGCAGAAAAGATAGGGCGACCTGGGTTGTTAGGTCTGTGAATTTTAGGCAAGAAGTAACTGCACAAAGTTCTAGGGGTGGTAATGATGAGATTAGTTGCAGTGTCCGCTCTGATGAAGAGCTAAAGCTCGAAACGTCAGCCTTTAGAATCTCTGTATGGTGGCCAATTTACATTATCAACTCCATTGATAAAACCAAATTTTTGTATACTACTTCCCCACCGACAAAGCACCACAGTTTCTTTAGAAACTACCCCCTTCATCCATGTATTTGGGCTTTTGGTAACATTTTGACAACCCTTTCAGGATGAATTGACTCCTCGCTAAATGATGTTTTGGATGGCATTGAGAACAGAATTGGTTGATTTCGAGCAAGTGTATTGAATGTTGATGAATGACCTTGTGGTATGAAAAAAACAAGAGGAAGAGCACTCAGGAAAGATTTGGGAAGGAAAGCAGTTAGGTGAGTATGACAGGATGAAATTAAGCGTTGAAATAGAACAGTTAAGGCCTCGGGAAAGGCAACTTTGGGCTCCTTGGTCAAATTTGTTTTTGCAAATCTTGAATCAGTGGGCTGTGAAGGTTATTCTCCTGAAAAAAAAAATTCTGAAAAAGTAATTTTAAAACCACTAAAATCCTTTTTCTTTGCTTCCCGCCATAATCTGCGTGCAAAATATTGATTGATGTATCATGTCAATCATGCATAAAAGCACTGGGTGTCAATTGACAGCCTTCATGTGCGATCTGCTACCTTATCACTTGCCCGAACGCTGATTGGCTCAGCATAATTAGCTTTCAAGTAGAGGATGGAGTTATTCAGCAGACTGTGTACTGCACGGTCTGCAGGGGTTTATTTTGACACCAAACTTACAATTTCTCAGAGGTCCTGTCCCAACAGGTTTTTAGATATCACTTCCAAATTTCAGTTCTAATAGATGATTGAATTATCCCATATACCATGTGAGGAATTTGTCGTTTGTCTTCGGAGACTGATTTTATGGCACGTTTTCTGCCCAAATTAAGTATGAGATGAGAATTTTGACTTTGGTGCGTGATATTTTCTTCAGTTCTTAACATATCAAAAATTCCCCACAATATATTGGAGTGCATTCATCTGTGACTAAGATGCAACAAAATGCGTTTATTTTTGCAAGAAAAGTGAAGGGGCTGAGTTTGAGGCCTCAAAATTAAAAGCCAATATTAAATACCCAAAAAATTAAAACTGTTTTCAAATAATTCAATGAATTAGCTGTAATACGATATATAGTTTGACCCTACACAAAAAATAGTGGCAATACTTCTTTTCTCTGTGGACACCTCATTTTCCTTTACCGAGACCTTAATTGTGTTCAAAAGTTGACAAGCCAAGCAGGTTGTTGGTGTATTTGTAATCAAGTATCATCCAATACACCCGCACAGTAACCTACCCTTAACTCCTGCATACGGTCCGTTCATTTCGTCTGCAAGATAAGATTGCACACATGGAATGGGAAGAGAATGCAGACAGTGAGGAAAAGTGAACAAATAAAAAGCACTTACAGTATTGCACATTTAGAAGGTAAGGGGATGAAGCCTTACGATCCATATGGACCGCAAGGTGAGCATGCGGGCCATAAAGAGAAGTTAATGCACCGTAAACTGCATATCATTAAAAGAGTTTACAATACTGCACAATGGCAGGGGCATGAGGCCTTATGATCCATATGGACCGTATGAACGGTAAGGTGAGCATGTGGACCATAACAAGAAGTGAACAGACTGTAAAATGCATGCCTGCATGTAACTAAAACAACTTCCAGTACTTCACGTTTAGATGGTATGAGCATGGGGCCTTACAATCCGTATGCAAGTTGAGCATATGGACCGTAAAGAACAAAATGGCAAACTTCATATTGTTAAAAGAACTTACAGTACTGCACGTTAAGATGGTAGGGGCATGAGGCCTTAAGATCTGTACGGACACTAAGGTGAGCATAAGGACCACAAGAAGAAATGAACGGACCGCAAACTGCATATCATTAAAAGAACTTACAGGAATGGACCCGCTTGTTCGAAAACTTTATCCAGGATTAGTGTAAAGTTCTGCTTCATGTTTTCAACTTTTTGGTGAAAGTTTCTTTTGCTTATTTTGTTTTTCAAGATTCACTTCTTCTAATGCAAAGTTTTGCTGAATATCACCGTTAATCAAACAGCACTTGGGAATAGGGAAATAAACGCCTTGGTTAATTTTACATCTTGGACTACTGGGGCCTGCACGTTTAGATAATATGGAGTGACCTATTTCATTAACTAGGAATAGTGAATCTCCCATTAAATAAAAGAGAAAAAAAATTAAATGTGAGCAGTATCAAGTACAATCATTTATGTTTCTAACATTGCCACACTGTCTAGCTGTAATTCTGTATTTTCTGGTTCAGACAATAAGTGCCAAAAGGGTTGAGACACTTTCCCTTTTAAGGAATCTCGGACAAATCCCTCCCCTAAAGTCTTTCCATCTAACTTCCTCCCCCCCAAACAATGTTGTTTTCTTATTGTCAACTCTTCCTTTTTCCGTTACAACATTGAAGGGGGGAGGCGTGGTAAGAAGGGGGAGTGCAAGTGGAAAATGTAACGTTAAGGTGATTATTGTTTGAAGTTTGTCCTTTCTTGGTTGCATTGCCGTATTTTGCCGATTCTTGTTCCAAGCCAAGCTGGCATGTTTCAATGAAATACCTCAAAATGTGAATGATCTCATTTTCAAAGACCTTGAACTGCCAAAGTCTCCAGGTGGTTTGTAATTTCAGCATTATTCCTATTCACTTGAGGAGGATGCACTTGTTTTCTTTCAAAAGTCATGTGATTCAAGAAAAAGTCATCGCTAAACTGGTGAACTCCAAAGTGAATTTTGCTTGAGATATCGCACTCATCGCTTCGTGATTTTATTTTATTTAGACCGTAATTTTGAAGAGAGTCAGGTCTTCTGAGAAAGAAATCAAGAAATGGATTACTTGGATATCTCAAAGAAGACAGTTACAATCCTTGTTTTTGTGCTTTAAAATGAACGATTTATTTAATAAATACAACAAAAATTAAGACATTACTCATGTGCTCTTCAATCTGAACGTCAAGCTCACATACTGTCTCATGCATGATTGAAAGCGAGACCTTTTGTGAAATGGTTTAATTTTTTTGAAGAAGAAATTGTCACAGGTTAAGGAGGTTGAACACTGTTCTAAAGGACAGTTCATTATTTGTAAGGATAAATGGGTCAGGGAAAAAATAATAGCCTTCCTCTATTTTTCCAAGGGCTGCCCAAAAAGCACAAATCTTTTTCATAGTCCATTCAGGATATTTGTGATCCAAAGCCTGTTCAATTTGAAGTGACGGTATTTAACATGTGAAAATCATGAAACGTGTTTATGTACAACTATGGGTGGTAGTATACAAAAATTTGGTTTTATCAACAGAGTTGATAATGTAAATTGGTCACCATACAGAGATTCTAAAAGCTGACATTTCGAGTGTTAGCCCTTCGTCAGAGCAAATCAAAACCACATTTTTGTATACTACTTCCCCACCGATGCAGCGCCACAGCTTCTTTAGAAACTACCCCCTTCATTCATTAGAGGTGGTAGTGTTAATACTGACAGTAGGCGAAAGTCATTTTGAACTGTTTGGCTCAATAAAAGTTCACATTATATGACCCTAACCCACTCCCTTTTCTAAAGAAGAAACTTTTTTTTTGAAAGACGAGGCCAAAATAGATGATGTACTTAATACATTTCGACATCTGAAGCTTTGGACGAAGATTCTGAATGATGTACAATGTAAAGTCAATTTCAATTGATTGTTCAATCAGTGGAAATTTGTAACACAAGGCGCAAGACATCCAAAAGACTACATGGACAACTAAGTTCTTTTAATTAACAAATTAATGCCACAGCTTGTCACATTTACAAAAAAAAAATTGTATTTGTTCACATTCTAATAAAAGTTTATTTCTGAGGCAGATAAGAATGTTTTTTTGTGTGAAATAAACAACTTGGCTTGCAGAGGCTGCGGGCACCAGAGTGCATTACAGAAAATTATTCATCAATTCATATTGAAAAGTCTCATAAAATCAAGCCCTAATGGTGTTGAAGACATACAACAAAGGCGATAAAATTTAGGCGAATTCGCTACTATGACGAATTGCAAAGCCTCATCATGTGTTTCTGGCTTAGGCATGTAAGAGTTATTTTGTAAGATGAGGCCCTGATCAGCAAATCTAGTCTGGTGGAGTTCACTTTGGAAGTATTTAATATCTTTGTTTATCCTTTGAAATGTTAAGGAATAACAACTAAATGGCAGCTGACAAAGAATATTTGTGTCATGTCAATGACCTTGCATTGCATGTGACCTTTCAAAATTCCCATGTATTCAGTTGCATGGCGTGAGCCAGTTTCCTGTGCATTATCAAAAGAAAATGGAGCAATATTTATTTGATATTAAGGTATCCCAATTTTTTGGGTGAATTTCAATATGAATTCAGGTTCCAAGTGTTGTTCTTGCCAAAATGAGTGACAGAAATATTGCATTTTTGCCACACTTTTAGGTTAAGTCAACATTTCGTCTTAAAACCTGGTCCATTTGTTGCAGGAAAAAACACACAGACAGGAATTTTTTCAAAGCCAGTTCATTATTTTCTCCATTTGCATGAGATTTGCTCATTTCAAGGTTACTTTCCAGCAAGCTAGAATTTATATACCCCTTGTGAACCTGAGGGGTCAAGGAGCAAATGCTCATCTCCTTTTCATGTTTAGCGCCTGGAAGTCAGTCAAAGGCTTGTGAAATCAGTATCCAAGTTGGCCATAGCACTCTTTTTTAACATTTTTAAATGTTAGTTTTCTCCAAACAGTGGTAAAATTACTAGAACACTGATTGGAGACGGGCACAATGTAGCAAGTTACATGTAGTTAGTGCCCTAAGTATATAATTAATATTGCTCATTATATTGCTTTAGGTAAAATTTGTACAACCTTTCTTAAAAAAAGTTCTTGAGGGTGAATTTCGGATAACAAGAGGAATGACCAACTATTACATGGGATGCATATCATGCAGACCACGGTAATAGTCCAGTTAACTTTTTTTTTTTCTTTTTCATCCTAGTCACAAATGTGCATACCCCAGGGATAGTAGATTACCCGCTCGATAAGAATCCCGTATGATACAACCGGAACCATCGCACCTCGAACTTGAGCCATGCGCACTGGTAGCGAGTAAGTTCCCGCTGAGCCATTGAAGCAACTCTAATCACGTGATGGTTTGCTATGTTTATTACCTCATTCGTAGTCACAAATGCACCTCACAGATGTTAAATTAAGTCCCGCTTTGGGATTCCAATTTTTTTCCAATTTCCAAACTCCCGTACGGCGATTAGAAATCTCACTCTTCTCTCTTCTTCTCTGAACGCGCTCTAGACCACTCTTTGCTCACAATATAAGCATTTAATATTGCATTGAACGAATACTCCAATGGATATGTTTTTCTTGCGAACCAGTTGGTTCAGTCATTTAAAAAGATTTTGTGAATTGAACCAGTGTCTACAACTGGCCATTGTGTCAAACATTTTGCGAATCAAACCAGTGTGTTCAATCGGCCATTGTACCAAGCATTTAGGCTTATCAACAGAGTGTTTTCACATGACGCCATCAAATTGTAAAATCAAAGCTGTTAGGTTTTCTGATTTTTTAATCCATACCAGGTAAAAACTTACTTAGAAGTAAATCTTTTACCAGTTTTAGGCACCGTAGCGTTTTTCGTTTTGAGAATACAGCATTTGTTATTTTCAAATTTCGCCTTCCATGACACCAAGATAGTAACTGAGATAAAGCTGTCTGGTTCAAAAAACGGTTTCGCCTTGTGGTTTTTGGCAAATTAGGCATTAAAAGCTGTAGAAGACATGTTTATGCTCATTTATTTCAGTTCACGAGCAAAAAGAGAGGGCTTTTATCGCAAACTGAGGTCCAGATGTTTTGTTGATTCGAGGTCATTCCAGGAACACCAACTTCATGGCGTCTCCATATAAAGCTCTGTAAAATTGAGTGACATGTTTCTGCAAATAACTTAGAAACAATGCACCAAACAGACTTGAGACTTGGAGCAGATATTTTTGTATAAGTCTTTTGTAACATTTCATTTTCTTGGCTTCTTTCGGATTTTTTTTTTACCACGTGACAGTCTACAGACACTCTCTGAGTGTGTTCTTTTGGCCATTGTGAGTGATCAACACCTGCCATTAGAAAGCAATAAATCAAGTATAAAAAAAAGGATTAATGTCTTTGTTACTGATATTTTGCGATCCCAGGGTCTTTCATCTCCTACCATCTAAGGGAGATGAAAGATTGTAAATTAATATATATGTAATCGGTTGTGTAAACGAGAACAAAATAAATCATGAAAAGAAACACAGAAGTGGCAATTAGGCCTAGAGCACTCACAAGACCCAATTAGCAATGGCACTGCTCGGGGATTCCATTGTCATTCCTCCCAGTACAGGAATCAAAACACGGGAAAGGAAGATTGGAAAAAGCCTTTAACAACCAAAAACAACAATGAAATCAAGCAAAGAAAAAGAAGTTTAAAAAATATAAGATTAGAAGTCTTCTGCAGGGACAATACTCAGTGGTCTCTCTCATATCCAACGTGCTCGTTTGGAATAATTGTTAAGTAGACAATTAGCCTAACATCAAATTTATTGGTATATGATAGGTCAAGTCAATAACATTTGACAACAAAAAATAAATCCATTCCTCCTAGTACAGAACTTTGAGACTTGGAGCAGATATTTTTGTATAAGTCTTTTGTAACATTTCATTTTCTTGGCTTCTTTCGGATTTTTTTTTTACCACGTGACAGTCTACAGACACTCTCTGAGTGTGTTCTTTTGGCCATTGTGAGTGATCAACACCTGCCATTAGAAAGCAATAAATCAAGTATAAAAAAAAGGATTAATGTCTTTGTTACTGATATTTTGCGATCCCAGGGTCTTTCATCTCCTACCATCTTAGAGAGATGAAAGATTGTAAATTAATATATATGTAATCGGTTGTGTAAACAAGAACAAAATAAATCATGAAAAGAAACACAGAAGTGGCAATTAGGCTTAGAGCACTCACAAGACCCAATTAGCAATGGCACTGCTCGGGGATTCCATTGTCATTCCTCCCAGTACAGGAATCAAAACATGGGAAAAGAAGATTGGAAAAAGCCTTTAACAACCAAAAACAACAATGAAATCAAGCAAAGAAAAAGAAGTTTAAAAAATATAAGATTAGAAGTCTTCTGCAGGGACAATACTCAGTGGTCTCTCTCATATCCAACGTACTCTTGTGGAATAATTGTTAAGTATAGACAATTAGCCTAACATCAAATTTATTGGTATGTGATAGGTCAAGTCAATAACATTTGACAACAAAAAATAAATCCATTCCTCCTAGTACAGGAATCAAAAACGTGAAAAGAACATTGGTTAAAAAGCCTTAAACAACCAAATAAATAGACATACACTCTATTTCCTTTTATAGACAAACCAAAGCAAACAAATGAAGCGGCCTATCTCCAGTCAGTATTCCAAATCAATTTCACCTTTTTATCTTGACATTCCTCAAAAAGCTTTACTAAAAGTAAATAATAATAACAATAACAATAATAATAATAATAATAATATCGCTTTGATTATCCATACGATGTTTTTGAAATTCATTTTTAATCAAGACTTGTTTCTGATGAAACATCATCCAGAGAAATAAACTAAAGTTGAGCAATAAATAGTGTGACAAAGTGTGATATAACATGAATAATTAAGGATGAAGGCGAGAACAGAACAACCACGAATTAAGTTGGTGTTCACCCCGTTTAAAATCAGGAGTTGGTTTGGGGCGAAGGATCCTATCCCTGCGGGTTTACAATCGCGAGTCATTTACAAGTTTTCATGTGCAGGCTGTAATGCCTGTTATATTGGTGAAACCAATAGACACTTCACCACTTGCATCCGTGAACATCTCGCCTCCGACAAACATTCCCCTATCTTTAAGCACTTGAGAGGTTTTCAAAATTGTCGCTCCCAGTGTTCAGAAGACTGTTTTAAAATCCTCGACTCTGCTTCCACACGTTTCCAATTGAAAATTAAAGAAGTCATGCATATCCTTTGGGAGCAGCCATCTTTAAATTCCCAAGTGAAACATCTTAATTTATCCCTTTCATACTAATTAATTTCTTTTCTTAGCTTAAATAGTCTGGTTTTTCTGTTTTGTTTCGTGGTTGTTCTGTTGTCGCCTTCATCCTTAATTATTCATGTTATATTTCACTTTGTTAGACTATTTATTGCTCAACTTTAGTTTATTTCTCATTGTACAACTGTAGCAACTAGAATAGGAAATTTTTATGTGTTGATTGCGTTGTTCGTTGTCAGGTGTGTATTGCTGCGTGTATGCGTTGTAATTCTGTCTAGGTGTTAACTAGTAACCGTAATTATTCCCTGTAGTCTTTTTTGCACGTTCGTTTGCAGATATATAAGTTTGTTTCGGCGTTATTACGCATAATTTTCTCTTCCAAGTTTGGTCGTTACATTATCCTTCTAAAGTTCTAGATTTGCGTTAGTCTCAATTCGCATCACAGTTTGTAAGTATTTGTCTTGAGTTTTCCGTTGCGCTTTTCTGTTCATTACCTTTAGAATAATTTATGTAATCGTTTATCGTATCTTTTTCAGTTGAATCGCATGCAGTTGCAAGAATTAAATAGCGTATTCAAAAAGTGGTGTTTAAATGCGAGCAACAAGGATTTACGACCGTTCATTCATTCAAAAACTGTGTTCGTTCGACCCGTTTGAAGGCGATGGATGCCAGTTCGGTGGTTGACGGTGTTTGTGCAAGTGGCAATATGCCAACTCAGGAAGTTCCGACGAAGGAAAAGAGTGCCTTGAAAGATTCGTGTTTCGCATGCAAGGGTCATTTGACCAGAATTTATCAGGATATCGAGCCTTTGCTGAGGCGTCGCAGAAATGTCAACCTTATCGAAGAGAAACTTAGAGCTTTGGAGTTAGCGTTTACTAAATTTGAGCAGGCACACATCATGTACATTGATGCCATAGATGATTCCGAAGAGCTGCAAGTAGCAATAAGTGGTTTTGACTCCGAACTCCAGAGGAAGCACAAGTTTTGTGAGCGTGTTAACAAGTGGTTAAATAGTGTCCGGAACGAGGAGACGTGTTCTGATGTTCTACCGAGTGATTCTGTAAGCCAGCATGGACTCTCGTTGACTTCGAATAAAAGTCATCACTATGGTTCTAGCATGGATTCGCGCTTGAGTGTAAAAATAAAAGTAGCTAAGGCAGAAAGGGCCATCGCTAAACTAAAGTTGAATCAACTCAAGAAGAAGATAGAACTGCAACAGAAAAGGGATGCCGTACAGCGAGAGCAGGAGATCCTAGATGCAGAGAATGAAGTTGAGCGAGCCACCCTAAGGGCCCATATCTTAGAGGAGGAAGATGGCGTAGAACAAATTGTGGATCCTTCCTAGGCTACCGAGGACAAGTCACTATTTGAGCCAGAAAGGGCTTATGAGTCGGTTTACTTGATTGCAGACGCCAAAGAAGAGAAAATGTCTGCACCTTTACCGGGTACAAGTGTCACTTTGAATCCGGCTGCTCCTGTGTGGACGCGAGTACCGAATCGCTGTGAGGCTCCATCAACTAGATCTTGCAATGAGGTTTCTCCGCCCGAGGCAAGGTTTCAGCAGTTACTGCAGCAGCAACAGGAAATGATACAGCTCCAGCAGCAAACGTTTCAATCTGTGGCGTCAACGATTAGGCAAGGGTTTGCCTTACCTAAACCTGAACTCAGCAAGTTTGATGGAAATCCGCTTGAGTTTTGGAATTTTATTCGCTCCTTTGAGAGCAATATCGAGAAAAATGCGTCCGATGAGAGTGAGAAGTTGTCATTTCTTCTTCAGTACTGTACGGGAGTAGCTAGAAATGCTATCAAGAGCTGTGTTTCAATGGATCCTGCATTTGGATACCAGACTGCACGTGCCCTGCTGCAAGATCGTTTTGGGCATTCATTCAAGATTGCCGTAGCCCACTTAAACCAAATAACTCATGGTCCACCCGTGAAGCCTTATGACCAAAAGGGACTACTGACCTTTGCAGATCAGCTAAGGGATTGCCAGAACGCATTAGAATCAATCGGGCACTTGGACAAGATTAACAGCGCCAATAATCTGAGAAGAATAGTTGACAGGCTCCCCTTTCACCTGAAAACGAAGTGGCTTGAGATCGCAGACAGTATCCAGCAAACCGGTCAGCGACCGAGAATTCATCACATTTCCCAGTTTGTCACTACCAAGGCGCGAGTGGCCAACAATCCAGTTTTTGGAGGTGCATTAACTAACGACAAAGAAAAGGGCAATCCAAGAAACAAATCTTCAAATCCCGGAGCAAAAATGACTACCTATGCCACCCAAGGGGGGTTCAGAGCACCGGTATCTCCCAGTGCACAAGTTGAAGGTGTGAAAGTGGACCGAAGACTCTCTTATAAATTCGGGATTAACGCCTCGCTTAAAAGGTGTCTAGTTTGCCATGGTATGCACCAGCTGTGGAACTGCGAACAATTTAAGAACAAATCGTACAGCGATCGTAATAGGATCGTTCGCGATGCGAGGTTATGTGAGAACTGTTTCAAAATAGGCCATATGGCCAAGGGATGCATGCAGAGAAGTGGTTGTTACGTCGAGGGTTGTGGAAAGAAGCATATGACTGTTCTCCATCCACCAGTTCATCCTCTTCCAGTTGGTCACGGGACACAAGATAGTCGCCGTGCTGATCAGGAGCTCGGCCATAGTGAAAGTTCCACCTCGGGTGTTGTAATAGAATTGTCCAGCCAGAGTCATGTCATTGGGGCCGGCGTGAATGGTCAAAATGGTACTGGCCATATAGCTGATAAAGTCCGTCTAAGAATTGTTCCTGTTAGGGTACGTGGTAATCAGCCCGGTAAAGTGGTAGAAACGTACGCCCTGTTAGATAACGGCTCTGATGTGACCCTTTGTGACAGGAAGTTGGTTGATGAATTGGGGATCACAGGGCAACCACGAAGTTTCATGTTAACAACCCAAGAAAGCAAGAACAGCGAGAGATCTGGCCTAGAAGTTAAGCTAATCGTTGGCTCAATCAACGGAGATTCCAGCCTTGAAGTACCTAGGGCGTGGACCGTCGATCGCCTAAACATATCTGAGTGTAGTATTCCAAGAGATCATGATGTCACTAAATGGCCGCACCTTAACGGCATCGAACTCCCAGAGATCGACGGCAAGGAAGTAAGAGTGCTGATAGGGTGTAACGTCCCCGAAGCGTTTTGGGTGCTCGAAGAGAGGCGCGGCGGTAGAGGTGAACCGGTTGCCATCCGTTCCTTGTTAGGTTGGACCCTTATAGGACCAACTGTGAAGGTCAATGAAGAAAGCAGTTTCTGTGTGAACTTTGTGCGTTTGAATGATGAAAGCGACTCCAGGGACGAAACCTTACTGCTGCAAGTTAAGAACTTCTGGGAAACTGATTTTGCTGATTCGATATCTAGTTCTAAAGTCGCCATGTCCGTTGAAGACGAAAGAGCATTGGCAATCATGGAATCTTCTGTCAGAAGGGTCTCCGGACGTTATCAAGTGGCCCTTCCATGGAGACGGCAACCTCCTTACCTTCCAAATAACAGAGTCGCAGTTGAGCAGCGATTGTCTTTGTTGAAAAAGAGATTTCATCGAGATCCAGAGGTCTTCGCGCGCTATAAAGCAGCTGTTAACGACTACATCGCAAAAGGTTATGCTAAGCAAGTGCCTGTGGAGGAACTTTACCCCAATGGCAGGCCCTTATGGTACCTACCACACCATGCCGTTTTCCATCCCCACAAGCCAGACAAGTTAAGAGTAGTGTTTGACTGTGCTGCACGGTTCAAGGGTACTTCTCTGAACGATCAGTTATTACACGGCCCTGATTTGACCAATAGTTTGTTCGGTGTTCTTCAAAGATTTCGTCAAGAACCAGTCGCCCTGGTTTCTGATATCGAAGCTATGTTCCATCAAGTGAAAGTTGACCCCCTGGATTCAGATGCCTTGAGATTTTTGTGGTGGCCAAACGATGATTTATCTGCACAGCCTATTGAATACCGGATGGAAGTCCACCTTTTTGGTAGTACCTCGTCACCGAGTTGTGCAAACTTCTGCATCAGGAAGACTGCTCAAGACAATATTGGAAATTTCTCCCATCAGGTGATCGATACAGTCCTAAAGAACTTCTACGTTGACGACTGTCTGAAATCTGTGCAATCCTCCTGTGCTGCCATCGATTTAAGAAGTCAGCTCTGCGAACTGCTTCAAAAGGGCGGATTCCGATTGACTAAGTGGTCGTGTAACTCTAAGGATGTCCTAGAGACCATTCCAAACGCGGATAGAGCCCCTTCAATCTTTGATCTTGATTTGAAGGCTGAAGAACTTCCCATCGAGAGAACTCTCGGAGTTCAGTGGAGCATGGAGACAGATATGTTCATCTTTAAGTTGCTGCCAAAGGATAAGCCTTACACACGTCGAGGGATTTTATCAGTGACCAGCTCCATTTATGATCCCCTCGGTATCATTTCGCCAGTTGTTCTTTCGGCCAAGAAACTAGTTCAAGATCTTTGCAAGCAAGGACTTAGTTGGGATGAAGAGATTAAAGAAGAAGAAGCTATACGCTGGAAAAAGTGGCTTTCAGAGTTACCAAAGTTGTCCCAGATTTCTTTGGCACGATGTTTGAAACCAGCTGACTTTGGTGTCGCAGACGTCACGGAGCTTCATCACTTCGCAGACGCGTCACAGATCGCGTATGGTGCAGTCTCGTATGCAAGATTTGTCAATGAAGAAAGGAATGCAGTCCACTGCAGTTTTCTCGTTGGAAAGTCCCGTTTAGCTAACGTCAAGCCAATGACCATTCCCAGGTTGGAGCTATCAGCAGCGGTAGTTGCCGTGAAGCTGGACCGAACATTAAGAGAAGAACTGGAGATAAAGATTGACAGCTCAGTGTTTTGGTCGGACTCTACAGCCGTTTTACAATACATCAAGAATGAGGACAAGCGGTTTCATACGTTTGTTGCAAATCGTCTGGCAGTGATCCACGATGGCTCAAAACCATCGCAGTGGAATTTCGTTGAGTCAGCAAGGAACCCTGCAGATGATGCCAGCAGAGGTTTGACTCCGGAAGAGTTGCTTCTTCAGGATCGATGGTTCAAGGGTCCCGAATTCCTTTGGAAACTAGAAGAGTCTTGGCCAGTTCCTTCAAGTCCTTTACCAAGTATACCTGACCAGGATCCAGAGATTAAGAGTGAAGGTCAAACCAATAGAACAACCATGGTTTCTGAGGAAAGTAATTTAAACTCAATGATCCAGCGTTACTCGTCTTGGTACGAGCTTAAGAGGGGCGTGGCCTGGTTGTTGCGTTTCAGAGAGTACATCCGAAGTGTTATCCGCCAAATGACGCACTGCCACAAGGCGAACTTTCACTGGAGGAGTTAAGGTTCGCAGAACTTCACATCGTGAAATACGTTCAGAGATTGTCTTTCCCCGAAATATTTAGTGCACTTCAAGCTTCAAATTCCAAAACCCAAGAGAAACGTGCCCTGAGGACTTCTGGCTCGTCTGGTTCCATCTACAAACTACGTCCAATGCTTGATAAAGAAGGAGCGTTAAGGGTTGGTGGAAGACTTATGAATGCCTCGTTGAATTATCAGTCAAAGCATCAGCTGCTACTGCCTTACAATCATCACCTTTCCAGATTGCTGATTATGGCACATCACCAATCCGTGAGACACCTAGGTCAAGAATACGTGCTGACAAGTTTACGAAAAAAGTACTGGATCATCAAGGGACGAGCTGCCGTTCGTAAAGTACTCAGTGGTTGTTTGACATGCCGCAAGCAGAACTCTCTCCATGGCCAACAAATGATGGCAGATTTACCCAAAGAAAGGTTAACTCCCGGAGACCCGCCATTTTCCTATGTCGGTATCGACTATTTTGGACCACTGTTCGTGAAACGAGGAAGAAGTATTGTGAAGCACTACGGATGTTTGTTCTCATGTCTTACCCTTCGAGCCACCCACATTGAAGTAGCCGAGTCTCTTGAGACAGATTCTTTTATTAGCGCATTGCGCAGATTCATCAGTCGAAGAGGAAAGCCAAGGGTTATTATAAGCGACAATGGTACTAACCTTTGCGGAGGGGAAAGAGAGCTAAGAGAAGCAGTGGATAGTTGGAATCAGCAGAAGATCAATTCATTCCTGCACCAAAGAAATATCGATTGGAAGTTTAACCCTCCTGGAGCCTCTCATATGGGAGGAGTGTGGGAGCGCGTTATTCGATCTGTACGCAAAGTTCTGAGAGTATTGTTAAGAGAGCAGTTGGTTTCTGGAGAAGCGTTACGAACATTGATGGCTGAAGTTGAAAGTATCCTGAATGGACGACCATTAACCCGCAACAGTGATGACCCGGCTGACATGGAACCCTTGACCCCAAATCATTTGCTTCTCATGCAGTCAAATTCGAATGTGCCACCTGGTGTATTCGTGAAGGGAGATCTCTATTGCCGAAATCGTTGGAAACAAGTGCAATATCTTGCTGACGTATTCTGGAAAAGATGGTTGTCGGAGTATTTGCCTTCCTTACAAGAACGCCAGAAGTGGTTAAGGCCGCGTCGAAATTTTGTAGTCAGAGACCTGGTGCTTATCGCAGATGAAAGAGTTCACCGTGGACAATGGCCGTTAGGTCGCGTCGTTGAAGTTCACCCGGGAAGTGATGGCCTTACAAGATCCGTGAAGGTTGCGACAAGAACGACGGTCCTATCAAGAC